>NC_092720.1:3700758-4015701 GCF_047496885.1 Scyliorhinus torazame
AAACAACGCAAGCGTAGGACATTATTTTGAGTGAACATAAGAAGAATCTTAACAACATTCTTGAAACAGCTAAAAGAGATTTTGATTTGATTTTGATTTGATTTATTGTCACATGTACCGAAGTACAGTGAAAAGTATTTTTCTGCGGCCGAGGGAACGTACACAGTACGTACATAGTAGACAAAGAGAATAATCAACAGAGAACATTGACAAATGGTACATCTACAAACAGTGAATGGTTACAGTGTGGAACAAGGGGCCAAACAAAGCAAATACATGAGCAAGAGCAGCATAGGGCATCGTGAATAGTGTTCTTACAGGAGAAGAGAAGAAATTAGATGTTAATGCACAGAAAGGACATTTTGACTGTGTTAAATCGAAATGCATGTGAATTTGGAAAGTGGGCTTGAGAATGAAACTATACCTTCAGGTGGCCAAAAGAACTGTGTATACTGACTTAAATGAGACCGTTTCTCATTGATATGGATTTTACAGGGCTGCGATTTGATTGACAGCTCCTGGACCACTTCAAACAGAATTAGGTGCTTTCCAATCACTTCCCTTCACACTTGAATAATTTTGAAGTGACCAGCTGGAAATTGACAGCACTTAACTCTGGCAGATCTTGCATCGTGAGGGGGGGGGGGGGGAGAGAGAGAGTGGGGGGAAGATGGCCCCTAGATGGACTTTGGGGGCAACTCCCCTAAGAGTCCCGCATGGCCCACCATGAGGTCCACCGCATCAGAGCCATGCTGTTCAAGACCTGTAATGATCCTTGCCCAGGTGATTCCTGGCCCAGAGGACTGGAGAATCATGTGGGCCTAGAGAATATGGTGCCCCGCCCACGAAGTGGATGTGAATGGGTCTGAATGATTCATTTGTATCCTCCCGCTAGCGCGGGCATGAACTTTGATCCCGGCGCCAGCGGGGGGGATCGGAGCATTGGAAACGGATCAGTGGCTGGCACCGATCCCGTTTTCGTCACAACCGCTGGATTCTCCGCCTCGTTGGGAACTCCACCACCAGCAGTGCGAGGAGGAGAATTTCGCCCTCTGTACATTCGCTCTGTGTATATTGAGTCATGGTATACGTACATGGAACATAGAACATACAGAGCAGAAGGAGGCCATTCGGCCCATCGATTCTTCCCCTACCCACTTAAGCCCTCACTTCCACCCTAGCCCTGTAACCCAATAACCCCTCCTAACCTTTTTTGGACACTAAGGGCAATTTATCATGGCCAATCCACCTAACCTGCGCGTCTTTGGACTGTGGGAGGAAACCGGAGCACCCGGAGGAAACCCACGCAGACACGGGGAGAATGTGCAGACTCCGCACAGACAGTGCCCCAGCGGGGAATCGAACCTGGGACCCTGGAGCTGTAAGGCTACAGTGCTAGCCACTTGTACTACCATGCTGCCCTAGACATTCTGTCTATTGCTTTCCTCCGTGCAAAGTGGCTCTTTGTTTATCGACTATATATATATATTGTCATCTCTGTGAATATTGACTCTTTGTATATTGATCGTATTGCCTCTCTCTTTCTATATTAACTCTCAGTGCATATGGATTCGGTGCATATTGATTCTCATGGTGTACATAAACTCTGTACGTGTGTGTTTTCTCTTCTTCTACTCTGCAAACCCTTGTTTACAGTCTGTTTTTGTATTAATGGTCCCCACCCTGTCTCACTACTCTGAGAATCCTGGTTTGGATACGATTCAATCTTAATTACTGTGCGGACGCTATTCTCAGTCACTTGTTGATAGATTTATAAGGTGCGGTGACTAATTCTCGGAGGTGCTAGTTTTATAGAGTAATAACCAGTTGCCCGTCTGTTTTATTTCTTGGCACATGGCTGGGAATCTGGGCAAGCTATTAATCTGAATTCTTTAGTGCAGGAGACATCGCATCTGTTGTGAAAAGCCCAGTTACTGGGAGTATTGGCATGTCTCCTGCCATAGCGAGAGATATTAGAAAGTAGTGAGAAATGGTTCATAATTCAGAATGACATGAAGATGCTGGATTAACTCCAGGGCATTTGAAAGTAACTGGACAGAATATCTCCTTTTAACAGATTTCTTAAAGATATTCAGCTTGTAAACAATTTCCAATAATTAGTTTTAAGTAACAGCTTCACAACATTTTTAAAAACCATTAATGGGAAGCGGCTGTCGCTGACTAGGTCAGCATTTATTACCCATCCCTAACTGCCCTTGCGGAGGTGGTGGTGAGCTGCTTTCTGGAACCGTTGCAGACCGTGTGGTGTAGGTACACCCACTGTGCTGTTAGGGAGGGAGTTCCAGGATGTTGCCGCAGCGACAGTGAAGGAACGGCCGATATATTTCCAAGTCGGGGTGGTGAATGGCTGGAGGGGAACCTCCAGGTGGTGGAGTTCCCAGGTATCTGCTGCTCTTAATCTTCGCTAGTTTGGAAGGTGGAACACATCAGCAATTCCTTGTGCCATTATTCAGTGCGAATTTAGGAATGTTACACACTCAGGTTCCTTTTCTATTTCACAAAGCTGGACTTCATTTTGCTATAATTAATGAAACGCATCTTTTTGAAAATTCATCTTGAACTGTAAATCCTGAATGTAGTTGCTGTCTCCTGTTCACCACTACCTCACCTCAGTTGCCTTTACTGATCTCAACAAATTCCATTCACCATTTTTATATCTTGCCTGATCTCTTTTTTTATTTCAGTCTCAGGGGCAAAATTCTCCGACCCCCCCGCCGGGTTGGAGAATCGCCGGGGGCTGGCGTGAATCCCGCCCCCGCCGGTTGCCGAAGTCTCCGGCACCAGAGATTCGGCGGGGGCGGGAATCGCGCCGCGCCGGTTGGCGGGCCCCCCCGCGCGATTCTCCGGCCCGGATGGGCCAAAGTCCCGCCGCTAAAATGCCTGTCCCGCCGGCGTAAATTAAACCACCTACCTTACCGGCGGGACAAGGCGGCATGGGCGGGCTCCGGGGTCCTGGGAGGGCGCGGGGCGATCTGGCCCCGGGGGGTGCCCCCACGGTGGCCTGGCCAGCGATCGGGGCCCACCGATACGTGGGCGGGCTCCGGGGTCCTGGGGGGGGGCGCGGGGGCGATCTGACCCTGGGGGGGTGCCCCCACGGTGGCCTGGCCCGCGATCGGGGCCCACCGATCCGCGGGCGGGCCTGTGCCGTGGGGGCACTCTTTCCCTTCCGCCTCCGCCACGGTCTCCACCATGGCGGAGGCAGAAGAGACTCCCTCCACTGCGCATGCGCGGGAAACTGTCAGCGGCCGCTGACGCTCCTGCGCATGCGCCGCCCGGAGATGTCATTTCCGCGCCAGCTGGCGGGGCACAAAGGCCTTTTCCGCCAGCTGGCGGGGCGGAAATTCGTCCGGCGCCGACCTAGCCCCTTCAGGTTGGGGCTCGGCCCCCAAAGATGTGGAGCATTCCGCACCTTTGGGGCGGCGCGATGCCCGTCTGATTTGCGCCGTTTTGGGCCCCAGTCGGCAGACATCGCGCCGATACCGGAGAATTTCGCCTCAGATCTTTCTTCTGAAAAGGTTTTCTTCCTCTTCAGCTGACTCTTCCAGCTCCGTGTGTCACAGGGTGCCTGTCCTCTGGATCTGACTCTGAAACTCTGTCAGCGTCGCTCCGAGACCAGTTGTCAGCAGCAACACCTCTGATTTCCCAGCTTGGTCTTTGAACTCTTCCTCTGCGACAGCCTAGATTGAGAAAAACCTTTTCCCTCCGGTAAAGGGGGCATAAATTCTAAGCCAGGTCACTGGGAGAGAAGGTAGGAAACAATTCTTCACACAAAGCGTGACAGGAGTGTGGGCCCCTCTGCCACAAAGCATTCAATGCTGGAATTCAATCATTTTGAACCTGAAACTGATCGATTATTGCACGGCAAAAGTCTACAAGGACATGAAACCAGGTCAGGTGGAGCGATGTGGATCCGTCACTGAATGGTGGTGTGTGGTCACATGGTTCAATGGGCCCCTCCTGGGCCTTTTCTTCGGTATCCTCTCTCTCAGCCTGATTTCCCCGACTCGCCCAGTCTCCCTCTGAGAACTGAACCAGCCAGTTAATAAATGGACACTGCTCCATTCGATGTTGAGCACTGGTGATTTGTTGGACAGATAACTAGAAAACCAGCAGCTCGCCACAAAACCTCCCCAACCCAAAATTAAAATCAACCCAAGCAACCGAAATCTGACCAACACTTTCTATTCTAAAACATCCGCGTTCTCATAAAAAGAAACACCAATTTCTGTTGTCCCAGGAAAAAAGAGAAACAGGTTGGTGGTTAATTTAAATTGGATTTCTATTATTATTTCTAGTCAGTAACGGAAGGGAAATTGAAATGTCGTGTTTAGCAGAAGATTCTGTTTCAAGAAGCTCTTTAATCCTCTTTTCATTCAGCCACCAGCACCCAATCTCACTACCCATAGCCCTTACCCATCCCAAAGTAATCATACACATTTACAAATTAGGAGTACAGAAGGCCATTCGGCCCTTTGAGCTTTGCTATCCAATAAGACCATGGTTGATCTGACTGCAACTTCACTTACCTCCGTTAACCCTTGACCCCTTTGTCCGTCAAGAATCCCACTGACTTCTGCCTCAAAAATATTCAATGACACTGCCTCCACCATGACACTGCCTCCACCACTCTCGTGGGAAGAAAAATTTAAAGATTCAAGACATTCTGACAGAAAAAAATGACTCCTCGCCATCTTAAATGGAAGACCCCAGAGCTGTCCAATTCTCCCCACTGCCCTGCTCTCTCTCCGAGCCGTGTATCAATCCTGTCATAATATGCACCCAGGCACATCATGAGGTAGAAACAGGCAGTGACAGACACCCAGGTTAGCCAATCAACATAAAGGACAGAACACAACCAATCACCAGACAGAACACCAGAGGGGGTCTTCCAACTATAAAACACACGAGGCATCAGCACTCCGCTTCTTTCCACTGGTGACAACTGTAGTGACAGTCAGGGTGTATATACCAGTTTGCACCTTCTACACGTGGATCAGAGCTAGCCTGGTCTAGTAGGTTAGAGTTAGTACACTTAGAGTAGTAGAGTGTCAACCCACAGCCAGCTGTGTGCATTGTTACAGAAGTTCAATAAATCGTATTGAACCAACGCCTATGTCTGGTGTCTGCTTTACAGTTCACCTGCATCCTGTTGCAGTCCGTGTTACCCCCGGGTAAATAAGGGGGCAAATCCCACTTCTCACTCTTATCCCAGAGCACTGTCTATACAACTACCTCAAGTAATCAGTAACCCAGACAGGGAGTGACAGGGGGGATGGGCAAGACAGTGATCTAGTCAGTGGATTAGAGAGAGAGGGGACAAGGCAGTGATCCAGTCAGTGGGTTAGAGAGAGAGGGGACAAGGCAGTGATCCAGTCAGTGGGGAGAGAGAGAGGGGATAAGGCAGTGATCCAGTCAGTGGGGCGAGAGAGAGGACAAGGCAGTGATCCAGTCAGTGGGGAGAGAGAGAGGGTACAAGGCAGTGATCCAGTCAGTGGGTTAGAGAGAGAGGACAAGGCAGTGATCCAGTCAGTGGGTTACAGAGAGGGGACAAGGCAGTGATCCAGTCAGTGGGGAGAGAGAGAGGGGACAAGGCAGTTATCCAGTCAATGGGGAGAGAGAGAGGGGACAAGGCAGTGATCCAGTCAGTGGGGCGAGAGAGAGGACAAGGCAGTGATCCAGTCAGTGGGGAGAGAGAGAGGGTACAAGGCAGTGATCCAGTCAGTGGGTTAGAGAGAGGGGACAAGGCAGTGATCCAGTCAGTGGGGAGAGAGAGGAGACAAGGCAGTGATCCAGTCAGTGGGGAGAGAGAGAGGGGACAAGGCAGTGATCCAGTCAGTGGGGCGAGAGAGAGGACAAGGCAGTGATCCAGTAAGTGGGTTAGAGAGAGAGGGGACAAGGCAGTGATCCAGTCAGTGGGGAGAGAGAGAGGGGACAAGGCAGTGATCCAGTCAATGGGGAGAGAGAGAGGGGACAAGGCAGTGATCCAGTCAGTGGGGCGAGAGAGAGGACAAGGCAGTGATCCAGTAAGTGGGTTAGAGAGAGAGGGGACAAGGCAGTGATCCAGTCAGTGGGGAGAGAGAGAGGGGACAAGGCAGTGATCCAGTCAGTGGGTTAGAGAGAGAGGACAAGGCAGTGATCCAGTCAGTGGTTAGAGAGAGAGGACAAGGCAGTGATCCAGTCAGTGGGGAGAGAGGGGACAAGGCAGTGATCCAGACAGTGGGTTAGAGAGAGGGGGGACAAGGCAGTGATCCAGTCAGTGGGGAGAGAGAGAGGGTACAAGACAGTGATCCAGTCAGTGGGTTAGAGAGAGGGGACAAGGCAGTGATCCAGTCAATGGGGAGTGAGAGGGGACAAGGCAGTGATCCAGTCAGTGGGGAGAGAGAGGGGACAAGGCAGTGATCCAGTCAGTGGGTTAGAGAGAGGGGACAAGGCAGTGATCCAGTCAGTGGGGAGAGAGAGAGGGGACAAGGCAGTGATCCAGTCAGTGGGGAGAGAGAGGGGACAAGGCAGTGATCCAGTCAGTGGCTTAGCGAGAGGGGACAAGGCAGTGATCCAGTCAGTGGCTTAGCGAGAGGGGACAAGGCAGTGATCCAGTCAGTGGGGAGAGAGAGGGGACAAGGCATTGATCCAGTCAGTGGGGTTAGAGAGAGGGGGCAAGGCAGTGATCCAGTCAGTGGGTTAGAGAGAGAGGACAAGGCAGTGATCCAGTCAGTGGGGAGAGAGAGGGGACAAGGCAGTGATCCAGTCAGTGGGGTTAGAGAGAGGGGACAAGGCAGTGATCCAGTCAGTGGTTAGAGAGAGAGAGAGGACAAGGCAGTGATCCAGTGAGTGGGGAGGGAGAGGGGACAAGGCAGTGATCCAGTCAGTGGGTTAGAGAGAGGGGAAAAGGCAGTGATCCAGTCTGTGGGTTAGAGAGAGGGGACAAGGCAGAGATCCATTCAGTGGGTTACAGAGAGAGGGGACAAGGCAGTGATCCAGTCAGTGGGGAGAGAGCGAGGGTACAAGGCAGTGATCCAGTCAGTGGGTTAGAGAGAGGGGGCAAGGCAGTGATCCAGTCAGTGGGTTAGAGAGAGGGGACAAGGCAGTGATCCAGTCAGTGGGTTAGAGAGAGAGGACAAGGCAGTGATCCAGTCAGTGGGGGGAGAGGGGACAAGGCAGTGATCCAGTCAGTGGTTAGAGAGAGGGGACAAGGCAGTGATCCAGTCAGTGGGTTACAGAGAGGAGTCAAGACAGTGATCCAGTCAGTGAGTTACAGAGAGAGGGGACAAGGCAGTGATCCAGTCAGTGGGGAGAGAGAGAGGACAAGGCAGTGATCCAGTCAGTGGGTTAGAGAGAGGGGACAAGGCAGTGATCCAGTCAGTGGGTTAGAGAGAGTGGACAAGGCATTGATCCAGTCAGTGGGGTTAGAGAGAGGGGGCAAGGCAGTGATCCAGTCAGTGGGTTAGAGAGAGAGGACAAGGCAGTGATCCAGTCAGTGGGGAGAGAGAGGGGACAAGGCAGTGATCCAGTCAGTGGGGTTAGAGAGAGAGGACAAGGCAGTGATCCAGTCAGTGGGGTTAGAGAGAGGGGACAAGGCAGTGATCCAGTCAGTGGTTAGAGAGAGAGGACAAGGCAGTGATCCAGTCAGTGGGGAGAGAGGGGGGACAAGGCAGTGATCCAGTCAGTGGGGAGGGAGAGGGGGCAAGGCAGTGATCCAGTCAGTGGGGAGAGAGAGGGGACAAGGCAGTGATCCAGTCAGTGGGTTAGAGAGAGGGGACAAGGCAGTGATCCAGTCAGTGGGTTAGAGAGAGGGGACAAGGCAGAGATCCATTCAGTGGGTTAGAGAGAGGGGACAAGGCAGTGATCCAGTCAGTGGGTTAGAGAGAGGGGGCAAGGCAGTGATCCAGTCAGTGGGTTAGAGAGACGGGACAAGGCAGTGATCCAGTCAGTGGGGAGAGAGAGGGGACAAGGCAGTGATCCAGTCAGTGGGTTAGAGAGAGGGGGCAAGGCAGTGATCCAGTCAGTGGGTTAGAGAGAGGGGACAAGGCAGTGATCCAGTCAGTGGGGAGAGAGGGGACAAGGCAGTGATCCAGCCAGTGGGTTAGAGAGAGGGGACAAGGCAGTGATCCAGTCAGTGGGGTTAGAGAGAGAGGACAAGGCAGTGATCCAGTCAGTGGGTTAGAGAGAGGGGACAGGCAGTGATCCAGTCTGTGGGTTAGAGAGAGGGGACAAGGCAGAGATCCATTCAGTGGGTTACAGAGAGAGGGGAGAAGGCAGTGATCCAGTCAGTGGGGAGAGAGCGAGGGTACAAGGCAGTGATCCAGTCAGTGGGTTAGAGAGAGGAGACAAGGCAGTGATCCAGTCAGTGGGGAGAGAGAGAGCAGACAAGGCATTGATCCAGTCAGTGGGTTAGAGAGAGGGGACAAGGCAGTGATCCAGTCAGTGGGTTAGAGAGAGAGGACAAGGCAGTGATCCAGTCAGTGGGGGGAGAGGGGACAAGGCAGTGATCCAGTCAGTGGTTAGAGAGAGGGGACAAGGCAGTGATCCAGTCAGTGGTTAGAGAGAGGTGACAAGGCAGTGATCCAGTCAGTGGGTTAGAGAGAGAGGGGACAAGGCAGTGATCCAGTCAGTGGAGAGAGAGGGGACAAGGCAGGATCGAGTCAGTGGGTTAGAGAGAGGGGACAAGGCAGTGATCCAGTCAGTGGGTTACAGAGAGAGGAGTCAAGACAGTGATCCAGTCAGTGGGGATAGAGAGGGGACAAGGCAGTGATCCAGTCAGTGGTTAGAGAGAGAGGACAAGGCAGTGATCCAGTCAGTGGTTAGAGAGAGAGGGGACAAGGCAGTGATCCAGTCAGTGGGTTACAGAGAGAGGAGTCAAGACAGTGATCCAGTCAGTGGGGAGAGAGAGGGGACAAGGCAGTGATCCAGTCAGTGGGGAGAGAGGGGACAAGGCAGTGATCCAGTCAGTGGGTTACAGAGAGAGGGGACAAGGCAGTGATCCAGTCAGTGGGTTACAGAGAGAGGAGTCAAGACAGTGATCCAGTCAGTGGGTTACAGAGAGAGGGGAGAAGGCAGTGATCCAGTCAGTGGGGAGAGAGAGAGGGGACAAGGCAGTGATCCAGTCAGTGGGGAGAGAGAGGGGACAAGGCAGTGATCCAGTCAGTGGGTAAGAGAGGGGGGACAAGGCAGTGATCCAGTCAGTGGGTTAGAGAGAGGGGACAAGGCAGTGATCCAGTCAGTGGGTTAGAGAGAGGGGACAAGGCAGTGATCCAGTCAGTGGGTTAGAGAGAGTGGACAAGACAGTGATCCAGTCAGTGGGGAGAGAGAGGGGGCAAGGCAGTGATCCAGTCAGTGGGTTAGAGAGAGGGGACAAGGCAGTGGTCCAGTCAGTGGGGAGGGAGATGGGACAAGGCAGTGATCCAGTCAGTGGGGAGAGAGAGGGGACAAGGCAGTGATCCAGTCAGTGGGGAGAGAGAGGGGACAAGGCAGTGATCCAGTCAGTGGGGAGAGAGAGGGGACAAGGCAGTGATCCAGTCAGTGGGGAGAGAGAGGGGACAAGGCAGTGATCCGGTCAGTGGCTTAGCGAGAGGGGACACGCCAGTGATCCATTCAGTGGGGTAGAGAGAGGGGACAAGGCAGTGATCCAGTCAGTGGGTTAGAGAGAGGGGGCAAGGCAGTGATCCAGTCAGTGGGTTAGAGAGACGGGACAAGGCAGTGATCCAGTCAGTGGGAAGAGAGGGGACAAGGCAGTGATCCAGTCAGTGGGGAGAGAGAGGGGACAAGGCAGTGATCCAGTCAGTGGGTAAGAGAGGGGGGACAAGGCAGTGATCCAGTCAGTGGGTTAGAGAGAGGGGACAAGGCAGTGATCCAGCCAGTGGGGAGAGAGGGGACAAGGCAGTGATCCAGTTAGTGGGTTAGAGAGAGGGGACAAGGCAGTGATCCAGTCAGTGGGGTTAGAGAGAGAGGACAAGGTAGTGATCCAGTCAGTGGGTTAGAGAGAGAGGAAAAGGCAGTGATCCAGTCAGTGGGGAGAGCGAGGTGACAGGCAGTGATCCAGTCTGTGGGTTAGAGAGAGGGGACAAGGCAGTGATCCAGTCAGTGGGGAGAGAGAGAGGAGACAAGGCATTGATCCAGTCAGTGGGTTAGAGAGAGAGGACAAGGCAGTGATCCAGTCAGTGGGGAGAGAGAGAGGAGACAAGGCAGTGATCCAGTCAGTGGGTTAGAGAGAGAGGAGACAAGGCATTGATCCAGTCAGTGGGTTAGAGAGAGGGGACAAGGCAGTGATCCAGTCAGTGGTTAGAGAGAGGGGACAAGGCAGTGATCCAGTCAGTGGTTAGAGAGAGGGGACAAGGCAGTGATCCAGTCAGTGGGGAGAGAGAGAGGACAAGGCAGTGATCCAGTCAGTGGGGAGAGAGAGGGGACAAGGCAGTGATCCAGTCAGTGGGTTAGAGAGAGAGGACAAGGCAGTGATCCAGTCAGTGGGTTAGAGAGAGGGGACAAGGCAGTGATCCAGTCAGTGGGTTAGAGAGAGAGGACAAGGCAGTGATCCAGTCAGTGGCTTAGCGAGAGGGGACAAGGCAGTGATCCAGTCAGTGGGGTTAGAGAGAGGGGACAAGGCAGTGATCCAGTCAGTGGGGAGAGAGAGAGGACAAGGCAGTGATCCAGTCAGTGGTTAGAGAGAGGGGACAAGGCAGTGATCCAGTCAGTGGGTTAGAGAGAGGGGACAAGGCAGTGATCCGGTCAGTGGGTTAGAGAGAGGGGACAAGGCAGTGATCCGGTCAGTGGGTTAGAGAGAGGGGACAAGGCAGTGATCCAGTCAGTGGGTTACAGAGAGAGGGGTCAAGGCAGTGATCCAGTCAGTGGGTTACAGAGAGAGGGGACAAGGCAGTGATCCAGTCAGTGTGGAGAGAGAGAGGGGACAAGGCAGTGATCCAGTCAGTGGGGGGAGAGAGAGGACAAGGCAGTGATCCAGTCAGTGGGTTAGAGAGAGTGGACAAGGCAGTGATCCAGTCAGTGGGGAGAGAGAGGGGGCAAGGCAGTGATCCAGTCAGTGGGTTAGAGAGAGGGGACAAGGCAGTGATCCAGTCAGTGGGTTACAGAGAGAGAGGACAAGGCAGTGATCCAGTCAGTGGTTAGAGAGAGAGGGGACAAGGCAGTGATCCAGTCAGTGGGTTACAGAGAGAGGAGTCAAGACAGTGATCCAGTCAGTGGGGATAGAGAGGGGACAAGGCAGTGATCCAGTCAGTGGTTAGAGAGAGAGGACAAGGCAGTGATCCAGTCAGTGGTTAGAGAGAGAGGGGACAAGGCAGTGATCCAGTCAGTGGGTTACAGAGAGAGGAGTCAAGACAGTGATCCAGTCAGTGGGGAGAGAGAGGGGACAAGGCAGTGATCCAGTCAGTGGGGAGAGAGGGGACAAGGCAGTGATCCAGTCAGTGGGTTACAGAGAGAGGGGACAAGGCAGTGATCCAGTCAGTGGTTAGAGAGAGGGGACAAGGCAGTGATCCAGTCAGTGGGTTACAGAGAGAGGAGTCAAGACAGTGATCCAGTCAGTGGGTTACAGAGAGAGGGGACAAGGCAGTGATCCAGTCAGTGGGTAAGAGAGGGGGGAGAAGGCAGTGATCCAGTCAGTGGGTTAGAGAGAGGGGACAAGGCAGTGATCCAGTCAGTGGGTTAGAGAGAGGGGACAAGGCAGTGATCCAGTCAGTGGGTTAGAGAGAGTGGACAAGACAGTGATCCAGTCAGTGGGGAGAGAGAGGGGGCAAGGCAGTGATCCAGTCAGTGGGTTAGAGAGAGGGGACAAGGCAGTGATCCAGTCAGTGGGGAGGGAGAGGGGACAAGGCAGTGATCCAGTCAGTGGGGAGAGAGAGGGGACAAGGCAGTGATCCAGTCAGTGGGGAGAGAGAGGGGACAAGGCAGTGATCCAGTCAGTGGGGAGAGAGAGGGGACAAGGCAGTGATCCAGTCAGTGGGGAGAGAGAGGGGACAAGGCAGTGATCCGGTCAGTGGCTTAGCGAGAGGGGACACGCCAGTGATCCATTCAGTGGGGTAGAGAGAGGGGACAAGGCAGTGATCCAGTCAGTGGGTTAGAGAGAGGGGGCAAGGCAGTGATCCAGTCAGTGGGTTAGAGAGACGGGACAAGGCAGTGATCCAGTCAGTGGGAAGAGAGGGGACAAGGCAGTGATCCAGTCAGTGGGGAGAGAGAGGGGACAAGGCAGTGATCCAGTCAGTGGGTAAGAGAGGGGGGACAAGGCAGTGATCCAGTCAGTGGGTTAGAGAGAGGGGACAAGGCAGTGATCCAGCCAGTGGGGAGAGAGGGGACAAGGCAGTGATCCAGTTAGTGGGTTAGAGAGAGGGGACAAGGCAGTGATCCAGTCAGTGGGGTTAGAGAGAGAGGACAAGGTAGTGATCCAGTCAGTGGGTTAGAGAGAGAGGAAAAGGCAGTGATCCAGTCAGTGGGGAGAGCGAGGTGACAGGCAGTGATCCAGTCTGTGGGTTAGAGAGAGGGGACAAGGCAGTGATCCAGTCAGTGGGGAGAGAGAGAGGAGACAAGGCATTGATCCAGTCAGTGGGTTAGAGAGAGAGGACAAGGCAGTGATCCAGTCAGTGGGGAGAGAGAGAGGAGACAAGGCAGTGATCCAGTCAGTGGGTTAGAGAGAGAGGAGACAAGGCATTGATCCAGTCAGTGGGTTAGAGAGAGGGGACAAGGCAGTGATCCAGTCAGTGGTTAGAGAGAGGGGACAAGGCAGTGATCCAGTCAGTGGTTAGAGAGAGGGGACAAGGCAGTGATCCAGTCAGTGGGGAGAGAGAGAGGACAAGGCAGTGATCCAGTCAGTGGGGAGAGAGAGGGGACAAGGCAGTGATCCAGTCAGTGGGTTAGAGAGAGAGGACAAGGCAGTGATCCAGTCAGTGGGTTAGAGAGAGGGGACAAGGCAGTGATCCAGTCAGTGGGTTAGAGAGAGAGGACAAGGCAGTGATCCAGTCAGTGGCTTAGCGAGAGGGGACAAGGCAGTGATCCAGTCAGTGGGGTTAGAGAGAGGGGACAAGGCAGTGATCCAGTCAGTGGTTAGAGAGAGGGGACAAGGCAGTGATCCAGTCAGTGGTTAGAGAGAGGGGACAAGGCAGTGATCCAGTCAGTGGGTTAGAGAGAGAGGACAAGGCAGTGATCCGGTCAGTGGGTTAGAGAGAGGGGACAAGGCAGTGATCCAGTCAGTGGGTTACAGAGAGAGGGGTCAAGGCAGTGATCCAGTCAGTGGGTTACAGAGAGAGGGGACAAGGCAGTGATCCAGTCAGTGTGGAGAGAGAGAGGGGACAAGGCAGTGATCCGGTCAGTGGGTTAGAGAGAGGACAAGGCAGTGATCCAGTCAGTGGGTTAGAGAGAGTGGACAAGGCAGTGATCCAGTCAGTGGGGAGAGAGAGGGGGCAAGGCAGTGATCCAGTCAGTGGGTTAGAGAGAGGGGACAAGGCAGTGATCCAGTCAGTGGGTTACAGAGAGAGAGGACAAGGCAGTGATCCAGTCAGTGGTTAGAGAGAGAGGGGACAAGGCAGTGATCCAGTCAGTGGGTTACAGAGAGAGGAGTCAAGACAGTGATCCAGTCAGTGGGGATAGAGAGGGGACAAGGCAGTGATCCAGTCAGTGGTTAGAGAGAGAGGACAAGGCAGTGATCCAGTCAGTGGTTAGAGAGAGAGGGGACAAGGCAGTGATCCAGTCAGTGGGTTACAGAGAGAGGAGTCAAGACAGTGATCCAGTCAGTGGGGAGAGAGAGGGGACAAGGCAGTGATCCAGTCAGTGGGGAGAGAGGGGACAAGGCAGTGATCCAGTCAGTGGGTTACAGAGAGAGGGGACAAGGCAGTGATCCAGTCAGTGGTTAGAGAGAGGGGACAAGGCAGTGATCCAGTCAGTGGGTTACAGAGAGAGGAGTCAAGACAGTGATCCAGTCAGTGGGTTACAGAGAGAGGGGACAAGGCAGTGATCCAGTCAGTGGGTAAGAGAGGGGGGAGAAGGCAGTGATCCAGTCAGTGGGTTAGAGAGAGGGGACAAGGCAGTGATCCAGTCAGTGGGTTAGAGAGAGGGGACAAGGCAGTGATCCAGTCAGTGGGTTAGAGAGAGTGGACAAGACAGTGATCCAGTCAGTGGGGAGAGAGAGGGGGCAAGGCAGTGATCCAGTCAGTGGGTTAGAGAGAGGGGACAAGGCAGTGATCCAGTCAGTGGGGAGGGAGAGGGGACAAGGCAGTGATCCAGTCAGTGGGGAGAGAGAGGGGACAAGGCAGTGATCCAGTCAGTGGGGAGAGAGAGGGGACAAGGCAGTGATCCAGTCAGTGGGGAGAGAGAGGGGACAAGGCAGTGATCCAGTCAGTGGGGAGAGAGAGGGGACAAGGCAGTGATCCGGTCAGTGGCTTAGCGAGAGGGGACACGCCAGTGATCCATTCAGTGGGGTAGAGAGAGGGGACAAGGCAGTGATCCAGTCAGTGGGTTAGAGAGAGGGGGCAAGGCAGTGATCCAGTCAGTGGGTTAGAGAGACGGGACAAGGCAGTGATCCAGTCAGTGGGAAGAGAGGGGACAAGGCAGTGATCCAGTCAGTGGGGAGAGAGAGGGGACAAGGCAGTGATCCAGTCAGTGGGTAAGAGAGGGGGGACAAGGCAGTGATCCAGTCAGTGGGTTAGAGAGAGGGGACAAGGCAGTGATCCAGCCAGTGGGGAGAGAGGGGACAAGGCAGTGATCCAGTTAGTGGGTTAGAGAGAGGGGACAAGGCAGTGATCCAGTCAGTGGGGTTAGAGAGAGAGGACAAGGTAGTGATCCAGTCAGTGGGTTAGAGAGAGAGGAAAAGGCAGTGATCCAGTCAGTGGGGAGAGCGAGGTGACAGGCAGTGATCCAGTCTGTGGGTTAGAGAGAGGGGACAAGGCAGTGATCCAGTCAGTGGGGAGAGAGAGAGGAGACAAGGCATTGATCCAGTCAGTGGGTTAGAGAGAGAGGACAAGGCAGTGATCCAGTCAGTGGGGAGAGAGAGAGGAGACAAGGCAGTGATCCAGTCAGTGGGTTAGAGAGAGAGGAGACAAGGCATTGATCCAGTCAGTGGGTTAGAGAGAGGGGACAAGGCAGTGATCCAGTCAGTGGTTAGAGAGAGGGGACAAGGCAGTGATCCAGTCAGTGGTTAGAGAGAGGGGACAAGGCAGTGATCCAGTCAGTGGGGAGAGAGAGAGGACAAGGCAGTGATCCAGTCAGTGGGGAGAGAGAGGGGACAAGGCAGTGATCCAGTCAGTGGGTTAGAGAGAGAGGACAAGGCAGTGATCCAGTCAGTGGGTTAGAGAGAGGGGACAAGGCAGTGATCCAGTCAGTGGGTTAGAGAGAGAGGACAAGGCAGTGATCCAGTCAGTGGCTTAGCGAGAGGGGACAAGGCAGTGATCCAGTCAGTGGGGTTAGAGAGAGGGGACAAGGCAGTGATCCAGTCAGTGGGGAGAGAGAGAGGACAAGGCAGTGATCCAGTCAGTGGTTAGAGAGAGGGGACAAGGCAGTGATCCAGTCAGTGGGTTAGAGAGAGAGGACAAGGCAGTGATCCAGTCAGTGGGTTAGAGAGAGAGGACAAGGCAGTGATCCAGTCAGTGGTTAGAGAGAGGGGACAAGGCAGTGATCCAGTCAGTGGTTAGAGAGAGAGGGGACAAGGCAGTGATCCGGTCAGTGGGTTAGAGAGAGGGGACAAGGCAGTGATCCGGTCAGTGGGTTAGAGAGAGGGGACAAGGCAGTGATCCGGTCAGTGGGTTAGAGAGAGGGGACAAGGCAGTGATCCAGTCAGTGGGTTACAGAGAGAGGGGTCAAGGCAGTGATCCAGTCAGTGGGTTACAGAGAGAGGGGACAAGGCAGTGATCCAGTCAGTGTGGAGAGAGAGAGGGGACAAGGCAGTGATCCAGTCAGTGGGGGGAGAGAGAGGACAAGGCAGTGATCCAGTCAGTGGGTTAGAGAGAGTGGACAAGGCAGTGATCCAGTCAGTGGGGAGAGAGAGGGGGCAAGGCAGTGATCCAGTCAGTGGGTTAGAGAGAGGGGACAAGGCAGTGATCCAGTCAGTGGCTTAGCGAGAGGGGACAAGGCAGTGATCCAGTCATTGGGGAGAGAGGGGACAAGGCAGTGATCCAGTCAGTGGGGAGAGAGAGGGGACAAGGCAGTGATCCAGTCAGTGGGGAGAGAGAGGGGACAAGGCAGTGATCCAGTCAGTGGGGAGAGAGAGGGGACAAGGCAGTGATCCAGTCAGTGTGGAGAGAGAGAGAGGGGACAAGGCAGTGATTCAGTCAGTGGGGGGAGAGAGAGGACAAGGCAGTGATCCAGTCAGTGGGTTAGAGAGAGTGGACAAGGCAGTGATCCAGTCAGTGGGGAGAGAGAGGGGGCAAGGCAGTGATCCAGTCAGTGGGTTAGAGAGAGGGGACAAGGCAGTGATCCAGTCAGTGGGGAGAGAGAGGGGACAAGGCAGTGATCCAGTCAGTGGCTTAGCGAGAGGGGACAAGGCAGTGATCCAGTCAGTGTGGAGAGAGGGGACAAGGCAGTGATCCAGTCAGTGGGGAGAGAGAGGAGACAAGGCAGTGATCCAGTCAGTGGGGAGAGAGAGGGGACAAGGCAGTGATCCAGTCAGTGGGGAGAGAGAGGGGACAAGGCAGTGATCCGGTCAGTGGCTTAGCGAGAGGGGACACGACAGTGATCCATTCAGTGGGGTAGAGAGAGGGGACAAGGCAGTGATCCAGTCAGTGGGTTAGAGAGAGGGGGCAAGGCAGTGATCCAGTCAGTGGGTTAGAGAGACGGGACAAGGCAGTGATCCAGTCAGTGGGGAGAGAGGGGACAAGGCAGTGATCCAGTCAGTGGGGAGAGAGAGGGGACAAGGCAGTGATCCAGTCAGTGGGTTAGAGAGGGGGGACAAGGCAGTGATCCAGTCAGTGGGTTAGAGAGAGGGGACAAGGCAGTGATCCAGTCAGTGGGGAGAGAGGGGACAAGGCAGTGATCCAGTCAGTGGGTTAGAGAGAGGGGACAAGGCAGTGATCCAGTCAGTGGGGTTAGAGAGAGAGGACAAGGCAGTGATCCAGTCAGTGGGTTAGAGAGAGAGGAAAAGGCAGTGATCCAGTCAGTGGGGAGAGAGAGGGGACAGGCAGTGATCCAGTCTGTGGGTTAGAGAGAGGGGACAAGACAGTGATCCAGTCAGTGGGGAGAGATAGAGGAGACAAGGCAGTGATCCAGTCAGTGGGTTAGAGAGAGGGGACAAGGCAGTGATCCAGTCAGTGGCTTAGCGAGAGGGGACAAGGCAGTGATCCAGTCAGTGGGGAGAGAGAGGGGACAAGGCAGTGATCCAGTCAGTGGGGAGAGAGAGGGGACAAGGCAGTGATCCAGTCAGTGGCTTAGCGAGAGGAGACAAGGCATTGATCCAGTCAGTGGGTTAGAGAGAGAGGACAAGGCAGTGATCCAGTCAGTGGGGAGAGAGGGGGCAAGGCAGTGATCCAGTCAGTGGGGTTAGAGAGAGGTGACAAGGCAGTGATCCAGTCAGTGGGGAGAGAGAGAGGACAAGGCAGTGATCCAGTCAGTGGGTTAGAGAGAGAGGACAAGGCAGTGATCCAGTCAGTGGTTAGAGAGAGGGGACAAGGCAGTGATCCAGTCAGTGGGTTAGAGAGAGAGGACAAGGCAGTGATCCAGTCAGTGGTTAGAGAGAGGGGACAAGGCAGTGATCCAGTCAGTGGTTAGAGAGAGAGGACAAGGCAGTGATCCAGTCAGTGGGTTACAGAGAGAGGGGTCAAGGCAGTGATCCAGTCAGTGGGTTACAGAGAGAGGGGACAAGGCAGTGATCCAGTCAGTGGGGAGAGAGAGGGGGCAAGGAAGTGATCCAGTCAGTGGGTTAGAGAGAGGGGACAATGCAGTGATCCAGTCAGTGGGGAGGGAGAGGGGACAAGGCAGTGATCCAGTCAGTGGGGAGAGAGAGAGGACAAGGCAGTGATCCAGTCAGTGGCTTAGCGAGAGGGGACAAGGCAGTGATCCAGTCAGTTGGGAGAGAGGGGACAAGGCAGTGATCCAGTCAGTGGGGAGAGAGAGGGGACAAGGCAGTGATCCAATCAGTGGCTTAGCGAGAGGGGACAAGGCAGTGATCCAGTCAGTTGGGAGAGAGGGGACAAGGCAGTGATCCAGTCAGTGGGGAGAGAGAGGGGACAAGGCAGTGATCCAGTCAGTGGGGAGATAGAGGGGACAAGGCAGTGATCCAGTCAGTGGGGAGAGAGAGGGGACAAGGCAGTGATCCGGTCAGTGGCTTAGCGAGAGGGGACACAACAGTGATCCGGTCAGTGGGTTAGAGAGAGGTGACAAGGCAGCGATCCAGTCAGTGGGGCGAGAGGGGGGACAAGGCAGTGATCCGGTCAGTGGGTTAGAGATAGGTGACAAGGCAGTGATCCAGTCAGTGGGTTAGAGAGAGGGGACAAGGCAGTGATCCAGTCAGTGGGGAGAGAGAGGGGACAAGGCAGTGATCCAGTCAGTGGGTTAGAGAGAGGGGACAAGGCAGTGATCCAGTCAGTGGGGAGAGAGGGGGGACAAGGCAGTGATCCAGTCAGTGGGGAGAGAGAGGGGACACGGCAGTGATCCAGTCAGTGGGGAGAGAGGGGACAAGGCAGTGATCCAGTCAGTGGTTTAGAGAGAGGGGACAAGGCAGTGATCCAGTCAGTGGGGAGAGAGAGGTGACAAGGTAGTGATCCAGTCAGTGGGTTAGAGAGAGGGGACAAGGCAGTGATCCAGTCAGTGGGTTAGAGAGAGGTGACAAGGCAGTGATCCAGTCAGTGGGTTAGAGAGAGGGGACAAGGCAGTGATCCAGTCAGTGGGGAGAGAGGGGACAAGACAGTGATCCAGTCAGTGGGTTACAGAGAGAGGTGTCAAGGCAGTGATCCAGTCAGTGGGTTACAGAGAGAGGTGACAAGGCAGTGATCCAGTCAGTGGGGAGAGAGGGGACAAGACAGTGATCCAGTCAGTGGGTTACAGAGAGAGGTGTCAAGGCAGTGATCCAGTCAGTGGGTTACAGAGAGAGGTGACAAGGCAGTGATCCAGTCAGTGGGTTAGAGAGAGGGGACCAGGCAGTGATCCAGTCAGTGGGTTAGAGAGAGGGGACAAGGCAGTGATCCAGTCAGTGGGGAGAGAGAGGGGACAAGGCAGTGATCCAGTCAGTGGGTTAGAGAGAGGTGACAAGGCAGTGATCCAGTCAGTGGGTTAGAGAGAGGGGACAAGGCAGTGATCCAGTCAGTGGATTACAGAGAGAGGTGTCAAGGCAGTGATCCAGTCAGTGGGGAGAGAGAGAGGGGACAAGGCAGTGATCCAGTAAGTGGGGAGAGAGAGGGGACAAGGCAGTGATCCAGTCAGTGGGTTAGAGAGAGGGGACAAGGCAGTGATCCAGTCAGTGGGTTAGAGAGAGGGGACAAGGCAGTGATCCAGTCAGTGGGGAGAGAGGGGACAGGCAGTGATCCAGTCAGTGGGGAGAGACAGGGGGCAAGGCAGTGATCCAGTCAGTGGGTTAGAGAGAGGGGACAAGGCAGTGATCCAGTCAGTGGGTTAGAGAGAGGGGACAAGACAGTGATCCAGTCAGTGGGGAGAGAGGGGACAGGCAGTGATCCAGTCAGTGGGGAGAGACAGGGTGCAAGGCAGTGATCCAGTCAGTGGGTTAGAGAGAGGGGACAAGGCAGTGATCCAGTCAGGGGGAGAGAGAGGGGACAAGGCAGTGATCCAGTCAGTGGCTTAGCGAGAGGGGACAAGGCAGTGATCCAGTCAGTGGGGAGAGAGGGGACAAGGCAGTGATCCAGTCAGTGGGGAGAGAGAGGGGACAAGGGAGTGATCCAGTCAGTGGGGAGAGAGAGGGGACAAGACAGTGATCCAGTCAGTGGGAAGAGAGAGGGGACAAGGCAGTGATCCAGTCAGTGGGGAGAGAGGGGACAAGACAGTGATCCAGTCAGTGGGTTACAGAGAGAGGTGTCAAGGCAGTGATCCAGTCAGTGGGTTACAGAGAGAGGTGACAAGGCAGTGATCCAGTCATTGGGGAGAGAGGGGACAAGACAGTGATCCAGTCAGTGGGTTACAGAGAGAGGTGTCAAGGCAGTGATCCAGTCAGTGGGTTACAGAGAGAGGTGACAAGGCAGTGATCCAGTCAGTGGGTTAGAGAGAGGGGACAAGGCAGTGATCCAGTCAGTGGGTTAGAGAGAGGGGACAAGGCAGTGATCCAGTCAGTGGGTTAGAGAGAGGGGACAAGGCAGTGATCCAGTCAGGGGGAGAGAGAGGGGACAAGGCAGTGATCCAGTCAGTGGCTTAGCGAGAGGGGACAAGGCAGTGATCCAGTCAGTGGGGAGAGAGGGGACAAGGCAGTGATCCAGTCAGTGGGGAGAGAGAGGGGACAAGGGAGTGATCCAGTCAGTGGGGAGAGAGAGGGGACAAGGCAGTGATCCAGTCAGTGGGAAGAGAGAGGGGACAAGGCAGTGATCCGGTCAGTGGCTTAGCGAGAGGGGACAAGACAGTGATCCAGTAAGTGGGTTAGAGAGAGGTGACAAGGCAGTGATCCAGTCAGTGGGTTACAGAGAGAGGTGAAAAGGCAGTGATCCAGTCAGTGGGTTAGAGAGAGGGGACAAGACAGTGATCCAGTCAGTGGGGAGAGAGAGGGGACAAGGCAGTGATCCAGTCAGTGGGGAGAGAGAGGGGACAAGGCAGTGATCCAGTCAGTGGGGAGAGAGAGGGGACAAGGCAGTGATCCAGTCAGTGGGGAGAGAGCGAGGGTACAAGGCAGTGATCCAGTCAGTGGGTTAGAGAGAGGGGGCAAGGCAGTGATCCAGTCAGTGGGTTAGAGAGAGGGGACAAGGCAGGGATCCAGTCAGTGGGTTAGAGAGAGAGGACAAGGCAGTGATCCAGTCAGTGGGTTAGAGAGAGGTGACAAGGCAGTGATCCAGTCAGTGGGTTACAGAGAGAGGTGAAAAGGCAGTGATCCAGTCAGTGGGTTAGAGAGAGGGGACAAGACAGTGATCCAGTCAGTGGGGAGAGAGAGGGGACAAGGCAGTGATCCAGTCAGTGGGGAGAGAGAGGGGACAAGGCAGTGATCCAGTCAGTGGGGAGAGAGAGGGGACAAGGCAGTGATCCAGTCAGTGGGGAGAGAGCGAGGGTACAAGGCAGTGATCCAGTCAGTGGGTTAGAGAGAGGGGGCAAGGCAGTGATCCAGTCAGTGGGTTAGAGAGAGGGGACAAGGCAGGGATCCAGTCAGTGGGTTAGAGAGAGAGGACAAGGCAGTGATCCAGTCAGTGGGGGGAGAGGGGACAAGGCAGTGATCCAGTCAGTGGTTAGAGAGAGGGGACAAGGCAGTGATCCAGTCAGTGGTTAGAGAGAGGGGACAAGGCAGTGATCCAGTCAGTGGGTTAGAGAGAGAGGACAAGGCAGTGATCCAGTCAGTGGAGAGAGAGGGGACAAGGCAGTGATCCAGTCAGTGGGTTAGAGAAAGAGGACAAGGCAGTGATCCAGTCAGTGGTTAGAGAGAGGGGACAAGGCAGGATCCAGTCAGTGGGTTAGAGAGAGAGGACAAGGCAGTGATCCAGTCAGTGGGGAGAGAGGGGACAACGCAGTGATCCAGTCAGTGGTTAGAGAGAGGGGTCAAGGCAGTGATCCAGTCAGTGGGTTACAGAGAGAGGAGTCAAGACAGTGATCCAGTCAGTGGGTTACAGAGAGAGGTGACAAGGCAGTGATCCAGTCAGTGGGTTAGAGAGAGGGGACAAGGCAGTGATCCAGTCAGTGGGTTACAGAGAGAGGTGACAAGGCAGTGATCCAGTCATTGGGGAGAGAGGGGACAAGACAGTGATCCAGTCAGTGGGTTACAGAGAGAGGTGTCAAGGCAGTGATCCAGTCAGTGGGTTACAGAGAGAGGTGACAAGGCAGTGATCCAGTCAGTGGGTTAGAGAGAGGGGACAAGGCAGTGATCCAGTCAGTGGGTTAGAGAGAGGGGACAAGGCAGTGATCCAGTCAGTGGGGAGAGAGAGGGGACAAGGCAGTGATCCAGTCAGTGGGTTAGAGAGAGGGGACAAGGCAGTGATCCAGTCAGTGGGGAAAGAGGGGACAAGACAGTGATCCAGTCAGTGGGTTACAGAGAGAGGTGTCAAGGCAGTGATCCAGTCAGTGGGGAGAGAGAGAGGGGACAAGGCAGTGATCCAGTAAGTGGGGAGAGAGAGGGGACAAGGCAGTGATCCAGTCAGTGGGTTAGAGAGAGGGGACAAGGCAGTGATCCAGTCAGTGGGTTAGAGAGAGGGGACAAGGCAGTGATCCAGTCAGTGGGGAGAGAGGGGACAGGCAGTGATCCAGTCAGTGGGGAGAGACAGGGGGCAAGGCAGTGATCCAGTCAGTGGGTTAGAGAGAGGGGACAAGGCAGTGATCCAGTCAGTGGGTTAGAGAGAGGGGACAAGGCAGTGATCCAGTCAGTGGGGAGAGAGGGGACAGGCAGTGATCCAGTCAGTGGGGAGAGACAGGGGGCAAGGCAGTGATCCAGTCAGTGGGTTAGAGAGAGGGGGCAAGGCAGTGATCCAGTCAGGGGGAGAGAGAGGGGACAAGGCAGTGATCCAGTCAGTGGCTTAGCGAGAGGGGACAAGGCAGTGATCCAGTCAGTGGGGAGAGAGGGGACAAGGCAGTGATCCAGTCAGTGGGGAGAGAGAGGGGACAAGGGAGTGATCCAGTCAGTGGGGAGAGAGAGGGGACAAGGCAGTGATCCAGTCAGTGGGAAGAGAGAGGGGACAAGGCAGTGATCCGGTCAGTGGCTTAGCGAGAGGGGACAAGACAGTGATCCAGTAAGTGGGTTAGAGAGAGGTGACAAGGCAGTGATCCAGTCAGTGGGTTAGAGAGAGGGGACAAGGCAGGGATCCAGTCAGTGGGTTAGAGAGAGAGGACAAGGCAGTGATCCAGTCAGTGGGGGGAGAGGGGACAAGGCAGTGATCCAGTCAGTGGTTAGAGAGAGGGGACAAGGCAGTGATCCAGTCAGTGGTTAGAGAGAGGGGACAAGGCAGTGATCCAGTCAGTGGGTTAGAGAGAGAGGACAAGGCAGTGATCCAGTCAGTGGAGAGAGAGGGGACAAGGCAGTGATCCAGTCAGTGGGTTAGAGAAAGAGGACAAGGCAGTGATCCAGTCAGTGGTTAGAGAGAGGGGACAAGGCAGGATCCAGTCAGTGGGTTAGAGAGAGAGGACAAGGCAGTGATCCAGTCAGTGGGGAGAGAGGGGACAAGGCAGTGATCCAGTCAGTGGTTAGAGAGAGGGGTCAAGGCAGTGATCCAGTCAGTGGGTTACAGAGAGAGGAGTCAAGACAGTGATCCAGTCAGTGGGTTACAGAGAGAGGGGACAAGGCAGTGATCCAGTCAGTGGGGAGAGAGAGAGGGGACAAGGCAGTGATCCAGTCAGTGGGGAGAGAAAGAGGACAAGGCAGTGATCCAGTCAGTGGGTTAGAGAGAGGGGACAAGGCAGTGATCCAGTCAGTGGGGTTAGAGAGAGGGGGCAAGGCAGTGATCCAGTCAGTGGGTTAGAGAGAGAGGACAAGGCAGTGATCCAGTCAGTGGGGTTAGAGAGAGGGGGCAAGGCAGTGATCCAGTCAGTGGGTTAGAGAGAGAGGACAAGGCAGTGATCCAGTCAGTGGTTAGAGAGAGAGGGGACAAGGCAGTGATCCAGTCAGTGGGTTAGAGAGAGAGGACAAGGCAGTGATCCAGTCAGTGGGATTAGAGAGAGGGGGCAAGGCAGTGATCCAGTCAGTGGGTTAGAGAGAGAGGACAAGGCAGTGATCCAGTCAGTGGTTAGAGAGAGAGGGGACAAGGCAGTGATCCAGTCAGTGGGGAGAGAGAGGACAAGGCAGTGATCCAGTCAGTGGGTTAGAGGGAGGGGACAAGACAGTGATCCAGTCAGTGGGTTAGAGAGAGGGGGGACAAGGCAGTGATCCAGTCAGTGGGGAGAGAGAGGACAAGGCAGTGATCCAGTCAGTGGGTTAGAGAGAGAGGACAAGGCAGTGATTCAGTCAGTGGGTTAGAGAGAGAGGGGACAAGGCAGTGATCCAGTCAGTGGGGAGAGAGAGGACAAGGCAGTGATCCAGTCAGTGGGTTAGAGAGAGAGGACAAGACAGTGATCCAGTCAGTGGGTTACAGAGAGAGGGGCAAGGCAGTGATCCAGTCAGTGGGGAGAGAGAGGACAAGGCAGTGATCCAGTCAGTGGGGTTAGAGAGAGGGGACAAGGCAGTGATCCAGTCAGTGGTTAGAGAGAGAGGACAAGGCAGTGATCCAGTCAGTGGGGAGGGAGAGAGGACAAGGCAGTGATCCAGTCAGTGGGGAGGGAGAGGGGACAAGGCAGTGATCCAGTCAGTGGGTTAGAGAGAGAGGACAAGGCAGTGATCCAGTCAGTGGGGAGAGAGGGGCCAAGGCAGTGATCCAGTCAGTGGGGTTAGAGAGAGGGGACAAGGCAGTGATCCAGTCAGAGGGGAGAGAGAGAGGACAAGGCAGTGATCCAGTCAGTGGGTTAGAGAGAGGGGACAAGGCAGTGATCCAGTCAGTGGGGAGAGAGAGGACAAGGCAGTGATCCAGTCAGTGGGTTAGAGAGAGGGGACAAGGCAGTGATCCAGTCAGTGGGGAGAGAGAGGACAAGGCAGTGATCCAGTCAGTGGGTTAGAGAGAGGGGACAAGGCAGTGATCCAGTCAGTGTTTAGAGAGAGAGGGGACAAGGCAGTGATCCAGTCAGTGGGTTACAGAGAGAGTGGTCAAGGCAGTGATCCAGTCAGTGGTTAGAGAGAGGGGACAAGGCAGTGATCCAGTCAGTGGTTAGAGAGAGAGGACAAGGCAGTGATCCAGTCAGTGGGTTACAGAGAGAGGGGTCAAGGCAGTGATCCAGTCAGTGGGTTACAGAGAGAGGGGACAAGGCAGTGATCCAGTCAGTGGGGAGGGAGAGGGGACAAGGCAGTGATCCAGTCAGTGGGTTAGAGAGAGGGGACAATGCAGTGATCCAGTCAGTGGGGAGGGAGAGGGGACAAGGCAGTGATCCAGTCAGTGGGGAGAGAGAGAGGACAAGGCAGTGATCCAGTCAGTGGGGAGATAGAGGGGACAAGGCAGTGATCCAGTCAGTGGGGAGAGAGAGGGGACAAGGCAGTGATCCGGTCAGTGGCTCAGCGAGAGGGGACACAACAGTGATCCGGTCAGTGGGTTAGAGAGAGGTGACAAGGCAGCGATCCAGTCAGTGGGGCGAGAGGGGGGACAAGGCAGTGATCCGGTCAGTGGGTTAGAGATAGGTGACAAGGCAGTGATCCAGTCAGTGGGTTAGAGAGAGGGGACAAGGCAGTGATCCAGTCAGTGGGGAGAGAGAGGGGACAAGGCAGTGATCCAGTCAGTGGGTTAGAGAGAGGGGACAAGGCAGTGATCCAGTCAGTGGGGAGAGAAGGGGGACAAGGCAGTGATCCAGTCAGTGGGGAGAGAGAGGGGACACGGCAGTGATCCAGTCAGTGGGGAGAGAGGGGACAAGGCAGTGATCCAGTCAGTGGTTTAGAGAGAGGGGACAAGGCAGTGATCCAGTCAGTGGGGAGAGAGAGGTGACAAGGTAGTGATCCAGTCAGTGGGTTAGAGAGAGGGGACAAGGCAGTGATCCAGTCAGTGGGTTAGAGAGAGGTGACAAGGCAGTGATCCAGTCAGTGGGTTAGAGAGAGGGGACAAGGCAGTGATCCAGTCAGTGGGGAGAGAGCGAGGGTACAAGGCAGTGATCCAGTCAGTGGGTTAGAGAGAGGGGGCAAGGCAGTGATCCAGTCAGTGGGTTAGAGAGAGGGGACAAGGCAGGGATCCAGTCAGTGGGTTAGAGAGAGAGGACAAGGCAGTGATCCAGTCAGTGGGTTAGAGAGAGGTGACAAGGCAGTGATCCAGTCAGTGGGTTACAGAGAGAGGTGAAAAGGCAGTGATCCAGTCAGTGGGTTAGAGAGAGGGGACAAGACAGTGATCCAGTCAGTGGGGAGAGAGAGGGGACAAGGCAGTGATCCAGTCAGTGGGGAGAGAGAGGGGACAAGGCAGTGATCCAGTCAGTGGGGAGAGAGAGGGGACAAGGCAGTGATCCAGTCAGTGGGGAGAGAGCGAGGGTACAAGGCAGTGATCCAGTCAGTGGGTTAGAGAGAGGGGGCAAGGCAGTGATCCAGTCAGTGGGTTAGAGAGAGGGGACAAGGCAGGGATCCAGTCAGTGGGTTAGAGAGAGAGGACAAGGCAGTGATCCAGTCAGTGGGGGGAGAGGGGACAAGGCAGTGATCCAGTCAGTGGTTAGAGAGAGGGGACAAGGCAGTGATCCAGTCAGTGGTTAGAGAGAGGGGACAAGGCAGTGATCCAGTCAGTGGGTTAGAGAGAGAGGACAAGGCAGTGATCCAGTCAGTGGAGAGAGAGGGGACAAGGCAGTGATCCAGTCAGTGGGTTAGAGAAAGAGGACAAGGCAGTGATCCAGTCAGTGGTTAGAGAGAGGGGACAAGGCAGGATCCAGTCAGTGGGTTAGAGAGAGAGGACAAGGCAGTGATCCAGTCAGTGGGGAGAGAGGGGACAACGCAGTGATCCAGTCAGTGGTTAGAGAGAGGGGTCAAGGCAGTGATCCAGTCAGTGGGTTACAGAGAGAGGAGTCAAGACAGTGATCCAGTCAGTGGGTTACAGAGAGAGGTGACAAGGCAGTGATCCAGTCAGTGGGTTAGAGAGAGGGGACAAGGCAGTGATCCAGTCAGTGGGTTACAGAGAGAGGTGACAAGGCAGTGATCCAGTCATTGGGGAGAGAGGGGACAAGACAGTGATCCAGTCAGTGGGTTACAGAGAGAGGTGTCAAGGCAGTGATCCAGTCAGTGGGTTACAGAGAGAGGTGACAAGGCAGTGATCCAGTCAGTGGGTTAGAGAGAGGGGACAAGGCAGTGATCCAGTCAGTGGGTTAGAGAGAGGGGACAAGGCAGTGATCCAGTCAGTGGGGAGAGAGAGGGGACAAGGCAGTGATCCAGTCAGTGGGTTAGAGAGAGGGGACAAGGCAGTGATCCAGTCAGTGGGGAAAGAGGGGACAAGACAGTGATCCAGTCAGTGGGTTACAGAGAGAGGTGTCAAGGCAGTGATCCAGTCAGTGGGGAGAGAGAGAGGGGACAAGGCAGTGATCCAGTAAGTGGGGAGAGAGAGGGGACAAGGCAGTGATCCAGTCAGTGGGTTAGAGAGAGGGGACAAGGCAGTGATCCAGTCAGTGGGTTAGAGAGAGGGGACAAGGCAGTGATCCAGTCAGTGGGGAGAGAGGGGACAGGCAGTGATCCAGTCAGTGGGGAGAGACAGGGGGCAAGGCAGTGATCCAGTCAGTGGGTTAGAGAGAGGGGACAAGGCAGTGATCCAGTCAGTGGGTTAGAGAGAGGGGACAAGGCAGTGATCCAGTCAGTGGGGAGAGAGGGGACAGGCAGTGATCCAGTCAGTGGGGAGAGACAGGGGGCAAGGCAGTGATCCAGTCAGTGGGTTAGAGAGAGGGGACAAGGCAGTGATCCAGTCAGGGGGAGAGAGAGGGGACAAGGCAGTGATCCAGTCAGTGGCTTAGCGAGAGGGGACAAGGCAGTGATCCAGTCAGTGGGGAGAGAGGGGACAAGGCAGTGATCCAGTCAGTGGGGAGAGAGAGGGGACAAGGGAGTGATCCAGTCAGTGGGGAGAGAGAGGGGACAAGGCAGTGATCCAGTCAGTGGGAAGAGAGAGGGGACAAGGCAGTGATCCGGTCAGTGGCTTAGCGAGAGGGGACAAGACAGTGATCCAGTAAGTGGGTTAGAGAGAGGTGACAAGGCAGTGATCCAGTCAGTGGGTTAGAGAGAGGGGACAAGGCAGGGATCCAGTCAGTGGGTTAGAGAGAGAGGACAAGGCAGAGATCCAGTCAGTGGGGGGAGAGGGGACAAGGCAGTGATCCAGTCAGTGGTTAGAGAGAGGGGACAAGGCAGTGATCCAGTCAGTGGTTAGAGAGAGGGGACAAGGCAGTGATCCAGTCAGTGGGTTAGAGAGAGAGGACAAGGCAGTGATCCAGTCAGTGGAGAGAGAGGGGACAAGGCAGTGATCCAGTCAGTGGGTTAGAGAAAGAGGACAAGGCAGTGATCCAGTCAGTGGTTAGAGAGAGGGGACAAGGCAGGATCCAGTCAGTGGGTTAGAGAGAGAGGACAAGGCAGTGATCCAGTCAGTGGGGAGAGAGGGGACAAGGCAGTGATCCAGTCAGTGGTTAGAGAGAGGGGTCAAGGCAGTGATCCAGTCAGTGGGTTACAGAGAGAGGAGTCAAGACAGTGATCCAGTCAGTGGGTTACAGAGAGAGGGGACAAGGCAGTGATCCAGTCAGTGGGGAGAGAGAGAGGGGACAAGGCAGTGATCCAGTCAGTGGGGAGAGAAAGAGGACAAGGCAGTGATCCAGTCAGTGGGTTAGAGAGAGGGGACAAGGCAGTGATCCAGTCAGTGGGGTTAGAGAGAGGGGGCAAGGCAGTGATCCAGTCAGTGGGTTAGAGAGAGAGGACAAGGCAGTGATCCAGTCAATGGGGTTAGAGAGAGGGGACAAGGCAGTGATCCAGTCAGTAGTTAGAGAGAGGGGGCAAGGCAGTGATCCAGTCAGTGGGTTAGAGAGAGAGGACAAGGCAGTGATCCAGTCAGTGGGGTTAGAGAGAGGGGGCAAGGCAGTGATCCAGTCAGTGGGTTAGAGAGAGAGGACAAGGCAGTGATCCAGTCAGTGGTTAGAGAGAGAGGGGACAAGGCAGTGATCCAGTCAGTGGGGAGAGAGAGGACAAGGCAGTGATCCAGTCTGTGGGTTAGAGGGAGGGGACAAGACAGTGATCCAGTCAGTGGGTTAGAGAGAGAGGGGACAAGGCAGTGATCCAGTCAGTGGGGAGAGAGAGGACAAGGCAGTGATCCAGTCAGTGGGTTAGAGAGAGAGGACAAGGCAGTGATTCAGTCAGTGGGTTAGAGAGAGAGGGGACAAGGCAGTGATCCAGTCAGTGGGGAGAGAGAGGACAAGGCAGTGATCCAGTCAGTGGGTTAGAGAGAGAGGACAAGACAGTGATCCAGTCAGTGGGTTACAGAGAGAGGGGCAAGGCAGTGATCCAGTCAGTGGGGAGAGAGAGGACAAGGCAGTGATCCAGTCAGTGGGGTTAGAGAGAGGGGACAAGGCAGTGATCCAGTCAGTGGTTAGAGAGAGAGGACAAGGCAGTGATCCAGTCAGTGGGGAGGGAGAGAGGACAAGGCAGTGATCCAGTCAGTGGGGAGGGAGAGGGGACAAGGCAGTGATCCAGTCAGTGGGTTAGAGAGAGAGGACAAGGCAGTGATCCAGTCAGTGGGGAGAGAGGGGCCAAGGCAGTGATCCAGTCAGTGGGGTTAGAGAGAGGGGACAAGGCAGTGATCCAGTCAGAGGGGAGAGAGAGAGGACAAGGCAGTGATCCAGTCAGTGGGTTAGAGAGAGGGGACAAGGCAGTGATCCAGTCAGTGGGGAGAGAGAGGACAAGGCAGTGATCCAGTCAGTGGGTTAGAGAGAGGGGACAAGGCAGTGATCCAGTCAGTGGGGAGAGAGAGGACAAGGCAGTGATCCAGTCAGTGGGTTAGAGAGAGGGGACAAGGCAGTGATCCAGTCAGTGTTTAGAGAGAGAGGGGACAAGGCAGTGATCCAGTCAGTGGGTTACAGAGAGAGTGGTCAAGGCAGTGATCCAGTCAGTGGTTAGAGAGAGGGGACAAGGCAGTGATCCAGTCAGTGGTTAGAGAGAGAGGACAAGGCAGTGATCCAGTCAGTGGGTTACAGAGAGAGGGGTCAAGGCAGTGATCCAGTCAGTGGGTTACAGAGAGAGGGGACAAGGCAGTGATCCAGTCAGTGGGGAGGGAGAGGGGACAAGGCAGTGATCCAGTCAGTGGGTTAGAGAGAGGGGACAATGCAGTGATCCAGTCAGTGGGGAGGGAGAGGGGACAAGGCAGTGATCCAGTCAGTGGGGAGAGAGAGAGGACAAGGCAGTGATCCAGTCAGTGGGGAGATAGAGGGGACAAGGCAGTGATCCAGTCAGTGGGGAGAGAGAGGGGACAAGGCAGTGATCCGGTCAGTGGCTCAGCGAGAGGGGACACAACAGTGATCCGGTCAGTGGGTTAGAGAGAGGTGACAAGGCAGCGATCCAGTCAGTGGGGCGAGAGGGGGGACAAGGCAGTGATCCGGTCAGTGGGTTAGAGATAGGTGACAAGGCAGTGATCCAGTCAGTGGGTTAGAGAGAGGGGACAAGGCAGTGATCCAGTCAGTGGGGAGAGAGAGGGGACAAGGCAGTGATCCAGTCAGTGGGTTAGAGAGAGGGGACAAGGCAGTGATCCAGTCAGTGGGGAGAGAAGGGGGACAAGGCAGTGATCCAGTCAGTGGGGAGAGAGAGGGGACACGGCAGTGATCCAGTCAGTGGGGAGAGAGGGGACAAGACAGTGATCCAGTCGGTGGGTTACAGAGAGAGGTGTCAAGGCAGTGATCCAGTCAGTGGGTTACAGAGAGAGGTGACAAGGCAGTGATCCAGTCAGTGGGGAGAGAGGGGACAAGACAGTGATCCAGTCAGTGGGTTACAGAGAGAGGTGTCAAGGCAGTGATCCAGTCAGTGGGTTACAGAGAGAGGTGACAAGGCAGTGATCCAGTCAGTGGGTTAGAGAGAGGGGACAAGGCAGTGATCCAGTCAGTGGGTTAGAGAGAGGGGACAAGGCAGTGATCCAGTCAGTGGGGAGAGAGAGGGGACAAGGCAGTGATCCAGTCAGTGGGTTAGAGAGAGGGGACAAGGCAGTGATCCAGTCAGTGGGGAAAGAGGGGACAAGACAGTGATCCAGTCAGTGGGTTACAGAGAGAGGTGTCAAGGCAGTGATCCAGTCAGTGGGGAGAGAGAGAGGGGACAAGGCAGTGATCCATTAAGTGGGGAGAGAGAGGGGACAAGGCAGTGATCCAGTCTGTGACTTAGAGAGAGGGGACAAGGCAGTGATCCAGTCAGTGGGTTAGAGAGAGGGGCCAAGGCAGTGATCCAGTCAGTGGGGAGAGAGGGGACAGACAGTGATCCAGTCAGTGGGGAGAGACAGGGGGCAAGATAGTGATCCAGTCAGTGGGTTAGAGAGAGGGGACAAGGCCGTGATCCAGTCAGTGGGTTAGAGAGAGGGGACAAGGCAGTGATCCAGTCAGTGGGGAGAGAGGGGACAGGCAGTGATCCAGTCAGTGGGGAGAGACAGGGGGCAAGGCAGTGATCCAGTCAATGGGTTAGAGAGAGGGGACAAGACAGTGATCCAGTCAGTGGGTTAGAGAGAGGTGACAAGGCAGTGATCCAGTCAGTGGGTTACAGAGAGAGGTGACAAGGCAGTGATCCAGTCAGTGGGTTAGAGAGAGGGGACAAGACAGTGATCCAGTCAGTGGGGAGAGAGAGGGGACAAGGCAGTGATCCAGTCAGTGGGGAGAGAGAGGGGACAAGGCAGTGATCCAGTCAGTGGGGAGAGAGAGGGGACAAGGCAGTGATCCAGTCAGTGGGTTACAGAGAGAGGGGACAAGGCAGTGATCCAGTCAGTGGGTTACAGAGAGAGGGGACAAGGCAGTGATCCAGTCAGTGGGGAGAGAGCGAGGGTACAAGGCAGTGATCCAGTCAGTGGGTTAGAGAGAGGGGGCAAGGCAGTGATCCAGTCAGTGGGTTAGAGAGAGGGGACAAGGCAGTGATCCAGTCAGTGGGTTAGAGAGAGAGGACAAGGCAGTGATCCAGTCAGTGGGGGGAGAGGGGACAAGGCAGTGATCCAGTCAGTGGTTAGAGAGAGGGGACAAGGCAGTGATCCAGTCAGTGGTTAGAGAGAGGGGACAAGGCAGTGATCCAGTCAGTGGGTTAGAGAGAGAGGACAAGGCAGTGATCCAGTCAGTGGAGAGAGAGGGGACAAGGCAGTGATCCAGTCAGTGGGTTAGAGAAAGAGGACAAGGCAGTGATCCAGTCAGTGGTTAGAGAGAGGGGACAAGGCAGGATCCAGTCAGTGGGTTAGAGAGAGAGGACAAGGCAGTGATCCAGTCAGTGGGGAGAGAGGGGACAAGGCAGTGATCCAGTCAGTGGTTAGAGAGAGGGGACAAGGCAGTGATCCAGTCAGTGGGCTACAGAGAGAGGAGTCAAGACAGTGATCCAGTCAGTGGGTTACAGAGAGAGGGGACAAGGCAGTGATCCAGTCAGTGGGGAGAGAGAGAGGGGACAAGGCAGTGATCCAGTCAGTGGGGAGAGAAAGAGGACAAGGCAGTGATCCAGTCAGTGGGTTAGAGAGAGTGGACAAGGCATTGATCCAGTCAGTGGGGTTAGAGAGAGGGGGCAAGGCAGTGATCCAGTCAGTGGGTTAGAGAGAGAGGACAAGGCAGTGATCCAGTCAGTGGGGAGAGAGAGGGGACAAGGCAGTGATCCAGTCAGTGGGGTTAGAGAGAGGGGTCAAGGCAGTGATCCAGTCAGTGGGTTAGAGAGAGAGGACAAGGCAGTGATCCAGTCAGTGGGGTTAGAGAGAGGGGACAAGGCAGTGATCCAGTCAGTGGTTAGAGAGAGAGGACAAGGCAGTGATCCAGTCAGTGGGGAGTGAGAGGGGACAAGGCAGTGATCCAGTCAGTGGGGAGGGAGAGGGGACAAGGCAGTGATCCAGTCAGTGGGTTAGAGAGAGGGGACAAGGCAGTGATCCAGTCAGTCGGTTAGAGAGAGGGGACAAGGCAGAGATCCATTCAGTGGGTTAGAGAGAGTGTACAAGGCAGTGATCCAGTCAGTGGGTTAGAGAGAGGGGGCAAGGCAGTGATCCAGTCAGTGGGTTAGAGAGACGGGACAAGGCAGTGATCCAGTCAGTGGGGAGAGAGCGGACAAGGCAGTGATCCAGTCAGTGGGTGAGAGAGAGGGGACAAGGCAGTGATCCAGTCAGTGGGTTAGAGAGAGGGGACAAGCCAGTGATCCAGTCAGTGGGTTAGAGAGAGGGGACAAGGCAGTGATCCAGTCAGTGGGGAGAGAGGGGACAAGGCAGTGATCCAGCCAGTGGGTTAGAGAGAGGGGACAAGGCAGTGATCCAGTCAGTGGGGTTAGAGAGAGAGGACAAGGCAGTGATCCAGTCAGTGGGTTAGAGAGAGGGGACAGGCAGTGATCCAGTCTGTGGGTTAGAGAGAGGGGACAAGGCAGTGATCCAGTCAGTGGGTTACAGAGAGAGGGGACAAGGCAGTGATCCAGTCAGTGGGGAGAGAGCGAGGGTACAAGGCAGTGATCCAGTCAGTGGGTTAGAGATAGGGGGCAAGGCAGTGATCCAGTCAGTGGGTTAGAGAGAGGGGACAAGGCAGTGATCCAGTCAGTGGGGAGAGAGAGAGCAGACAAGGCATTGATCCAGTCAGTGGGTTAGAGAGAGGGGACAAGGCAGTGATCCAGTCAGTGGGTTAGAGAGAGAGGACAAGGCAGTGATCCAGTCAGTGGGGAGGGAGAGGGGACAAGGCAGTGATCCAGTCAGTGGTTAGAGAGAGGGGACAAGGCAGTGATCCAGTCAGTGGTTAGAGAGAGGGGACAAGGCAGTGATCCAGTCAGTGGGTTAGAGAGAGAGGACAAGGCAGTGATCCAGTCAGTGGAGAGAGAGGGGACAAGGCAGTGATCCAGTCAGTGGGTTAGAGAAAGAGGATAAGGCAGTGATCCAGTCAGTGGTTAGAGAGAGGGGACAAGGCAGGATCCAGTCAGTGGGTTAGAGAGACGGGACAAGGCAGTGATCCAGTCAGTGGGTTACAGAGAGAGGAGTCAAGACAGTGAACCAGTCAGTGGGTTACAGAGAGAGGGGACAAGGCAGTGATCCAGTCAGTGGGGAGAGAGGGGACAAGGCAGTGATCCAGTCAGTGGTTAGAGAGAGGGGACAAGGCAGTGATCCAGTCAGTGGGTTACAGAGAGAGGAGTCAAGACAGTGATCCAGTCAGTGGGTTACAGAGAGAGGGGACAAGGCAGTGATCCAGTCAGTGGGGAGAGAGAGAGGGGACAAGGCAGTGATCCAGTCAGTGGGGAGAGAGAGAGGACAAGGCAGTGATCAAGTCAGTGGGTTAGAGAGAGGGGACAAGGCAGTGATCCAGTCAGTGGGTTAGAGAGAGTGGACAAGACAGTGATCCAGTCAGTGGGGAGAGAGAGGGGGCAAGGCAGTGATCCAGTCAGTGGTTTAGAGAGAGGGGACAAGGCAGTGATCCAGTCAGTGGGGAGAGAGAGGTGACAAGGTAGTGATCCAGTCAGTGGGTTAGAGAGAGGGGACAAGGCAGTGATCCAGTCAGTGGGTTAGAGAGAGGTGACAAGGCAGTGATCCAGTCAGTGGGTTAGAGAGAGGGGACAAGGCAGTGATCCAGTCAGTGGGGAGAGAGGGGACAAGACAGTGATCCAGTCAGTGGGTTACAGAGAGAGGTGTCAAGGCAGTGATCCAGTCAGTGGGTTACAGAGAGAGGTGACAAGGCAGTGATCCAGTCAGTGGGGAGAGAGGGGACAAGACAGTGATCCAGTCAGTGGGTTACAGAGAGAGGTGTCAAGGCAGTGATCCAGTCAGTGGGTTACAGAGAGAGGTGACAAGGCAGTGATCCAGTCAGTGGGTTAGAGAGAGGGGACAAGGCAGTGATCCAGTCAGTGGGTTAGAGAGAGGGGACAAGGCAGTGATCCAGTCAGTGGGGAGAGAGAGGGGACAAGGCAGTGATCCAGTCAGTGGGTTAGAGAGAGGGGACAAGGCAGTGATCCAGTCAGTGGGGAAAGAGGGGACAAGACAGTGATCCAGTCAGTGGGTTACAGAGAGAGGTGTCAAGGCAGTGATCCAGTCAGTGGGGAGAGAGAGAGGGGACAAGGCAGTGATCCAGTAAGTGGGGAGAGAGAGGGGACAAGGCAGTGATCCAGTCTGTGACTTAGAGAGAGGGGACAAGGCAGTGATCCAGTCAGTGGGTTAGAGAGAGGGGCCAAGGCAGTGATCCAGTCAGTGGGGAGAGAGGGGACAGGCAGTGATCCAGTCAGTGGGGAGAGACAGGGGGCAAGGCAGTGATCCAGTCAGTGGGTTAGAGAGAGGGGACAAGGCCGTGATCCAGTCAGTGGGTTAGAGAGAGGGGACAAGGCAGTGATCCAGTCAGTGGGGAGAGAGGGGACAGGCAGTGATCCAGTCAGTGGGGAGAGACAGGGGGCAAGGCAGTGATCCAGTCAGTGGGTTAGAGAGAGGGGACAAGGCAGTGATCCAGTCAGGGGGAGAGAGAGGGGACAAGGCAGTGATCCAGTCAGTGGCTTAGCGAGAGGGGACAAGGCAGTGATCCAGTCAGTGGGGAGAGAGGGGACAAGGCAGTGATCCAGTCAGTGGGGAGAGAGAGGGGACAAGGGAGTGATCCAGTCAGTGGGGAGAGAGAGGGGACGAGGCAGTGATCCAGTCAGTGGGAAGAGAGAGGGGACAAGGCAGTGATCCGGTCAGTGGCTTAGCGAGAGGGGACAAGACAGTGATCCAGTCAGTGAGTTAGAGAGAGGTGACAAGGCAGTGATCCAGTCAGTGGGTTACAGAGAGAGGTGACAAGGCAGTGATCCAGTCAGTGGGTTAGAGAGAGGGGACAAGACAGTGATCCAGTCAGTGGGGAGAGAGAGGGGACAAGGCAGTGATCCAGTCAGTGGGGAGAGAGAGGGGACAAGGCAGTGATCCAGTCAGTGGGGAGAGAGAGGGGACAAGGCAGTGATCCAGTCAGTGGGTTACAGAGAGAGGGGACAAGGCAGTGATCCAGTCAGTGGGTTACAGAGAGAGGGGACAAGGCAGTGATCCAGTCAGTGGGGAGAGAGCGAGGGTACAAGGCAGTGATCCAGTCAGTGGGTTAGAGAGAGGGGGCAAGGCAGTGATCCAGTCAGTGGGTTAGAGAGAGGGGACAAGGCAGTGATCCAGTCAGTGGGTTAGAGAGAGAGGACAAGGCAGTGATCCAGTCAGTGGGGGGAGAGGGGACAAGGCAGTGATCCAGTCAGTGGTTAGAGAGAGGGGACAAGGCAGTGATCCAGTCAGTGGTTAGAGAGAGGGGACAAGGCAGTGATCCAGTCAGTGGGTTAGAGAGAGAGGACAAGGCAGTGATCCAGTCAGTGGAGAGAGAGGGGACAAGGCAGTGATCCAGTCAGTGGGTTAGAGAAAGAGGACAAGGCAGTGATCCAGTCAGTGGTTAGAGAGAGGGGACAAGGCAGGATCCAGTCAGTGGGTTAGAGAGAGAGGACAAGGCAGTGATCCAGTCAGTGGGGAGAGAGGGGACAAGGCAGTGATCCAGTCAGTGGTTAGAGAGAGGGGACAAGGCAGTGATCCAGTCAGTGGGCTACAGAGAGAGGAGTCAAGACAGTGATCCAGTCAGTGGGTTACAGAGAGAGGGGACAAGGCAGTGATCCAGTCAGTGGGGAGAGAGAGAGGGGACAAGGCAGTGATCCAGTCAGTGGGTTAGAGAGAGGGGACAAGGCAGTGATCCAGTCAGTGGGTTAGAGAGAGAGGACAAGGCAGTGATCCAGTCAGTGGGGGGAGAGGGGACAAGGCAGTGATCCAGTCAGTGGTTAGAGAGAGGGGACAAGGCAGTGATCCAGTCAGTGGTTAGAGAGAGGGGACAAGGCAGTGATCCAGTCAGTGGGTTAGAGAGAGAGGACAAGGCAGTGATCCAGTCAGTGGAGAGAGAGGGGGCAAGGCAGTGATCCAGTCAGTGGGTTAGAGAGAGAGGACAAGGCAGTGATCCAGTCAGTGGGTTAGAGAGAGGGGACAAGGCAGTGATCCAGTCAGTGGGGTTAGAGAGAGGGGTCAAGGCAGTGATCCAGTCAGTGGGTTAGAGAGAGAGGACAAGGCAGTGATCCAGTCAGTGGGGTTAGAGAGAGCGGACAAGGCAGTGATCCAGTCAGTGGTTAGAGAGAGAGGACAAGGCAGTGATCCAGTCAGTGGGGAGTGAGAGGGGACAAGGCAGTGATCCAGTCAGTGGGGAGGGAGAGGGGACAAGGCAGTGATCCAGTCAGTGGGTTAGAGAGAGGGGACAAGGCAGTGATCCAGTCAGTCGGTTAGAGAGAGGGGACAAGGCAGAGATCCATTCAGTGGGTTAGAGAGAGGGTACAAGGCAGTGATCCAGTCAGTGGGTTAGAGAGAGGGGGCAAGGCAGTGATCCAGTCAGTGGGTTAGAGAGACGGGACAAGGCAGTGATCCAGTCAGTGGGGAGAGAGCGGACAAGGCAGTGATCCAGTCAGTGGGTGAGAGAGAGGGGACAAGGCAGTGATCCAGTCAGTGGGTTAGAGAGAGGGGACAAGCCAGTGATCCAGTCAGTGGGTTAGAGAGAGGGGACAAGGCAGTGATCCAGTCAGTGGGGAGAGAGGGGACAAGGCAGTGATCCAGCCAGTGGGTTAGAGAGAGGGGACAAGGCAGTGATCCAGTCAGTGGGGTTAGAGAGAGAGGACAAGGCAGTGATCCAGTCAGTGGGTTAGAGAGAGGGGACAGGCAGTGATCCAGTCTGTGGGTTAGAGAGAGGGGACAAGGCAGTGATCCAGTCAGTGGGTTACAGAGAGAGGGGACAAGGCAGTGATCCAGTCAGTGGGGAGAGAGCGAGGGTACAAGGCAGTGATCCAGTCAGTGGGTTAGAGAGAGGGGGCAAGGCAGTGATCCAGTCAGTGGGTTAGAGAGAGGGGACAAGGCAGTGATCCAGTCAGTGGGGAGAGAGAGAGCAGACAAGGCATTGATCCAGTCAGTGGGTTAGAGAGAGGGGACAAGGCAGTGATCCAGTCAGTGGGTTAGAGAGAGAGGACAAGGCAGTGATCCAGTCAGTGGGGAGGGAGAGGGGACAAGGCAGTGATCCAGTCAGTGGTTAGAGAGAGGGGACAAGGCAGTGATCCAGTCAGTGGGTTAGAGAAAGAGGATAAGGCAGTGATCCAGTCAGTGGTTAGAGAGAGGGGACAAGGCATTGATCCAGTCAGTGGGTTAGAGAGAGGGGACAAGGCAGTGATCCAGTCAGTGGGTTAGAGAGAGAGGACAAGGCAGTGATCCAGTCAGTGGGGAGGGAGAGGGGACAAGGCAGTGATCCAGTCAGTGGTTAGAGAGAGGGGACAAGGCAGGATCCAGTCAGTGGGTTAGAGAGAGGGGACAAGGCAGTGATCCAGTCAGTGGGTTAGAGAGAGAGGACAAGGCAGTGATCCAGTCAGTGGGGAGGGAGAGGGGACAAGGCAGTGATCCAGTCAGTGGTTAGAGAGAGGGGACAAGGCAGTGATCCAGTCAGTGGGTTAGAGAAAGAGGATAAGGCAGTGATCCAGTCAGTGGTTAGAGAGAGGGGACAAGGCAGGATCCAGTCAGTGGGTTAGAGAGACGGGACAAGACAGTGATCCAGTCAGTGGGGAGAGAGAGGGGGCAAGGCAGTGATCCAGTCAGTGGTTTAGAGAGAGGGGACAAGGCAGTGATCCAGTCAGTGGGGAGAGAGAGGTGACAAGGTAGTGATCCAGTCAGTGGGTTAGAGAGAGGGGACAAGGCAGTGATCCAGTCAGTGGGTTAGAGAGAGGTGACAAGGCAGTGATCCAGTCAGTGGGTTAGAGAGAGGGGACAAGGCAGTGATCCAGTCAGTGGGGAGAGAGGGGACAAGACAGTGATCCAGTCGGTGGGTTACAGAGAGAGGTGTCAAGGCAGTGATCCAGTCAGTGGGTTACAGAGAGAGGTGACAAGGCAGTGATCCAGTCAGTGGGGAGAGAGGGGACAAGACAGTGATCCAGTCAGTGGGTTACAGAGAGAGGTGTCAAGGCAGTGATCCAGTCAGTGGGTTACAGAGAGAGGTGACAAGGCAGTGATCCAGTCAGTGGGTTAGAGAGAGGGGACAAGGCAGTGATCCAGTCAGTGGGTTAGAGAGAGGGGCAAGGCAGTGATCCAGTCAGTGGGGAGAGAGAGGGGACAAGGCAGTGATCCAGTCAGTGGGTTAGAGAGAGGGGACAAGGCAGTGATCCAGTCAGTGGGGAAAGAGGGGACAAGACAGTGATCCAGTCAGTGGGTTACAGAGAGAGGTGTCAAGGCAGTGATCCAGTCAGTGGGGAGAGAGAGAGGGGACAAGGCAGTGATCCAGTAAGTGGGGAGAGAGAGGGGACAAGGCAGTGATCCAGTCTGTGACTTAGAGAGAGGGGACAAGGCAGTGATCCAGTCAGTGGGTTAGAGAGAGGGGCCAAGGCAGTGATCCAGTCAGTGGGGAGAGAGGGGACAGGCAGTGATCCAGTCAGTGGGGAGAGACAGGGGGCAAGGCAGTGATCCAGTCAGTGGGTTAGAGAGAGGGGACAAGGCCGTGATCCAGTCAGTGGGTTAGAGAGAGGGGACAAGGCAGTGATCCAGTCAGTGGGGAGAGAGGGGACAGGCAGTGATCCAGTCAGTGGGGAGAGACAGGGGGCAAGGCAGTGATCCTGTCAGTGGGTTAGAGAGAGGGGACAAGGCAGTGATCCAGTCAGGGGGAGAGAGAGGGGACAAGGCAGTGATCCAGTCAGTGGCTTAGCGAGAGGGGACAAGGCAGTGATCCAGTCAGTGGGGAGAGAGGGGACAAGGCAGTGATCCAGTCAGTGGGGAGAGAGAGGGGACACGGGAGTGATCCAGTCAGTGGGGAGAGAGAGGGGACGAGGCAGTGATCCAGTCAGTGGGAAGAGAGAGGGGACAAGGCAGTGATCCGGTCAGTGGCTTAGCGAGAGGGGACAAGACAGTGTTCCAGTCAGTGAGTTAGAGAGAGGTGACAAGGCAGTGATCCAGTCAGTGGGTTACAGAGAGAGGTGACAAGGCAGTGATCCAGTCAGTGGGTTAGAGAGAGGGGACAAGACAGTGATCCAGTCAGTGGGGAGAGAGAGGGGACAAGGCAGTGATCCAGTCAGTGGGGAGAGAGAGGGGACAAGGCAGTGATCCAGTCAGTGGGGAGAGAGAGGGGACAAGGCAGTGATCCAGTCAGTGGGTTACAGAGAGAGGGGACAAGGCAGTGATCCAGTCAGTGGGTTACAGAGAGAGGGGACAAGGCAGTGATCCAGTCAGTGGGGAGAGAGCGAGGGTACAAGGCAGTGATCCAGTCAGTGGGTTAGAGAGAGGGGGCAAGGCAGTGATCCAGTCAGTGGGTTAGAGAGAGGGGACAAGGCAGTGATCCAGTCAGTGGGTTAGAGAGCGAGGACAAGGCAGTGATCCAGTCAGTGGGGGGAGAGGGGACAAGGCAGTGATCCAGTCAGTGGTTAGAGAGAGGGGACAAGGCAGTGATCCAGTCAGTGGTTAGAGAGAGGGGACAAGGCAGTGATCCAGTCAGTGGGTTAGAGAGAGAGGACAAGGCAGTGATCCAGTCAGTGGAGAGAGAGGGGACAAGGCAGTGATCCAGTCAGTGGGTTAGAGAAAGAGGACAAGGCAGTGATCCAGTCAGTGGTTAGAGAGAGGGGACAAGGCAGGATCCAGTCAGTGGGTTAGAGAGAGAGGACAAGGCAGTGATCCAGTCAGTGGGGAGAGAGGGGACAAGGCAGTGATCCAGTCAGTGGTTAGAGAGAGGGGACAAGGCAGTGATCCAGTCAGTGGGCTACAGAGAGAGGAGTCAAGACAGTGATCCAGTCAGTGGGTTACAGAGAGAGGGGACAAGGCAGTGATCCAGTCAGTGGGGAGAGAGAGAGGGGACAAGGCAGTGATCCAGTCAGTGGGGAGAGAAAGAGGACAAGGCAGTGATCCAGTCAGTGGGTTAGAGAGAGGGGACAAGGCAGTGATCCAGTCAGTGGGTTAGAGAGAGTGGACAAGGCATTGATCCAGTCAGTGGGGTTAGAGAGAGGGGGCAAGGCAGTGATCCAGTCAGTGGGTTAGAGAGAGAGGACAAGGCAGTGATCCAGTCAGTGGGGAGAGAGAGGGGACAAGGCAGTGATCCAGTCAGTGGGGTTAGAGAGAGGGGGCAAGGCAGTGATCCAGTCAGTGGGTTAGAGAGAGAGGACAAGGCAGTGATCCAGTCAGTGGGGTTAGAGAGAGGGGACAAGGCAGTGATCCAGTCAGTGGTTAGAGAGAGAGGACAAGGCAGTGATCCAGTCAGTGGGGAGTGAGAGGGGACAAGGCAGTGATCCAGTCAGTGGGGAGGGAGAGGGTACAAGGCAGTGATCCAGTCAGTGGGTTAGAGAGAGGGGACAAGGCAGTGATCCAGTCAGTGGGTTAGAGAGAGGGGACAAGGCAGAGATCCATTCAGTGGGTTAGAGAGAGGGTACAAGGCAGTGATCCAGTCAGTGGGTTAGAGAGAGGGGGCAAGGCAGTGATCCAGTCAGTGGGTTAGAGAGACGGGACAAGGCAGTGATCCAGTCAGTGGGGAGAGAGCGGACAAGGCAGTGATCCAGTCAGTGGGTGAGAGAGAGGGGACAAGGCAGTGATCCAGTCAGTGGGTTAGAGAGAGGGGACAAGCCAGTGATCCAGTCAGTGGGTTAGAGAGAGGGGACAAGGCAGTGATCCAGTCAGTGGGGAGAGAGGGGACAAGGCAGTGATCCAGCCAGTGGGTTAGAGAGAGGGGACAAGGCAGTGATCCAGTCAGTGGGGTTAGAGAGAGAGGACAAGGCAGTGATCCAGTCAGTGGGTTAGAGAGAGGGGACAGGCAGTGATCCAGTCTGTGGGTTAGAGAGAGGGGACAAGGCAGTGATCCAGTCAGTGGGTTACAGAGAGTGGGGACAAGGCAGTGATCCAGTCAGTGGGGAGAGAGCGAGGGTACAAGGCAGTGATCCAGTCAGTGGGTTAGAGAGAGGGGGCAAGGCAGTGATCCAGTCAGTGGGTTAGAGAGAGGGGACAAGGCAGTGATCCAGTCAGTGGGGAGAGAGAGAGCAGACAAGGCATTGATCCAGTCAGTGGGTTAGAGAGAGGGGACAAGGCAGTGATCCAGTCAGTGGGTTAGAGAGAGAGGACAAGGCAGTGATCCAGTCAGTGGGGAGGGAGAGGGGACAAGGCAGTGATCCAGTCAGTGGTTAGAGAGAGGGGACAAGGCAGTGATCCAGTCAGTGGTTAGAGAGAGGGGACAAGGCAGTGATCCAGTCAGTGGGTTAGAGAGAGAGGACAAGGCAGTGATCCAGTCAGTGGAGAGAGAGAGGACAAGGCAGTGATCCAGTCAGTGGGGAGGGAGAGGGGACAAGGCAGTGATCCAGTCAGTGGTTAGAGAGAGGGGACAAGGCAGTGATCCAATCAGTGGTTAGAGAGAGGGGACAAGGCAGTGATCCAGTCAGTGGGTTAGAGAGAGAGGACAAGGCAGTGATCCAGTCAGTGGAGAGAGAGGGGACAAGGCAGTGATCCAGTCAGTGGGTTAGAGAAAGAGGATAAGGCAGTGATCCAGTCAGTGGTTAGAGAGAGGGGACAAGGCAGGATCCAGTCAGTGGGTTAGAGAGACGGGACAAGGCAGTGATCCAGTCAGTGGGTTACAGAGAGAGGAGTCAAGACAGTGAACCAGTCAGTGGGTTAAAGAGAGAGGGGACAAGGCAGTGATCCAGTCAGTGGGGAGAGAGGGGACAAGGCAGTGATCCAGTCAGTGGTTAGAGAGAGGGGACAAGGCAGTGATCCAGTCAGTGGGTTACAGAGAGAGGAGTCAAGACAGTGATCCAGTCAGTGGGTTACAGAGAGAGGGGACAAGGCAGTGATCCAGTCAGTGGGGAGAGAGAGAGGGGACAAGGCAGTGATCCAGTCAGTGGGGAGGGAGAGGGGACAAGGCAGTGATCCAGTCAGTGGGGAGAGAGAGGGGACAAGGCAGTGATCCAGTCAGTGGCTTAGCGAGAGGGGACAAGGCAGTGATCCAGTCAGTGGGGAGAGAGGGGACAAGGCAGTGATCCAGTCAGTGGGTTAGAGAGGGGGGACAAGGCAGTGATCCAGTCAGTGGGGAGAGAGAGGGGACAAGGCAGTGATCCAGTCAGTGGGTTAGAGAGGGGGGACAAGGCAGTGATCCAGTCAGTGGGGAGAGAGGGGACAAGGCAGTGATCCAGTCAGTGGGTTAGAGAGAGAGGAAAAGGCAGTGATCCAGTCAGTGGGGAGAGAGAGGGGACAGGCAGTGATCCAGTCTGTGGGTTAGAGAGAGGGGACAAGGCAGTGATCCAGTCAGTGGGGAGAGAGAGGGGACAAGGCATTGATCCAGTCAGTGGGTTCGAGAGAGGGGACAATGCAGTGATCCAGTCAGTGGGTTAGAGAGAGAGGACAAGGCAGTGATCCAGTCAGTGGGGAAAGAGAGAGGGGGCAAGGCAGTGATCCAGTCAGTGGGGAGAGAGAGAGGACAAGGCAGTGATCCGGTCAGTGGGTTAGAGAGAGAGGACAAGGCAGTGATCCAGTCAGTGGTTAGAGAGAGGGGACAAGGCAGTGATCCAGTCAGTGGGTTAGAGAGAGAGGACAAGGCAGTGATCCAGTCAGTGGTTAGAGAGAGGGGACAAGGCAGTGATCCAGTCAGTGGTTAGAGAGAGAGGACAAGGCAGTGATCCAGTCAGTGGGTTACAGAGAGAGGGGTCAAGGCAGTGATCCAGTCAGTGGGTTACAGAGAGAGGGGACAAGGCAGTGATCCAGTCAGTGTGGAGAGAGAGAGAGGGGACAAGGCAGTGATCCAGTCAGTGGGGGGAGAGAGAGGACAAGGCAGTGATCCAGTCAGTGCGTTAGAGAGAGTGGACAAGGCAGTGATCCAGTCAGTGGGGAGAGAGAGGGGGCAAGGCAGTGATCCAGTCAGTGGGTTAGAGAGAGGGGACAAGGCAGTGATCCAGTCAGTGGGGAGGGAGAGGGGACAAGGCAGTGATCCAGTCAGTGGGGAGAGAGAGGGGACAAGGCAGTGATCCAGTCAGTCGCTTAGCGAGAGGGGACAAGGCAGTGATCCAGTCAGTGGGGAGAGAGGGGACAAGGCAGTGATCCAGTCAGTGGGGAGAGAGAGGGGACAAGGCAGTGATCCAGTCAGTGGGGAGAGAGAGGGGACAAGGCAGTGATCCAGTCAGTGGGGAGAGAGAGGGGACAAGGCAGTGATCCGGTCAGTGGCTTAGCGAGAGGGGACACGCCAGTGATCCATTCAGTGGGGTAGAGAGAGGGGACAAGGCAGTGATCCAGTCAGTGGGTTAGAGAGAGGGGGCAAGGCAGTGATCCAGTCAGTGGGTTAGAGAGACGGGACAAGGCAGTGATCCAGTCAGTGGGGAGAGAGGGGACAAGGCAGTGATCCAGTCAGTGGGGAGAGAGAGGGGACAAGGCATTGATCCAGTCAGTGGGTTAGAGAGGGGGGACAAGGCAGTGATCCAGTCAGTGGGTTAGAGAGAGGGGACAAGGCAGTGATCCAGTCAGTGGGGTTAGAGAGAGAGGACAAGGCAGTGATCCAGTCAGTGGGTTAGAGAGAGAGGAAAAGGCAGTGATCCAGTCAGTGGGGAGAGAGAGGGGACATGCAGTGATCCAGTCTGTGGGTTAGAGAGAGGGGACAAGGCAGTGATCCAGTCAGTGGGGAGAGAGAGGGGACAGGCAGTGATCCAGTCAGTGGGTTAGAGAGAGGGGACAAGGCAGTGATCCAGTCAGTGGGTTAGAGAGAGGGGACAAGGCAGTGATCCAGTCAGTGGGGAGAGAGGGGGCAAGGCAGTGATCCAGTCAGTGGGGTTAGAGAGAGGGGACAAGGCAGTGATCCAGTCAGTGGGGAGAGAGAGAGGACAAGGCAGTGATCCAGTCAGTGGGTTAGAGAGAGAGGACAAGGCAGTGATCCAGTCAGTGGTTAGAGAGAGGGGACAAGGCAGTGATCCAGTCAGTGGGTTAGAGAGAGAGTACAAGGCAGTGATCCAGTCAGTGGTTAGAGAGAGGGGACAAGGCAGTGATCCAGTCAGTGGTTAGAGAGAGAGGACAAGGCAGTGATCCAGTCAGTGGGTTACAGAGAGAGGGGTCAAGGCAGTGATCCAGTCAGTGGGTTACAGAGAGAGGGGACAAGACAGTGATCCAGTCAGTCGGGAGAGAGAGGGGCCAAGGCAGTGATCCAGTCAGTGGGTTAGAGAGAGGGGACAAGGCAGTGATCCAGTCAGTGGGGAGAGAGAGAGGACAAGGCAGTGATCCAGTCAGTGGCTTAGCGAGAGGGGACAAGGCAGTGATCCAGTCAGTTGGGAGAGAGGGGGCAAGGCAGTGATCCAGTCAGTGGGGAGAGAGAGGGGACAAGGCAGTGATCCTGTCAGTGGGGAGATAGAGGGGACAAGGCAGTGATCCAGTCAGTGGGGAGAGAGAGGGGACAAGGCAGTGATCCGGTCAGTGGCTTAGCGAGAGGGGACACAACAGTGATCCGGTCAGTGGGTTAGAGAGAGGTGACAAGGCAGCGATCCAGTCAGTGGGGCGAGAGGGGGGACAAGGCAGTGATCCGGTCAGTGGGTTAGAGATAGGTGACAAGGCAGTGATCCAGTCAGTGGGTTAGAGAGAGGGGACAAGGCAGTGATCCAGTCAGTGGGGAGAGAGAGGGGACAAGGCAGTGATCCAGTCAGTGGGTTAGAGAGAGGGGACAAGGCAGTGATCCAGTCAGTGGGGAGAGAGGGGGGACAAGGCAGTGATCCAGTCAGTGGGGAGAGAGAGGGGACACGGCAGTGATCCAGTCAGTGGGGAGAGAGGGGACAAGGCAGTGATCCAGTCAGTGGTTTAGAGAGAGGGGACAAGGCAGTGATCCAGTCAGTGGGGAGAGAGAGGTGACAAGGTAGTGATCCAGTCAGTGGGTTAGAGAGAGGGGACAAGGCAGTGATCCAGTCAGTGGGTTAGAGAGAGGTGACAAGGCAGTGATCCAGTCAGTGGGTTAGAGAGAGGGGACAAGGCAGTGATCCAGTCAGTGGGGAGAGAGGGGACAAGACAGTGATCCAGTCAGTGGGTTACAGAGAGAGGTGTCAAGGCAGTGATCCAGTCAGTGGGTTACAGAGAGAGGTGACAAGGCAGTGATCCAGTCAGTGGGGAGAGAGGGGACAAGACAGTGATCCAGTCAGTGGGTTACAGAGAGAGGTGACAAGGCAGTGATCCAGTCAGTGGGTTAGAGAGAGGGGACAAGGCAGTGATCCAGTCAGTGGGTTAGAGAGAGGGGACAAGGCAGTGATCCAGTCAGTGGGAAGAGAGAGGGGACAAGGCAGTGATCTAGTCAGTGGGTTAGAGAGAGGGACAAGGCAGTGATCCAGTCAGTGGGGAAAGAGGGGACAAGACAGTGATCCTGTCAGTGGGTTACAGAGAGAGGTGTCAAGGCAGTGATCCAGTCAGTGGGGAGAGAGAGAGGGGACAAGGCAGTGATCCAGTAAGTGGGGAGAGAGAGGGGACAAGGCAGTGATCCAGTCAGTGGGTTAGAGAGAGGGGACAAGGCAGTGATCCAGTCAGTGGGTTAGAGAGAGGGGACAAGGCAGTGATCCAGTCAGTGGGGAGAGAGGGGACAGGCAGTGATCCAGTCAGTGGGGAGAGACAGGGGGCAAGGCAGTGATCCAGTCAGTGGGTTAGAGAGAGGGGACAAGGCAGTGATCCAGTCAGTGGGTTAGAGAGAGGGGGCAAGGCAGTGATCCAGTCAGTGGGGAGAGAGGGGACAGGCAGTGATCCAGTCAGTGGGGAGAGACAGGGGGCAAGGCAGTGATCCAGTCAGTGGGTGAGAGAGAGGGGACAAGGCAGTGATCCAGTCAGTGGGTTAGAGAGAGGTGACAAGGCAGTGATCCAGTCAGTGGGTTAGAGAGAGGGGACAAGGCAGTGATCCAGTCAGTGGGGAGAGAGGGGACAGGCAGTGATCCAGTCAGTGGGGAGAGACAGGGGGCAAGGCAGTGATCCAGTCAGTGGGTTAGAGAGAGGGGACAAGGCAGTGATCCAGTCAGTGGGGAGAGAGGGGACAAGGCAGTGATCCAGTCAGTGGTTTAGAGAGAGGGGACAAGGCAGTGATCCAGTCAGTGGGCTACAGAGAGAGGTGTCAAGGCAGTGATCCAGTCAGTGGGTTACAGAGAGAGGTGACAAGGCAGTGATCCAGTCAGTGGGGAGAGAGGGGACAAGACAGTGATCCAGTCAGTGGGTTACAGAGAGAGGTGTCAAGGCAGTGATCCAGTCAGTGGGTTACAGAGAGAGGTGACAAGGCAGTGATCCAGTCAGTGGGTTAGAGAGAGGGGACAAGGCAGTGATCCAGTCAGTGTGTTAGAGAGAGGGGACAAGGCAGTGATCCAGTCAGTGGGGAGAGAGAGGGGACAAGGCAGTGATCTAGTCAGTGGGTTAGAGAGAGGGACAAGGCAGTGATCCAGTCAGTGGGGAAAGAGGGGACAAGACAGTGATCCAGTCAGTGGGTTACAGAGAGAGGTGTCAAGGCAGTGATCCAGTCAGTGGGGAGAGAGAGAGGGGACAAGGCAGTGATCCAGTAAGTGGGGAGAGAGAGGGGACAAGGCAGTGATCCAGTCAGTGGGTTAGAGCGAGGGGACAAGGCAGTGATCCAGTCAGTGGGGAGAGAGAGAGGACAAGGCAGTGATCCAGTCAGTGGGTTCGAGAGAGAGGACAAGGCAGTGATCCAGTCAGTGGTTAGAGAGAGGGGACAAGGCAGTGATCCAGTCAGTGGGTTAGAGAGAGGGGACAAGGCAGTGATCCAGTCAGTGGGGAGAGAGAGAGCAGACAAGGCATTGATCCAGTCAGTGGGTTAGAGAGAGGGGACAAGGCAGTGATCCAGTCAGTGGGTTAGAGAGAGAGGACAAGGCAGTGATCCAGTCAGTGGGGAGGGAGAGGGGACAAGGCAGTGATCCAGTCAGTGGTTAGAGAGAGGGGACAAGGCAGTGATCCAGTCAGTGGTTAGAGAGAGGGGACAAGGCAGTGATCCAGTCAGTGGGTTAGAGAGAGAGGACAAGGCAGTGATCCAGTCAGTGGAGAGAGAGAGGACAAGGCAGTGATCCAGTCAGTGGGGAGGGAGAGGGGACAAGGCAGTGATCCAGTCAGTGGTTAGAGAGAGGGGACAAGGCAGTGATCCAATCAGTGGTTAGAGAGAGTGGACAAGGCAGTAATCCAGTCAGTGGGTTAGAGAGAGAGGACAAGGCAGTGATCCAGTCAGTGGAGAGAGAGGGGACAAGGCAGTGATCCAGTCAGTGGGTTAGAGAAAGAGGATAAGGCAGTGATCCAGTCAGTGGTTAGAGAGAGGGGACAAGGCAGGATCCAGTCAGTGGGTTAGAGAGACGGGACAAGGCAGTGATCCAGTCAGTGGGTTACAGAGAGAGGAGTCAAGACAGTGAACCAGTCAGTGGGTTAAAGAGAGAGGGGACAAGGCAGTGATCCAGTCAGTGGGGAGAGAGGGGACAAGGCAGTGATCCAGTCAGTGGTTAGAGAGAGGGGACAAGGCAGTGATCCAGTCAGTGGGTTACAGAGAGAGGAGTCAAGACAGTGATCCAGTCAGTGGGTTACAGAGAGAGGGGACAAGGCAGTGATCCAGTCAGTGGGGGGAGAGAGAGGGGACAAGGCAGTGATCCAGTCAGTGGGGAGGGAGAGGGGACAAGGCAGTGATCCAGTCAGTGGGGAGAGAGGGGACAAGGCAGTGATCCAGTCAGTGGGGAGAGAGAGTGGACAAGGCAGTGATCCAGTCAGTGGGGAGAGAGAGGGGACAAGGCAGTGATCCAGTCAGTGGGGAGAGAGAGGGGACAAGGCAGTGATCCGGTCAGTGGCTTAGCGAGAGGGGACACGCCAGTGATCCATTCAGTGGGGTAGAGAGAGGGGACAAGGCAGTGATCCAGTCAGTGGGTTAGAGAGAGGGGGCAAGGCAGTGATCCAGTCAGTGGGTTAGAGAGACGGGACAAGGCAGTGATCCAGTCAGTGGGGAGAGAGGGGACAAGGCAGTGATCCAGTCAGTGGGGAGAGAGAGGGGACAAGGCAGTGATCCAGTCAGTGGGTTAGAGAGGGGGGACAAGGCAGTGATCCAGTCAGTGGGGAGAGAGGGGACAAGGCAGTGATCCAGTTAGTGGGTTAGAGAGAGGGGACAAGGCAGTGATCCAGTCAGTGGGGTTAGAGAGAGAGGACAAGGCAGTGATCCAGTCAGTGGGTTAGAGAGAGAGGAAAAGGCAGTGATCCAGTCAGTGGGGAGAGAGAGGGGACAGGCAGTGATCCAGTCTGTGGGTTAGAGAGAGGGGACAAGGCAGTGATCCAGTCAGTGGGGAGAGAGAGGGGACAAGGCATTGATCCAGTCAGTGGGTTAGAGAGAGGGGACAATGCAGTGATCCAGTCAGTGGGTTAGAGAGAGAGGACAAGGCAGTGATCCAGTCAGTGGGGAAAGAGAGAGGGGGCAAGGCAGTGATCCAGTCAGTGGGGAGAGAGAGAGGACAAGGCAGTGATCCGGACAGTGGGTCAGAGAGAGAGGACAAGGCAGTGATCCAGTCAGTGGTTAGAGAGAGGGGACAAGGCAGTGATCCAGTCAGTGGGTTAGAGAGAGAGGACAAGGCAGTGATCCAGTCAGTGGTTAGAGAGAGGGGACAAGGCAGTGATCCAGTCAGTGGTTAGAGAGAGAGGACAAGGCAGTGATCCAGTCAGTGGGTTACAGAGAGAGGGGTCAAGGCAGTGATCCAGTCAGTGGGTTACAGAGAGAGGGGACAAGGCAGTGATCCAGTCAGTGTGGAGAGAGAGAGAGGGGACAAGGCAGTGATCCAGTCAGTGGGGGGAGAGAGAGGACAAGGCAGTGATCCAGTCAGTGCGTTAGAGAGAGTGGACAAGGCAGTGATCCAGTCAGTGGGGAGAGAGAGGGGGCAAGGCAGTGATCCAGTCAGTGGGTTAGAGAGAGGGGACAAGGCAGTGATCCAGTCAGTGGGGAGGGAGAGGGGACAAGGCAGTGATCCAGTCAGTGGGGAGAGAGAGGGGACAAGGCAGTGATCCAGTCAGTCGCTTAGCGAGAGGGGACAAGGCAGTGATCCAGTCAGTGGGGAGAGAGGGGACAAGGCAGTGATCCACTCAGTGGGGAGAGAGAGGGGACAAGGCAGTGATCCAGTCAGTGGGGAGAAAGAGGGGACAAGGCAGTGATCCAGTCAGTGGGGAGAGAGAGGGGACAAGGCAGTGATCCGGTCAGTGGCTTAGCGAGAGGGGACACGCCAGTGATCCATTCAGTGGGGTAGAGAGAGGGGACAAGGCAGTGATCCAGTCAGTGGGTTAGAGAGAGGGGGCAAGGCAGTGATCCAGTCAGTGGGTTAGAGAGACGGGACAAGGCAGTGATCCAGTCAGTGGGGAGAGAGGGGACAAGGCAGTGATCCAGTCAGTGGGGAGAGAGAGGGGACAAGGCATTGATCCAGTCAGTGGGTGAGAGAGGGGGGACAAGGCAGTGATCCAGTCAGTGGGTTAGAGAGAGGGGACAAGGCAGTGATCCAGTCAGTGGGGTTAGAGAGAGAGGACAAGGCAGTGATCCAGTCAGTGGGTTAGAGAGAGAGGAAAAGGCAGTGATCCAGTCAGTGGGGAGAGAGAGGGGACAGGCAGTGATCCAGTCTGTGGGTTAGAGAGAGGGGACAAGGCAGTGATCCAGTCAGTGGGGAGAGAGAGGGGACAGGCAGTGATCCAGTCAGTGGGTTAGAGAGAGGGGACAAGGCAGTGATCCAGTCAGTGGGTTAGAGAGAGGGGACAAGGCAGTGATCCAGTCAGTGGGGAGAGAGGGGGCAAGGCAGTGATCCAGTCAGTGGGGTTAGAGAGAGGGGACAAGGCAGTGATCCAGTCAGTGGGGAGAGAGAGAGGACAAGGCAGTGATCCAGTCAGTGGGTTAGAGAGAGAGGACAAGGCAGTGATCCAGTCAGTGGTTAGAGAGAGGGGACAAGGCAGTGATCCAGTCAGTGGGTTAGAGAGAGAGTACAAGGCAGTGATCCAGTCAGTGGTTAGAGAGAGGGGACAAGGCAGTGATCCAGTCAGTGGTTAGAGAGAGAGGACAAGGCAGTGATCCAGTCAGTGGGTTACAGAGAGAGGGGTCAAGGCAGTGATCCAGTCAGTGGGTTACAGAGAGAGGGGACAAGACAGTGATCCAGTCAGTCGGGAGAGAGAGGGGCCAAGGCAGTGATCCAGTCAGTGGGTTAGAGAGAGGGGACAAGGCAGTGATCCAGTCAGTGGGGAGAGAGAGAGGACAAGGCAGTGATCCAGTCAGTGGCTTAGCGAGAGGGGACAAGGCAGTGATCCAGTCAGTTGGGAGAGAGGGGGCAAGGCAGTGATCCAGTCAGTGGGGAGAGAGAGGGGACAAGGCAGTGATCCAGTCAGTGGGGAGATAGAGGGGACAAGGCAGTGATCCAGTCAGTGGGGAGAGAGAGGGGACAAGGCAGTGATCCGGTCAGTGGCTTAGCGAGAGGGGACACAACAGTGATCCGGTCAGTGGGTTAGAGAGAGGTGACAAGGCAGCGATCCAGTCAGTGGGGCGAGAGGGGGGACAAGGCAGTGATCCGGTCAGTGGGTTAGAGATAGGTGACAAGGCAGTGATCCAGTCAGTGGGTTAGAGAGAGGGGACAAGGCAGTGATCCAGTCAGTGGGGAGAGAGAGGGGACAAGGCAGTGATCCAGTCAGTGGGTTAGAGAGAGGGGACAAGGCAGTGATCCAGTCAGTGGGGAGAGAGGGGGGACAAGGCAGTGATCCAGTCAGTGGGGAGAGAGAGGGGACACGGCAGTGATCCAGTCAGTGGGGAGAGAGGGTCAAGGCAGTGATCCAGTCAGTGGTTTAGAGAGAGGGGACAAGGCAGTGATCCAGTCAGTGGGGAGAGAGAGGTGACAAGGTAGTGATCCAGTCAGTGGGTTAGAGAGAGGGGACAAGGCAGTGATCCAGTCAGTGGGTTAGAGAGAGGTGACAAGGCAGTGATCCAGTCAGTGGGTTAGAGAGAGGGGACAAGGCAGTGATCCAGTCAGTGGGGAGAGAGGGGACAAGACAGTGATCCAGTCAGTGGGTTACAGAGAGAGGTGTCAAGGCAGTGATCCAGTCAGTGGGTTACAGAGAGAGGTGACAAGGCAGTGATCCAGTCAGTGGGGAGAGAGGGGACAAGACAGTGATCCAGTCAGTGGGTTACAGAGAGAGGTGACAAGGCAGTGATCCAGTCAGTGGGTTAGAGAGAGGGGACAAGGCAGTGATCCAGTCAGTGGGTTAGAGAGAGGGGACAAGGCAGTGATCCAGTCAGTGGGAAGAGAGAGGGGACAAGGCAGTGATCTAGTCAGTGGGTTAGAGAGAGGGACAAGGCAGTGATCCAGTCAGTGGGGAAAGAGGGGACAAGACAGTGATCCTGTCAGTGGGTTACAGAGAGAGGTGTCAAGGCAGTGATCCAGTCAGTGGGGAGAGAGAGAGGGGACAAGGCAGTGATCCAGTAAGTGGGGAGAGAGAGGGGACAAGGCAGTGATCCAGTCAGTGGGTTAGAGAGAGGGGACAAGGCAGTGATCCAGTCAGTGGGTTAGAGAGAGGGGACAAGGCAGTGATCCAGTCAGTGGGGAGAGAGGGGACAGGCAGTGATCCAGTCAGTGGGGAGAGACAGGGGGCAAGGCAGTGATCCAGTCAGTGGGTTAGAGAGAGGGGACAAGGCAGTGATCCAGTCAGTGGGTTAGAGAGAGGGGGCAAGGCAGTGATCCAGTCAGTGGGGAGAGAGGGGACAGGCAGTGATCCAGTCAGTGGGGAGAGACAGGGGGCAAGGCAGTGATCCAGTCAGTGGGTGAGAGAGAGGGGACAAGGCAGTGATCCAGTCAGTGGGTAAGAGAGAGGTGACAAGGCAGTGATCCAGTCAGTGGGTTAGAGAGAGGGGACAAGGCAGTGATCCAGTCAGTGGGGAGAGAGGGGACAGGCAGTGATCCAGTCAGTGGGGAGAGACAGGGGGCAAGGCAGTGATCCAGTCAGTGGGTTAGAGAGAGGGGACAAGGCAGTGATCCAGTCAGTGGGGAGAGAGGGGACAAGGCAGTGATCCAGTCAGTGGTTTAGAGAGAGGGGACAAGGCAGTGATCCAGTCAGTGGGCTACAGAGAGAGGTGTCAAGGCAGTGATCCAGTCAGTGGGTTACAGAGAGAGGTGACAAGGCAGTGATCCAGTCAGTGGGGAGAGAGGGGACAAGACAGTGATCCAGTCAGTGGGTTACAGAGAGAGGTGTCAAGGCAGTGATCCAGTCAGTGGGTTACAGAGAGAGGTGACAAGGCAGTGATCCAGTCAGTGGGTTAGAGAGAGGGGACAAGGCAGTGATCCAGTCAGTGTGTTAGAGAGAGGGGACAAGGCAGTGATCCAGTCAGTGGGGAGAGAGAGGGGACAAGGCAGTGATCTAGTCAGTGGGTTAGAGAGAGGGACAAGGCAGTGATCCAGTCAGTGGGGAAAGAGGGGACAAGACAGTGATCCAGTCAGTGGGTTACAGAGAGAGGTGTCAAGGCAGTGATCCAGTCAGTGGGGAGAGAGAGAGGGGACAAGGCAGTGATCCAGTAAGTGGGGAGAGAGAGGGGACAAGGCAGTGATCCAGTCAGTGGGTTAGAGCGAGGGGACAAGGCAGTGATCCAGTCAGTGGGGAGAGAGAGAGGACAAGGCAGTGATCCAGTCAGTGGGTTAGAGAGAGAGGACAAGGCAGTGATCCAGTCAGTGGTTAGAGAGAGGGGACAAGGCAGTGATCCAGTCAGTGGGTTAGAGAGAGAGGACAAGGCAGTGATCCAGTCAGTGGTTAGAGAGAGGGGACAAGGCAGTGATCCAGTCAGTGGTTAGAGAGAGAGGACAAGGCAGTGATCCAGTCAGTGGGTTACAGAGAGAGGGGACAAGACAGTGATCCAGTCAGTCGGGAGAGAGAGGGGCCAAGGCAGTGATCCAGTCAGTGGGTTAGAGAGAGGGGACAAGGCAGTGATCCAGTCAGTGGGGAGGGAGAGGGGACAAGGCAGTGATCCAGTCAGTGGGGAGAGAGAGGACAAGGCAGTGATCCAGTCAGTGGCTTAGCGAGAGGGGACAAGGCAGTGATCCAGTCAGTTGGGAGAGAGGGGACAAGGCAGTGATCCAGTCAGTGGGGAGAGAGAGGGGACAAGGCAGTGATCCAGTCAGTGGGGAGATAGAGGGGACAAGGCAGTGATCCAGTCAGTGGGGAGAGAGAGGGGACAAGGCAGTGATCCGGTCAGTGGCTTAGCGAGAGGGGACACAACAGTGATCCGGTCAGTGGGTTAGAGAGAGGTGACAAGGCAGCGATCCAGTCCGTGGGGCAAGAGGGGGGACAAGGCAGTGATCCGGTCAGTGGGTTAGAGATAGGTGACAAGGCAGTGATCCAGTCAGTGGGTTAGAGAGAGGGGACAAGGCAGTGATCCAGTCAGTGGGGAGAGAGAGGGGACAAGGCAGTGATCCAGTCAGTGGGTTAGAGAGAGGGGACAAGGCAGTGATCCAGTCAGTGGGGAGAGAGGGGGGGACAAGGCAGTGATCCAGTCAGTGGGGAGAGAGAGGGTACACGGCAGTGATCCAGTCAGTGGGGAGAGAGGGGACAAGGCAGTGATCCAGTCAGTGGTTTAGAGAGAGGGGACAAGGCAGTGATCCAGTCAGTGGGGAGAGAGAGGTGACAAGGTAGTGATCCAGTCAGTGGGTTAGAGAGAGGGGACAAGGCAGTGATCCAGTCAGTGGGTTAGAGAGAGGTGACAAGGCAGTGATCCAGTCAGTGGGTTAGAGAGAGGGGACAAGGCAGTGATCCAGTCAGTGGGGAGAGAGGGGACAAGACAGTGATCCAGTCAGTGGGTTACAGAGAGAGGTGTCAAGGCAGTGATCCAGTCAGTGGGTTACAGAGAGAGGTGACAAGGCAGTGATCCAGTCAGTGGGGAGAGAGGGGACAAGACAGTGATCCAGTCAGTGGGTTACAGAGAGAGGTGTCAAGGCAGTGATCCAGTCAGTGGGTTACAGAGAGAGGTGACAAGGCAGTGATCCAGTCAGTGGGTTAGAGAGAGGGGACAAGGCAGTGATCCAGTCAGTGGGGAGAGAGAGGGGACAAGGCATTGATCTAGTCAGTGGGTTAGAGAGAGGGACAAGGCAGTGATCCAGTCAGTGGGGAAAGAGGGGACAAGACAGTGATCCAGTCAGTGGGTTACAGAGAGAGGTGTCAAGGCAGTGATCCAGTCAGTGGGGAGAGAGAGAGGGGACAAGGCAGTGATCCAGTAAGTGGGGAGAGAGAGGGGACAAGGCAGTGATCCAGTCAGTGGGTTAGAGAGAGGGGACAAGGCAGTGATCCAGTCAGTGGGTTAGAGAGAGGGGACAAGGCAGTGATCCAGTCAGTGGGAAGAGAGGGGACAGGCAGTGATCCAGTCAGTGGGGAGAGACAGGGGGCAAGGCAGTGATCCAGTCAGTGGGTTAGAGAGAGGGGACAAGGCAGTGATCCAGTCAGTGGGTTAGAGAGAGGGGACAAGGCAGTGATCCAGTCAGTGGGGAGAGAGGGGACAGGCAGTGATCCAGTCAGTGGGGAGAGACAGGGGGCAAGGCAGTGATCCAGTCAGTGGGTTAGAGAGAGGGGACAAGGCAGTGATCCAGTCAGTGGGGAGAGAGGGGACAAGGCAGTGATCCAGTCAGTGGTTTAGAGAGAGGGGACAAGGCAGTGATCCAGTCAGTGGGGAGAGAGAGGTGACAAGGTAGTGATCCTGTCAGTGGGTTAGAGAGAGGGGACAAGGCAGTGATCCAGTCAGTGGGTTAGAGAGAGGTGACAAGGCAGTGATCCAGTCAGTGGGTTAGAGAGAGGGGACAAGGCAGTGATCCAGTCAGTGGGGAGAGAGGGGACAAGACAGTGATCCAGTCAGTGGGTTACAGAGAGAGGTGTCAAGGCAGTGATCCAGTCAGTGGGTTACAGAGAGAGGTGACAAGGCAGTGATCCAGTCAGTGGGGAGAGAGGGGACAAGACAGTGATCCAGTCAGTGGGTTACAGAGAGAGGTGTCAAGGCAGTGATCCAGTCAGTGGGTTACAGAGAGAGGTGACAAGGCAGTGATCCAGTCAGTGGGTTAGAGAGAGGGGACAAGGCAGTGATCCAGTCAGTGGGTTAGAGAGAGGGGACAAGGCAGTGATCCAGTCAGTGGGGAGAGAGAGGGGACAAGGCAGTGATCTAGTCAGTGGGTTAGAGAGAGGGACAAGGCAGTGATCCAGTCAGTGGGGAAAGAGGGGACAAGACAGTGATCCAGTCAGTGGGTTACAGAGAGAGGTGTCAAGGCAGTGATCCAGTCAGTGGGGAGAGAGAGAGGGGACAAGGCAGTGATCCAGTAAGTGGGGAGAGAGAGGGGACAAGGCAGTGATCCAGTCAGTGGGTTAGAGAGAGGGGACAAGGCAGTGATCCAGTCAGTGGGTTAGAGAGAGGGGACAAGGCAGTGATCCAGTCAGTGGGGAGAGAGGGGACAGGCAGTGATCCAGTCAGTGGGGAGAGACAGGGGGCAAGGCAGTGATCCAGTCAGTGGGTTAGAGAGAGGGGACAAGGCAGTGATCCAGTCAGTGGGTTAGAGAGAGGGGACAAGGCAGTGATCCAGTCAGTGGGGAGAGAGGGGACAGGCAGTGATCCAGTCAGTGGGGAGAGACAGGGGGCAAGGCAGTGATCCAGTCAGTGGGTTAGAGAGAGGGGACAAGGCAGTGATCCAGTCAGGGGGAGAGAGAGGGGACAAGGCAGTGATCCAGTCAGTGGCTTAGCGAGAGGGGACAAGGCGGTGATCCAGTCAGTGGGGAGAGTGGGGACAAGGCAGTGATCCAGTCAGTGGGGAGAGAGAGGGGACAAGGGAGTGATCCAGTCAGTGGGGAGAGAGAGGGGACAAGGCAGTGACCCAGTCAGTGGGAAGAGAGAGGGGACAAGGCAGTGATCCGGTCAGTGGCTTAGCGAGAGGGGACAAGACAGTGATCCAGTCAGTGGGTTAGAGAGAGGTGACAAGGCAGTGATCCAGTCAGTGGGTTACAGAGAGAGGTGACAAGGCAGTGATCCAGTCAGTGGGTTAGAGAGAGGGGACAAGACAGTGATCCAGTCAGTGGGGAGAGAGAGGGGACAAGGCAGTGATCCAGTCAGTGGGGGGAGAGAGGGGACACGGCAGTGATCCAGTCAGTGGGGAGAGAGAGGGGACAAGGCAGTGATCCAGTCAGTGGGTTACAGAGAGAGGGGACAAGGCAGTGATCCAGTCAGTGGGTTACTGAGAGAAGGGACAAGACAGTGATCCAGTCAGTGGGTTACAGAGAGAGGTGACAAGGCAGTGATCCAGTCAGTGGGTTAGAGAGAGGGGACAAGGCAGTGATCCAGTCAGTGGGGAGAGAGAGGGGACAAGGCAGTGATCCAGTCAGTGGGTTAGAGAGAAGGGACAAGGCAGTGATCCAGTCAGTGGGTTAGAGAGAGGGGACAAGGCAGTGATCCAGTAAGTGGGGAGAGAGAGGGGACAAGGCAGTGATCCAGTCAGTGGGTTAGAGAGAGGGGACAAGGCAGTGATCCAGTCAGTGGGTTACAGAGAGAGGTGACAAGGCAGTGATCCAGTCAGTGGGTTAGAGAGAGGGGACAAGGCAGTGATCCAGTCAGTGGGGAGAGAGAGGGGACAAGGCAGTGATCCAGTCAGTGGGTTAGAGAGAAGGGACAAGGCAGTGATCCAGTCAGTGGGGAGAGAGAGGGGACAAGGCAGTGATCCAGTCAGTGGGTTAGAGAGAGGGGACAAGGCAGTGATCCAGTCAGTGGGTAAAGAGGGGACAAGACAGTGATCCAGTCAGTGGGTTACAGAGAGAGGTGTCAAGGCAGTGATCCAGTCAGTGGGGAGAGAGAGGGGACAAGGCAGTGATCCAGTCAGTGGGTTAGAGAGAGGGGACAAGGCAGTGATCCAGTCAGTGGGTTAGAGAGAGGGGACAAGGCAGTGATCCAGTCAGTGGGGAGAGAGAGGGGGCAAGGCAGTGATCCAGTCAGTGGGTTAGAGAGAGGGGACAAGGCAGTGATCCAGTCAGTGGGGAGAGAGAGGGGACAAGGCAGTGATCCAGTCAGTGGCTTAGCGAGAGGGGACAAGGCAGTGATCCAGTCAGTGGGGAGAGAGGGGACAAGGCAGTGATCCAGTCAGTGGGGAGAGAGAGGGGACAAGGCAGTGATCCAGTCAATGGGGAGAGAGAGGGGACAAGGCAGTGATCCAGTCAGTGGGAAGAGAGAGGGGACAAGGCAGTGATCCGGTCAGTGGCTTAGCGAGAGGGGACAAGACAGTGATCCAGTCAGTGGGTTAGAGAGAGGTGACAAGGCAGTGATCCAGTCAGTGGGTTACAGAGAGAGGACAAGGCAGTGATCCAGTCAGTGGGTTACAAAGAGAGGACAAGGCAGTGATCCAGTCAGTGGGGAGAGAGAGGGGACAAGGCAGTGATCCAGTCAGTGGGGAGAGAGAGGGGACAAGGCAGTGATCCAGTCAGTGGGGAGAGAGGGGACAAGGCAGTGATCCAGTCAGTGGGTTACAGAGAGAGGTGTCAAGGCAGTGATCCAGTCAGTGGGTTAGAGAGAGGGGACAAGGCAGTGATCCAGTCAGTGGGGAGAGAGAGAGGGGACAAGGCAGTGATCCAGTCAGTGGGCAAAGAGGGGACAAGACAGTGATCCAGTCAGTGGGTTAGAGAGAGTGGACAAGGCAGTGATCCAGTCAGTGGGGAGAGAGAGAGGGGACAAGGCAGTGATCCAGTCAGTGGGGAGAGAGAGGGGACAAGGCAGTGATCCAGTCAGTGGGGAGAGAGAGGGGACAAGGCAGTGATCCAGTCAGTGGGGAGGGAGAAGGGACAAGGCAGTGATCCAGTCAGTGGGGAGAGAGAGGGGGGACAAGGCAGTGATCCAGTCAGTGGGGAGAGAGAGGGGACAAGGCAGTGATCCAGTCAGTGGGTTAGAGAGAGGGGACAAGGCAGTGATCCAGTCAGTGGGCTAGAGAGAGAGGACAAGGCAGTGATCCAGTCAGTGGGGAGAGAGAGGGGACAAGGCAGTGATCAAGTCAGTGGGGTGGGAGAGGGGACAAGGCAGTGATCCAGTCAGTGGGGAGAGAGAGGGGACAAGGCAGTGATCCAGTCAGTGGCTTAGCGAGAGGGGACAAGGCAGTGATCCAGTCAGTGGGGAGGGAGGGGGCAAGGCAGTGATCCAGTCAGTGGGGAGAGAGAGGGGACAAGGCAGTGATCCAGTCAGTGGCTTAGCGAGAGGTGACAAGGCAGTGATCCAGTCAGTGGGGAGAGAGGGGACAATGCAGTGATCAAGTCAGTGGGGTGGGAGAGGGGACAAGGCAGTGATCCAGTCAGTGGGGAGAGAGAGGGGACAAGGCAGTAATCCAGTCAGTGGCTTAGCGAGAGGGGACAAGGCAGTGATCCAGTCAGTGGGGAGAGAGGGGACAAGGCAGTGATCCAGTCAGTGGGGAGAGAGAGGGGACAAGGCAGTGATCCAGTCAGTGGGGAGAGAGAGGGGACAAGGCAGTGATCCAGTCAGTGGGAAGAGAGAGGGGACAAGGCAGTGATCCGGTCAGTGGCTTAGCGAGAGGGGACAAGACAGTGATCCAGTCAGTGGGTTAGAGAGAGGTGACAAGGCAGTGATCCAGTCAGTGGGTTAGAGAGAGGGGACAAGGCAGTGATCCGGTCAGTGGGTTAGAGAGAGGGGACAAGGCAGTGATCCAGTCAGTGGGGAGAGAGAGGGGACAAGGCAGTGATCCAGTCAGTGGGTTAGCGAGAGGGGACAAGGCAGTGATCCAGTCAGTGGGGAGAGAGAGGGGACAAGGCAGTGACCCAGTCAGTGGGGAGAGAGGGGACAATGCAGTGATCCAGTCAGTGGGTTAGAGAGAGTGGACAAGGCAGTGATCCAGTCAGTGGGTTAGAGAGAGGGGACAAGGCAGTGACCCAGTCAGTGGGTTAGAGAGAGGGGACAAGGCAGTGATCCAGTCAGTGGGGGCAGAGAGGGGACAAGGCAGTGATCCAGTCAGTGGGTTAGAGAGAGGGGACAAGGCAGTGATCCAGTCAGTGGGGAGAGAGAGGGGACAAGGCAGTGATCCAGTCAGTGGGTTAGAGAGAGGGGACAAGGCAGTGATCCAGTCAGTGGTTAGAGAGAGGTGACAAGGCAGTGATCCAGTCAGTGGGGAGAGAGAGGTGACAAGGTAGTGATCCAGTCAGTGGGTTAGAGAGAGGGGACAAGGCAGTGATCCAGTCAGTGGGTTAGAGAGAGGGGACAAGGCAGTGATCCAGTCAGTGGGTTAGAGAGAGGGGACAAGGCAGAGATCCAGTCAGTGGGGAGAGAGAGGTGACAAGGTAGTGATCCAGTCAGTGGGTTAGAGAGAGGGGACAAGGCAGTGATCCAGTCAGTGGGTTAGAGAGAGGGGACAAGGCAGTGATCCAGTCAGTGTGGAGAGAGGGGACAAGACAGTGATCCAGTCAGTGGGTTACAGAGAGAGGTGTCAAGGCAGTGATCCATTCAGTGGGTTACAGAGAGAGGGGACAAGGCAGTGATCCAGTCAGTGGGGAGAGAGAGAGGGGACAAGGCAGTGATCCAGTCAGTGGGGAGAGAGAGGGGACAAGGCAGTGATCCAGTCAGTGGGTTAGAGAGAGGGGACAAGGCAGTGATCCAGTCAGTGGGTTAGAGAGAGGGGACAAAGCAGTGATCCAGTCAGTGGGGAGAGAGAGGGGGCAAGGCAGTGATCCAGTCAGTGGGTTAGAGAGAGGGGACAAAGCAGTGATCCAGACAGTGGGGAGAGAGAGGGGACAAGGCAGTGATCAAGTCAGTGGGGTGGGAGTGGGGACAAGGCAGTGATCCAGTCAGTGGGGAGAGAGAGGGGACAAGGCAGTGATCCAGTCAGTGGCTTAGCGAGAGGGGACAAGGCAGTGATCCAGTCAGTGGGGAGAGAGGGGACAAGGCAGTGATCCAGTCAGTGGGGAGAGAGGGGAAAAGGCAGTGATCCGGTCAGTGGGTTAGAGATAGGTGACAAGGCAGTGATCCAGTCAGTGGGTTAGAGAGAGGGGACAAGGCAGTGATCCAGTCAGTGGGGAGAGAGAGGGGACAAGGCAGTGATCCAGTCAGTGGGTTAGCGAGAGGGGACAAGGCAGTGATCCAGTCAGTGGGGAGAGAGGGGACAAGGCAGTGATCCAGTCAGTGGGGAGAGAGGGGACAAGGCAGTGATCCGGTCAGTGGGTTAGAGATAGGTGACAAGGCAGTGATCCAGTCAGTGGGTTAGAGAGAGGGGACAAGGCAGTGATCCAGTCAGTGGGGAGAGAGAGGGGACAAGGCAGTGATCCAGTCAGTGGGTTAGCAAGAGGGGACAAGGCAGTGATCCAGTCAGTGGGGAGAGATAGGGGACAAGGCAGTGATCCAGTCAGTGGGGAGAGAGAGGGGACAAGGCAGTGATCCAGTCAGTGGGGAGAGAGGGGACAAGGCAGTGATCCAGTCAGTGGGTTAGAGAGAGGGGACAAGGCAGTGATCCAGTCAGTGGGGAGAGAGAGGTGACAAGGCAGTGATCCAGTCAGTGGGTTAGAGAGAGGGGACAAAACAGTGATCCAGTCAGTGGGTTAGAGAGAGGGGACAAGGCAGTGATCCAGTCAGTGGGTAGAGAGAGGGGACAAGGCAGTGATCCGGTCAGTGGCTTAGCGAGAGGGGACAAGGCAGTGATCCAGTCAGTGGGTTAGAGAGAGGGGACAAGGCAGTGATCCAGTCAGTGGGGAGAGAGAGGGGACAAGGCAGTGATCCAGTCAGTGGCTTAGCGAGAGGGGACAAGGCAGTGATCCAGTCAGTGGGGAGAGAGAGGGGACAAGGCAGTGATCCAGTCAGTGGCTTAGCGAGAGGGGACAAGGCAGTGATCCAGTCAGTGGGTTAGAGAGAGGGGACAAGGCAGTGATCCAGTCAGTGGGGAGAGAGAGGGGACAAGGCAGTGATCCAGTCAGTGGGTTAGAGAGAGGGGACAAGGCAGTGATCCAGTCTGTGGGGAGGGAGAGGGGACAAGGCAGTGATCCAGTCAGTGGGGAGAGAGAGGGGACGAGACAGTGATCCAGTCAGTGGCTTAGCGAGAGGGGACAAGGCAGTGATCCAGTCAGTGGGGAGAGAGAGGGGACAAGGCAGTGATCCAGTCAGTGGGGAGAGAGAGGGGACAAGGCAGTGATGCAGTCAGTGGGGAGAGCGAGGGGACGAGGCAGTGATCCAGTCAGTGGCTTAGCGAGAGGGGACAAGGCAGTGATCCAGTCAGTGGGGAGAGAGAGGGGACAAGGCAGTGATCCAGTCAGTGGGGAGAGAGAGGGGACAAGGCAGTGATCCAGTCAGTGGGGAGAGAGAGGGGGCAAGGCAGTGATCCAGTCAGTGGGGAGAGAGAGGTGACAAGGCAGTGATCCAGTCAGTGGGGAGAGATAGGGGACAAGGCAGTGATCCAGTCAGTGGCTTAGCAAAAGGGGACAAGGCAGTGATCCAGTCAGTGGGTTAGAGAGAGGGGACAAGGCAGTGATCCAGTCTGTGGGGAGGGAGAGGGGACAAGGCAGTGATCCAGTCAGTGGGGAGAAAGAGGGGACGAGGCAGTGATCCAGTCAGTGGCTTAGCGAGAGGGGACAAGGCAGTGATCCAGTCAGTGGGGAGAGAGAGGGGACAAGGCAGTGATCCAGTCAGTGGGGAGAGAGAGGGGACAAGGCAGTGATCCAGTCTGTGGGGAGAGAGAGGGGACGAGGCAGTGATCCAGTCAGTGGCTTAGCGAGAGGGGACAAGGCAGTGATCCAGTCAGTGGGGGGAGAGAGGGGACAAGGCAGTGATCCAGTCAGTGGGGAGAGAGAGGGGACAAGGCAGTGATCCAGTCAGTGGGGAGAGAGAGGGGACAAGGCAGTGATCCAGTCAGTGGAGAGAGAGGGGACAAGGCAGTGATCCGGTCAGTGGCTTAGCGAGAGGGGACAAGACAGTGATCCAGTCAGTGGGTTAGAGAGAGGGGACAAGACAGTGATCCGGTCAGTGGGTTAGAGAGAGGTGACAAGGCAGTGATCCCGTCAGTGGGTTAGAGAGAGGTGACAAGGCTGTGATCCAGTCAGTGGGTTAGATAGAGGGGACAAGGCAGTGATCCAGTCAGTGGGGAGAGAGAGGGGACAAGGCAGTGATCCAGTCAGTGGGGAGAGAGAGGGGACAAGGCAATGATCCAGTCAGTGGGGAGAGAGAGAGGGGACAAGGCAGTGATCCAGTCAGTGGGGAGAGAGAGAGGGGACAAGGCAGTGATCCAGTCAGTGGGGAGAGAGAGAGAGGACAATGCAGTGATCCAGTCAGTGGGTTAGAGAGAGGGGACAAAACAGTGATCCAATCAGTGGGTTAGAGAGAGGGGACAAGGCAGTGATCCAGTCAGTGGGGAGAGAGAGGGGACAAGGCAATGATCCAGTCAGTGGGGAGAGAGAGGGGACAAGGCAATGATCCAGTCAGTGGGGAGAGAGAGAGGGGACAAGGCAGTGATCCAGTCAGTGGGGAGAGAGAGAGGGGACAAGGCAGTGATCCAATCAGTGGGTTAGAGAGAGGGGACAAGGCAGTGATCCAGTCAGTGGGGAGAGAGAGGGGACAAGGCAGTGATCCAGTCAGTGGGGAGAGAGAGAGGGGACAAGGCAGTGATCCAGTCAGTGGTTTAGAGAGAGGTGACAAGGCAGTGATCCAGTCAGTTGGTTAGAGAGAGGGGACAAGGCAGTGATCCAGTCAGTGGGGAGAGAGAGGGGACAAGGCAGTGATCCAGTCAGTGGGTTAGAGAGAGGGGACAAGGCAGTGATCCAGTCAGTGGGGAGAGAGAGAGGGGACACGGCAGTGATCCAGTCAGTGGGTTAGAGGGAGGGGACAGGGCAGTGATCCAGTCAGTGGTTTAGAGAGAGGTGACAAGGCAGTGATCCAGTCAGTGGGTTAGAGAGAGGGGACAAGGCAGTGATCCAGTCAGTGGGGAGAGAGAGGGGACAAGGCAGTGATCCAGTCAGTGGGGAGAGAGAGGGGACGAGGCAGTGATCCAGTCAGTGGCTTAGCGAGAGGGGACAAGGCAGTGATCCAGTCAGTGGGGAGAGAGAGGGGACAAGGCAGTGATCCAGTCAGTGGGGAGAGAGAGGGTACAAGGCAGTGATCCAGTCAGTGGGGGGAGAGAGAGGACAAGACAGTGATCCAGTCAGTGGGGCGAGACAGGGGACAAGGCAGTGATCCAGTCAGTGGGGAGAGAGAGGGGACAAGGCAGTGATCCAGTCAGTGGGGAGAGGGGACAAGGCAGTGATCCAGTCAGTGGGTTAGAGAGAGGTGACAAGGCAGTGATCCAGTCAGTGGGGAGAGAGAGGGGACAAGGCAGTGATCCAGTCAGTGGCTTAGCGAGAGGGGACAAGGCAGTGATCCAGTCAGTGGGTTAGAGAGAAGGGACAAGGCAGTGATCCAGTCAGTGGGGAGAGAGAGGGGACAAGGCAGTGATCCAGTCAGTGGGGAGAGAGAGGGGACAAGGCAGTGATCCAGTCAGTGGGGAGAGAGAGGGTACAAGGCAGTGATCCAGTCAGTGGGGGGAGAGAGAGGACAAGACAGTGATCCAGTCAGTGGGGAGAGACAGGGGACAAGGCAGTGATCCAGTCAGTGGGGAGAGAGAGGGGACAAGGCAGTGATCCAGCCAGTGGGGGGAGAGAGGGGACAAGGCAGTGATCCAGTCAGTGGGTTAGAGAGAGGGGACAAGGCAGTGATCCAGTCAGTGGCTTAGCGAGAGCGGACAAGGCAGTGATCCAGTCAGTGGGTTAGAGAGAGGTGACAAGGCAGTGATCCAGTCAGTGGGGAGAGAGAGGGGACAAGGCAGTGATCCAGTCAGTGGGGAGAGAGGGGACAAGGCAGTGATCCCGTCAGTGTGGAGAGAGAGGGGACAAGGCAGTGATCCAGTCAGTGGGGAGAGAGAGGGGACAAGGCAGTGATCCAGTCAGTGGGGAAAGAGAGGGGACAAGGCAGTGATCCAGTCAGTGGGGAGAGAGAGAGGGGACAAGGCAGTGATCCAGTCAGTGGGGAGAGAGAGGGGACAAGGCAGTGATCCAGTCAGTGGCTTAGCGAGAGGGGACATGGCAGTGATCCAGTCAGTGGCTTAGCGAGAGGGGACAAGGCAGTGATCCAGTCAGTGGGTTAGAGGGAGGGGACAAGGCAGTGATCCAGTCAGTGGGTTAGAGAGAGAGGAAAAGGCAGTGATCCAGTCATGGGTTAGAGAGAGGGGATAAGGCAGTGATCCGGTCAGTGGCTTAGCGAGAGGGGACAAGGCAGTGATCCAGTCAGTGGGTTAGAGAGAGGGGACAAGGCAGTGATCCAGTCAGTGGGGAGAGAGAGGGGACAAGGCAGTGATCCAGTCAGTGGCTTAGCGAGAGGGGACAAGGCAGTGATCCAGTCAGTGGGGAGAGAGAGGGGACAAGGCAGTGATCCAGTCAGTGGCTTAGCGAGAGGGGACAAGGCAGTGATCCAGTCAGTGGGTTAGAGAGAGGGGACAAGGCAGTGATCCAGTCAGTGGGGAGAGAGAGGGGACAAGGCAGTGATCCAGTCAGTGGGTTAGAGAGAGGGGACAAGGCAGTGATCCAGTCTGTGGGGAGGGAGAGGGGACAAGGCAGTGATCCAGTCAGTGGGGAGAGAGAGGGGACGAGACAGTGATCCAGTCAGTGGCTTAGCGAGAGGGGACAAGGCAGTGATCCAGTCAGTGGGGAGAGAGAGGGGACAAGGCAGTGATCCAGTCAGTGGGGAGAGAGAGGGGACAAGGCAGTGATGCAGTCAGTGGGGAGAGCGAGGGGACGAGGCAGTGATCCAGTCAGTGGCTTAGCGAGAGGGGACAAGGCAGTGATCCAGTCAGTGGGGAGAGAGAGGGGACAAGGCAGTGATCCAGTCAGTGGGGAGAGAGAGGGGACAAGGCAGTGATCCAGTCAGTGGGGAGAGAGAGGGGGCAAGTCAGTGATCCAGTCAGTGGGGAGAGAGAGGTGACAAGGCAGTGATCCAGTCAGTGGGGAGAGATAGGGGACAAGGCAGTGATCCAGTCAGTGGCTTAGCAAAAGGGGACAAGGCAGTGATCCAGTCAGTGGGTTAGAGAGAGGGGACAAGGCAGTGATCCAGTCTGTGGGGAGGGAGAGGGGACAAGGCAGTGATCCAGTCAGTGGGGAGAAAGAGGGGACGAGGCAGTGATCCAGTCAGTGGCTTAGCGAGAGGGGACAAGGCAGTGATCCAGTCAGTGGGGAGAGAGAGGGGACAAGGCAGTGATCCAGTCAGTGGGGAGAGAGAGGGGACAAGGCAGTGATCCAGTCTGTGGGGAGAGAGAGGGGACGAGGCAGTGATCCAGTCAGTGGCTTAGCGAGAGGGGACAAGGCAGTGATCCAGTCAGTGGGGGGAGAGAGGGGACAAGGCAGTGATCCAGTCAGTGGGGAGAGAGAGGGGACAAGGCAGTGATCCAGTCAGTGGGGAGAGAGAGGGGACAAGGCAGTGATCCAGTCAGTGGAGAGAGAGGGGACAAGGCAGTGATCCGGTCAGTGGCTTAGCGAGAGGGTACAAGACAGTGATCCAGTCAGTGGGTTAGAGAGAGGGGACAAGACAGTGATCCGGTCAGTGGGTTAGAGAGAGGTGACAAGGCAGTGATCCCGTCAGTGGGTTAGAGAGAGGTGACAAGGCTGTGATCCAGTCAGTGGGTTAGATAGAGGGGACAAGGCAGTGATCCAGTCAGTGGGGAGAGAGAGGGGACAAGGCAGTGATCCAGTCAGTGGGGAGAGAGAGAGGACAAGGCAATGATCCAGTCAGTGGGGAGAGAGAGAGGGGACAAGGCAGTGATCCAGTCAGTGGGGAGAGAGAGAGGGGACAAGGCAGTGATCCAGTCAGTGGGGAGAGAGAGAGAGGACAATGCAGTGATCCAGTCAGTGGGTTAGAGAGAGGGGACAAAACAGTGATCCAATCAGTGGGTTAGAGAGAGGGGACAAGGCAGTGATCCAGTCAGTGGGGAGAGAGAGGGGACAAGGCAATGATCCAGTCAGTGGGGAGAGAGAGGGGACAAGGCAATGATCCAGTCAGTGGGGAGAGAGAGAGGGGACAAGGCAGTGATCCAGTCAGTGGGGAGAGAGAGAGGGGACAAGGCAGTGATCCAATCAGTGGGTTAGAGAGAGGGGACAAGGCAGTGATCCAGTCAGTGGGGAGAGAGAGGGGACAAGGCAGTGATCCAGTCAGTGGGGAGAGAGAGAGGGGACAAGGCAGTGATCCAGTCAGTGGTTTAGAGAGAGGTGACAAGGCAGTGATCCAGTCAGTTGGTTAGAGAGAGGGGACAAGGCAGTGATCCAGTCAGTGGGGAGAGAGAGGGGACAAGGCAGTGATCCAGTCAGTGGGTTAGAGAGAGGGGACACGGCAGTGATCCAGTCAGTGGGTTAGAGGGAGGGGACAGGGCAGTGATCCAGTCAGTGGTTTAGAGAGAGGTGACAAGGCAGTGATCCAGTCAGTGGGTTAGAGAGAGGGGACAAGGCAGTGATCCAGTCAGTGGGGAGAGAGAGGGGACAAGGCAGTGATCCAGTCAGTGGGGAGAGAGAGGGGACGAGGCAGTGATCCAGTCAGTGGCTTAGCGAGAGGGGACAAGGCAGTGATCCAGTCAGTGGGGAGAGAGAGGGGACAAGGCAGTGATCCAGTCAGTGGGGAGAGAGAGGGTACAAGGCAGTGATCCAGTCAGTGGGGGGAGAGAGAGGACAAGACAGTGATCCAGTCAGTGGGGCGAGAAAGGGGACAAGGCAGTGATCCAGTCAGTGGGGAGAGAGAGTGGACAAGGCAGTGATCCAGTCAGTGGGGAGAGGGGACAAGGCAGTGATCCAGTCAGTGGGTTAGAGAGAGGTGACAAGGCAGTGATCCAGTCAGTGGGGAGAGAGAGGGGACAAGGCAGTGATCCAGTCAGTGGCTTAGCGAGAGGGGACAAGGCAGTGATCCAGTCAGTGGGTTAGAGAGAAGGGACAAGGCAGTGATCCAGTCAGTGGGGAGAGAGAGGGGACAAGGCAGTGATCCAGTCAGTGGGGAGAGAGAGGGGACAAGGCAGTGATCCAGTCAGTGGGGAGAGAGAGGGTACAAGGCAGTGATCCAGTCAGTGGGGGGAGAGAGAGGACAAGACAGTGATCCAGTCAGTGGGGAGAGACAGGGGACAAGGCAGTGATCCAGTCAGTGGGGAGAGAGAGGGGACAAGGCAGTGATCCAGCCAGTGGGGGGAGAGAGGGGACAAGGCAGTGATCCAGTCAGTGGGTTAGAGAGAGGGGACAAGGCAGTGATCCAGTCAGTGGCTTAGCGAGAGCGGACAAGGCAGTGATCCAGTCAGTGGGTTAGAGAGAGGTGACAAGGCAGTGATCCAGTCAGTGGGGAGAGAGAGGGGACAAGGCAGTGATCCAGTCAGTGGGGAGAGAGGGGACAAGGCAGTGATCCCGTCAGTGTGGAGAGAGAGGGGACAAGGCAGTGATCCAGTCAGTGGGGAGAGAGAGGGGACAAGGCAGTGATCCAGTCAGTGGGGAAAGAGAGGGGACAAGGCAGTGATCCAGTCAGTGGGGAGAGAGAGAGGGGACAAGGCAGTGATCCAGTCAGTGGGGAGAGAGAGGGGACAAGGCAGTGATCCAGTCAGTGGCTTAGCGAGAGGGGACATGGCAGTGATCCAGTCAGTGGCTTAGCGAGAGGGGACAAGGCAGTGATCCAGTCAGTGGGTTAGAGGGAGGGGACAAGGCAGTGATCCAGTCAGTGGGTTAGAGAGAGAGGAAAAGGCAGTGATCCAGTCATGGGTTAGAGAGAGGGGATAAGGCAGTGATCCAGTCAGTGGGTTAGAGGGAGGGGACAAGGCAGTGATCCAGTCAGTGGGCTAGAGAGAGAGGAAAAGGCAGTGATCCAGTCAGTGGGTTAGAGAGAGGGGACAAGGCAGTGATCCAGTCAGTGGGTTAGCGAGAGGTGACATGGCAGTGATCCAGTCAGTGGGGAGAGAGAGGTGACAAGGCAGTGATCCAGTCAGTGGGTTAGAGGGAGGGGACAAGGCAGTGATCCAGTCAGTGGGTTAGAGAGAGAGGAAAAGGCAGTGATCCAGTCAGTGGGGAGAGAGGGGACAAGGCAGTGATCCAGTCAGTGGGTTAGAGGGAGGGGACAAGGCAGTGATCCAGTCAGTGGGTTAGAGAGAGAGGAAAAGGCAGTGATCCAGTCAGTGGGTTAGAGAGAGGGGACAAGGCAGTGATCCAGTCAGTGGGTTAGAGAGAGGGGACAAGGCAGTGATCCAGTCAGTGGGTTAGAGAGAAGGGACAAGGCAGTGATCCAGTCAGTGGGGAGAGAGAGGGGACAAGGCAGTGATCCAGTCAGTGGGGAGAGAGAGGGGACAAGGCAGTGATCCAGTCAGTGGGGAGAGAGAGGGTACAAGGCAGTGATCCAGTCAGTGGGGGGAGAGAGAGGACAAGACAGTGATCCAGTCAGTGGGGAGAGACAGGGGACAAGGCAGTGATCCAGTCAGTGGGGAGAGAGAGGGGACAAGGCAGTGATCCAGCCAGTGGGGGGAGAGAGGGGACAAGGCAGTGATCCAGTCAGTGGGTTAGAGAGAGGGGACAAGGCAGTGATCCAGTCAGTGGCTTAGCGAGAGCGGACAAGGCAGTGATCCAGTCAGTGGGTTAGAGAGAGGTGACAAGGCAGTGATCCAGTCAGTGGGGAGAGAGAGGGGACAAGGCAGTGATCCAGTCAGTGGGGAGAGAGGGGACAAGGCAGTGATCCCGTCAGTGTGGAGAGAGAGGGGACAAGGCAGTGATCCAGTCAGTGGGGAGAGAGAGGGGACAAGGCAGTGATCCAGTCAGTGGGGAAAGAGAGGGGACAAGGCAGTGATCCAGTCAGTGGGGAGAGAGAGAGGGGACAAGGCAGTGATCCAGTCAGTGGGGAGAGAGAGGGGACAAGGCAGTGATCCAGTCAGTGGCTTAGCGAGAGGGGACATGGCAGTGATCCAGTCAGTGGCTTAGCGAGAGGGGACAAGGCAGTGATCCAGTCAGTGGGTTAGAGGGAGGGGACAAGGCAGTGATCCAGTCAGTGGGTTAGAGAGAGAGGAAAAGGCAGTGATCCAGTCATGGGTTAGAGAGAGGGGATAAGGCAGTGATCCAGTCAGTGGGTTAGAGGGAGGGGACAAGGCAGTGATCCAGTCAGTGGGCTAGAGAGAGAGGAAAAGGCAGTGATCCAGTCAGTGGGTTAGAGAGAGGGGACAAGGCAGTGATCCAGTCAGTGGGTTAGCGAGAGGTGACATGGCAGTGATCCAGTCAGTGGGGAGAGAGAGGTGACAAGGCAGTGATCCAGTCAGTGGGTTAGAGGGAGGGGACAAGGCAGTGATCCAGTCAGTGGGTTAGAGAGAGAGGAAAAGGCAGTGATCCAGTCAGTGGGGAGAGAGGGGACAAGGCAGTGATCCAGTCAGTGGGTTAGAGAGAGAGGAAAAGGCAGTGATCCAGTCATGGGTTAGAGAGAGGGGATAAGGCAGTGATCCAGTCAGTGGGTTAGAGGGAGGGGACAAGGCAGTGATCCAGTCAGTGGGCTAGAGAGAGAGGAAAAGGCAGTGATCCAGTCAGTGGGTTAGAGAGAGGGGACAAGGCAGTGATCCAGTCAGTGGGTTAGCGAGAGGTGACATGGCAGTGATCCAGTCAGTGGGGAGAGAGAGGTGACAAGGCAGTGATCCAGTCAGTGGGTTAGAGGGAGGGGACAAGGCAGTGATCCAGTCAGTGGGTTAGAGAGAGAGGAAAAGGCAGTGATCCAGTCAGTGGGGAGAGAGGGGACAAGGCAGTGATCCAGTCAGTGGGTTAGAGGGAGGGGACAAGGCAGTGATCCAGTCAGTGGGTTAGAGAGAGAGGAAAAGGCAGTGATCCAGTCAGTGGGTTAGAGAGAGGGGACAAGGCAGTGATCCAGTCAGTGGGTTAGAGAGAGAGGTGAAACGGCAGTGATCCAGTCAGTGGCTTAGCGAGAGGGGACAAGGCAGTGATCCAGTCAGTGGGTTAGAGAGCTATAGTCATGTAGATCTGGTGGGAAATGTTTGGAGAGTGGCCAGTCTTTCAGTGTAGATGATTTTTCCGCTCTCTGTTGCGGATTTTAATTTGCACCGATTTTCCCAGCACGTCCGTATCACCTTGAGCTGAGCCAGTATTTTACTCACAGCATTGATTGTTCTTTAATGAAATGGGACTTTCGTGTCTGTGCTGCTCGCTTACGGATATTCAATAGCCTGTTAAATGTTCAGTGTGAATGTGACACGTGTCGCACAGCCAGTGTGATTCTGACCAAGACTTTCCATTTTCACCTTGTTGCATAGAATCACAAAAATCCACAACAGGCTTTTTCAGCCAAATGATCTTTCCTGTTGGTTCCGGAACCTTCTTCTTGCCCCTTTTCATCTCTGTCAATATTTCCTTCTATTCCTTTATCCCTGTCTGTTTATCCAGTTTTCACTTCAATATATCGCTAATATTCATCTCAACGGGTCCCCATGAGAGTGGGTTAAACATTCTCATTCCTCCCTGGGTAAAGATGTTTCTTCTTAATTCCTGATGGGATTTATATGTGACTCGCTTACATTTACATCGGACGACACGGTAGCACAGTGGTTAGCACTGTTGCTTCACAGCTCCAGGGTCCCGGGTTCGATTCCCGGCTTGGGTCACTGTCTGTGTGGAGTCTGCTCGTTCTCCCCGTGTCTGCGTGGGTTTCCTCCGGGCGCTCCGGTTTCCTCCCACAACTCCCGAAAGACATGCTGTTAGGTGAATTGGACATTCTGAATTCTCCCTCTGTGTACCCGAACAGGCGCCGGAGTGTGGCGACTAGGGGCTTTTCGCATTAACTTCATTGCGGTGTTAATGTAAGCCTACTTGTGACACTAATAAAGATTATTATTATGGCCCTTAATTCTGGTTGTGTGTTTAAGTGGACACACCTCTATATCTGTACCATCAAACCCTGTCATAATCTTAAAGTTGTTTCACAGATCAGCTCATCAGTCTTCTCTGCCTGTTCAATCTTTCATGGTAAGTATATCCTCTTCATTCTGCTCTCATCCTCATGAATCTTTTTCTTCTTTTTCAGAGTCATGGAGTCACCTCGACCATCGGTTCTTCTACTCCACAAGCTCCGATAACAATGGCCTCTCACAGTCCAGTGATCGGACATCAGAGGATGGTCATCCCCTCTCAGCCGCTGCTCACAGCCACCAAGAAAACAGCGACAAAGCCCCATGCAGCCCAGGGCGTGGCAATGGCCCCAAAGAGCCAACCACAGCCCGTGCCAGCCTCCTACACCACAGCCTCCACTCCTGCCCGACCAGCCTTCAATGTGCAAGTTAAAACAGCACAACCCAATCCAAATTTCATGCCGCAAGGTTTTCAGCAGCCCGGCGCAGACCCTGCCCGTTCACAGTACCAGCAGTATAACTTGCAGCCATCCAGGTTCCCGGAGCCAGCTCCACCAATTCAGCATTACACTCAGCAGCCCCGCGCCACAGACCAAGGGTATGGGGTGATGCCCACACGATACCCTGACCCAGGTTATACCTACTCTCCTTCGCCAAGTCGTTATCAAGATCAACGGCCAATGGCTCCAGCGCCGGCATTTGGAGTGGGATATGCAGGTGACCCATCATATGGAGCACAGAATACCTGGCGACCAGAGGCAGCTTATTCCAACGTCACACCTGGACCAAAGCCTGCTGCTTATCAACCAGTTCCAACAAAGAAAACCTACATCACTGACCAGACACCGGGGCAATCTCCAGCTCCGCAGCAACCCAAGGTACAAATCCATCGCGTGTTAAGAATGTTGTACATTTCCATGTCCTTTGTTTGTGGAATTCCCTATCCCCAATTCCCTCACTATTCCGTATAGCCTGCAGAACTTTCAAACTCAAGTTGAGTGTCATATATTCACCGTTCCTTCCCTACAGAAACCAGTGGCCAGAAATGTATGCTCCCACACCAGTGTGATTTTAGTTTGCGGAGTGGAGGTGGGGCAGTAACCTTTCACCCACTTGCTGATCACAAATCTATCCACCTCTGCCTTAAAAATATTCGGAAGCTCTGCTTCTACTGTCTTTTCAGGAAGAGAGCTCCAGGGACTCACTGCACTCAGTGATAAAAAATTCCCGTTGTCTCTGTTTTAAATGCACATCCCCTTGTTTTGAAACAGTGGCCCCAGTTCCAGATTCTCCCACAAGAGGAAACAACCTCTCCACATCCACCCTGTCAATGCCCCTCAGGATCATAAAGGTTTCAATCAAGTCGCCTCTCACTCTTCTAAACTCCATCCATACAAGCAGAGTCTGTCCAACATCTCCTCAGAAGACAACCCACCCAATCCCTGGTATTCGTCTGGTAAACCATCTCTGAACTGCTTCCAACACATTTACATCCTTTCTTAAATCAGGAGACCAATACTGCACAATACCCCAGATGTGGGGCGAGATTCTCCGACCCCCCCGCCAGGTCGGAGAATCGCCGGGGGCTGGCGCGAATCCCGCCCCCGCCGGTTGCCGAATTCCCCGGCACCGGAGATTCGGCGGGGGCAGGAATTGCGGCGCGCCGGTTGGCGGGCCCCCCCGCGCGATTCTCCGGCCCGGATGGGCCGAAGTCCCGCTGCTAGAATGCCTGTCCCGCCGGCGTGGATTAAACCACCTCCCTTACCGGCGGGACAAGGCGGCGCCGGCGGGCTCCAGGGTCCTGGCCGGGGGGGGCGATCTGGCCCCGGGAGGGTGCCCCCACGGTGGCCTGGGATCGGGGCCCACCGATCCGCGGGTGGGCCTGTGCCGTGGGGGCACTCTTTTCCTTCCACCTTTGCCACGGACTCCCTCCACAGCGCATGCGCGGGGATGCCGTGAGCGGCCGCTAACGCTCCCGCGCATGCGCCGCCCGGCAATGTCATTTCCGCGCCAGCTGGCGGGGCACTTCCGCCAGCTGGCGGGGCGGAAATCAGTCCGGCGCGGGCCTAGCCCCTCAAGGTTAGGGCTCGGCCCCCCAAGATGCAGAAGATTCCGCACCTTTGGGGCGGCGCGATGCCCGACTGATTTGCGCCGTTTCTGGAGCCGGTCGGCAGACATCGCGCCGATACCGGAGAATTTCGCCCGTGGTCTCACTAGTGCCCTGTACAACTGAAACAGACCCCTCTTCAATTCCTCTCACAATCAGTGATAACGTTCTGTTAACATTCCTCATTACGTGCTGTATCTCTATAATTGCCTTTTGCACTTCATGAACTTAGACACCCAATTCTCTCTGCACCGCGAAGCTCTGCAATCTCTCGCTGTGTGGATAATATGCTCACTTTTTATTCTTCCTGCCAAAGTGGACAATTTCACATGTGCCCACATTGTACTCCATTTGCCAGATGGTTGCCCCCTTATCCAATCTCTCTATACCCCTTTTGCAGCCTCCTTATGTCCTTTTCACAACTTACTTTCCTGGCTCTTTGTGTCATCAGCAAATGTAGCAACCATTGCTCCTTGACCCAAGTCATTTATATAAATTGTAAAAGGTCCCAGCATTGATCCCTGTGACACACCACTTGTCACATCCTGCCGACCTGAAAAATACCCATTTATACCTCCTCTCTGTTTCCTGTTAATCAGCCAATCTTCAATCCATGCCAGTGATTTATCTCATAACATGAACTTTTATTTTCTGCAATAACCTTTGATGTGGCACCTTATCAAATGCCTTCTGGAAATCTAAGTACAGTACGTCCTTACTCATTACTGAGACCAACTTTATATTCCTGATTTAATAACGGAATATAAATTCCACCAGCTGTTAGAACATAGAACATAGAACAATACAGCGCAGTACAGGCCCTTCGGCCCACGATGTTGCACCGAAACAAAAGCCATCTAACCTACACTATGCCATTATCATCCATATGTTTATCCAATAAACTTTGAAATGCCCTCAATGTTGGCGAGTTCACTACTGTAGCAGGTAGGGCATTCCACGGCCTCACTACTCTTTGCGTAAAGAACCTACCTCTGACCTCTGTCCTATATCTATTACCCCTCAGTTTAAAGCTATGTCCCCTCGTGCCAGCCATATCCATCCGCGGGAGAAGGCTCTCACTGTCCACCCTATCCAACCCCCTGATCATTTTGTATGCCTCTATTAAGTCTCCTCTTAACCTTCTTCTCTCCAACGAAAACAGCCTCAAGTCCATCAGCCTTTCCTCATAAGATTTTCCCTCCATACCAGGCAACATCCTGGTAAATCTCCTCTGCACCCGTTCCAAAGCCTCCACGTCCTTCCTATAATGCGGTGACCAGAACTGTACGCAATACTCCAAATGCGGCCGGACCAGAGTTCTGTACAGCTGCAACATGACCTCCCGACTCCGGAACTCAATCCCTCTACCAATAAAGGCCAACACTCCATAGGCCTTCTTCACAACCCTATCAACCTGGGTGGCAACTTTCAGGGATCTATGTACATGGACACCTAGATCCCTCTGCTCATCCACACTTTCAAGAACTTTACCATTAGCCAAATATTCCGCATTCCTGTTATTCCTTCCAAAGTGAATCACCTCACACTTCTCTACATTAAACTCCATTTGCCACCTCTCAGCCCAGCTCTGCAGCTTATCTATATCCCTCTGTAACCTGCTACATCCTTCCACACTATCGACAACACCACCGACTTTAGTATCGTCTGCAAATTTACTCACCCACCCTTCTGCGCCTTCCTCTAGGTCATTGATAAAAATGACAAACAGCAACGGCCACAGAACAGATCCTTGTGGTACTCCACTTGTGACTGTACTCCATTCTGAACATTTCCCATCAACCACCACCCTCTGTCTTCTTTCAGCTAGCCAATTTCTGATCCACATCTCTAAATCACCCTCAATCCCCAGCCTCCGTATTTTTTGCAATAGCCTACCGTGGGGAACCTTATCAAACGCTTTGCTGAAATCCATATACACCACATCAACTGCTCTACCCTCGTCTACCTGTTCAGTCACCTTCTCAAAGAACTCAATAAGGTTTGTGAGGCATGACCTACCCTTCACAAAGCCATGCTGACTATCCCTGATCATATTATTCCTATCTAGATGATTATAAATCTTGTCTCTTATAATCCCCTCCAAGACTTTACCCACTACAGACGTGAGGCTCACCGGTCTATAGTTGCCGGGGTTGTCTCTGCTCCCCTTTTTGAACAAAGGGACCACATTTGCTGTCCTCTGGCACTATTCCTGTAGCCAATGATGACATAAAAATCAAAGCCAAAGGTCCAGCAATCTCTTCCCTGGCCTCCCAGAGAATCCTAGGATAAATCCCATCAGGTCCCGGGGACTTATCTATTTTCAGCCTGTCCAGAATTGCCAACACCTCTTCCCTACGTACCTCAATGCCATCTATTCTATTAGCCTGGGGCTCAGCATTCTCCTCCACAACATTATCTTTTTCCTGAGTGAATACTGACGAAAAATATTCATTTAGTATCTCGCCTATCTCTTCAGACTCCACACACAATTTCCCATCCCTGTCCTTGACTGGTCCTACTCTTTCCCAAGTCATTCGCTTATTCCTGACATACCTATAGAAAGCTTTTGGGTTTTCCTTGATCCTTCCTGCCAAATACTTCTCATGTCCCCTCCTTGCTCGTCTTAGCTCTCTCTTTAGATCCTTCCTCGCTACCTTGTAACTATCCATCGCCCCAACCGAAACTTCACACCACACCTTCACATAGGCCTCCTTCTTCCTCTTAACAAGAGATTCCACTTCCTTGGTAAACCACGGTTCCCTCGCTCGACGCCTTCCTCCCTGTCTGACCGGTACATACTTATCAAGAACACGCAGTAGCTGATCCTTGAACAAGCCCCACTTATCCAGTGTGCCCAACACTTGCAGCCTACTTCTCCACCTTATCCCCCCCAAGTCACGTCTAATGGCATCATAATTGCCCTTCCCCCAGCTATAACTCTTGCCCTGCGGTGTATACTTACCCCTTTCCATCATTAACGTAAACGTCACCGAATTGTGGTCACTGTCCCCAAAGTGCTCTCCTACCTCCAAATCCAACACCTGGCCTGGTTCATTACCCAAAACCAAATCCAACGTGGCCTCGCCTCTTGTTGGCCTGTCAACATATTGTTTCAGGAAACCCTCCTGCACACACTGTACAAAAAACGACCCATCTATTGTACTCGAACTATATCTTTTCCAGTCAATATTTGGAAAGTTAAAGTCTCCCATAATAACTACCCTGTTACTTTCGCTCTTATCCAGAATCATCTTCGCCATCCTTTCCTCTACATCCCTAGAACTATTAGGAGGCCTATAAAAAACTCCCAAAAGGGTGACCTCTCCTTTCCTGTTTCTAACTTCAGCCCATACTACCTCGGAAGAAGAGTCCCCATCTAGCATCCTCTCCGCCACCGTAATACTGCTCTTGACTAGCAGCGCCACACCTCCCCCTCTTTTGCCTCCTTCTCTGAGCTTACTAAAACACCTAAACCCCGGAACCTGCAACATCCATTCCTGTCCCTGCTCTATCCATGTCTCCGAAATGGCCACAACATCGAAGTCCCAGGTACCAACCCATGCTGCCAGTTCCCCTACCTTGTTTCGTATACTCCTGGCATTGAAGTAGACACACTTCAAACCACCTACCTGAACACTGGCCCCCTCCTGCGACGTCAAATCTGTGCTCCTGACCTCTATACTCTCATTCTCCCTTACCCTAAAACTACAATCCAGGTTCCCATGCCCCTGCTGCATTAGTTTAAACCCCCCCAAAGAGCACTAACAAATCTCCCCCCCAGGATATTTGTGCCCCTCAGGTTCAGATGTAGACCATCCTGTCTGTAGAGGTCCCACCTTCCCCAGAAAGAGCCCCAGTTATCCAGAAATCTGAATCCCTCCCGCCTGCACCATCCCTGTAGCCACGTGTTTAAATGCTCGCTCTCCCTATTCCTCATCTCACTATCATGTGGCACGGGCAACAACCCAGAGATAACAACTCTGTTTGTTCTAGTTCTGAGCTTCCATCCTAGCTCCCTGAAAGCCTGCCTGACATCCTTGTCCCCTTTCCTACCTATGTCGTTAGTGCCAATGTGGACCACGACTTGGGGCTGCTCCCCCTCCCCCTAAGGACCCGGAAAACACGATCCGAGACATCACGTATCCTTGCACCTGGGAGGCAACATACCAAACGTGAGTCTCTCACACTCCCACAAAATCTCCTATCTGTGCCCCTGACTATAGAGTCCCCAATTACTAATGCTCTGCTCCTCTCCCCCCTTCCCTTCTGAGCAACAGGGACAGACTCCGTGCCAGAGGCCCGTACTCCATGGCTTACCCCTGGTAAGTCCCCCCCCCCACAAGTATCCAAAGCGGTATACTTGTTTCTCAGGGGAACGACCGCAGGGGATCCCTGCACTGACTGCTTTTTCCCAGTCCCTCTTACAGTTACCCAGCTATCTCCAATCTTTGGTGTAACTAATTCCCTGAAACTGCTATCTATGACCCCTTCTGCCTCCCGAATGATCCAAAGTTCTTCCAACTCCAGCTCCAGTTCCCTAACTCGGTCTTGGAGGAGCTGGAGATGGCAGCACTTCCTGCAGGTAAAATCAGCAGGGACACTAACTGCATCCCTCACCTCAAACATCCTGCAGGAGGAACATTGCACTCCCTTCCCTGCCATTCCTCTAACTTTCTACCAACATCTGGCTAACAACTAAATTACATTTTTAATAAAAAATAATAATAATATAATAAAATATGGTACTTACCTCAGACCAATGGGTTTTATTATTAGGTTAGAGGAGGAGGGCGGGTGGGAGACATTACACGTGTAGTGTCTCGGGTTTCCTCTCCACCAGAATTTATTGGTGAGAAGGTTGTGGGAAGGTACCGAGATAGGGAGGGTTGTACAGGCTGGAGGAGGTTACAGAGATAGGGAGGGTTGTAGGGGCTGGAGGAGGTTACAGAGATAGAGAGAGTTGTACAGGCTGGAGGAGGTTACAGAGATAGGGAGGGTTGTAGGGGCTGGAGGAGGTTACAGAGATAGAGAGGGTTGTACAGGCTGGAGGAGGTTACAGGGATAGGGAGGGTTGTGCAAGCTGGAGGAGGTTACAGTGATAGGGAGGGTTGAAGGGACTGGAAGAGGTTACAGAGATAGAGAGGGTTGTACAGGCTGGAGGAGGGTACAGGGGTGGGGAGGGTTGTACAGGCTGGGGGAGGTTACACGGGTAGGGAGGGTTTTACAGGCTGGAGGAGGGTACAGGGGTGGGGAGGGTTGTACAGGCTGGAGGAGGTTACAGAGATAGGGAGGATTGTACAGGCTGGAAGAGGTTACTGAGATAAGTGGGGCTGTAGGGGCTGGAGGAGGTTACTGAGATAGGGAGCGTTGTAGGGACTGGAGGAGGTTACAGAGATAGAGAGGGTTGTAGGGGCTGGAGGAGGTTACTGAGATAGGGAGCGTTGTAGGGGCTGGAGGAGGTTACAGAGATAGGGAGGGTTGTAGGGGCTGGAGGAGGTTACAGAGATAGAGAGGGTTGTACAGGCTGGAGGAGGTTACAGGGATAGGGAGGGTTGTGCAAGCTGGAGGAGGGTACAGAGATAGGGAGGATTGCACAGGCTGGGGGAGGTTACAGAGATAGGGAGGGTTGTACAGGCTGGAGGAGGTTACACGGGTAGGGAGGGTTTTACAGGCTGGAGGAGGGTACAGGGGTGGGGAGGGTTGTACAGGCTGGAGGAGGTTACAGAGATAGGGAGGATTGTACAGGCTGGAAGAGGTTACTGAGATAAGTGGGGCTGTAGGGGCTGGAGGAGGTTACTGAGATAGGGAGCGTTGTAGGGACTGGAGGCAGTTACTGAGGTGGTGGATTGTAGGGGCTAGAAGAGGTTACAGGGATAGTGAGGCTTTTAGTACAGGAGGAGATTGCAGGACGGATGTAGTACTGGGGAGGTTACAGGAATAGGAAGGGGTGCAGTACGGGAGGGGGTGCAGTACTGGAGGAGGTTACAGGAATAGGAAGGGGTGCAGTACGGGAGGAGATTGCTGGGATTGGAAGGGTTGCAGTGCTAGAGGAGATTACAGGGATATGGAGGGCTCTAGTAACAGAGGAGGTTACAGGGATAGGGAGGGCTGTAGTAATGGAGGAGGTTTACAGGGATTGGGAGGGCTGTAGTAATGGCGGAGGTTCGGGGGGTAGGGAGGGTTGTAGTAATGGAGGAGGTTAGAGGGAGAGTTGTAGTAATGGAGGAGGTTAGAGGGAGAGGGAGAGTTGTAGTAATGGAGGAGGTTTACAGGGATAGGGAGGGTTGTTATAATGGAGGAGGTTTACAGGGATAGGGAGAGTTGCAGTAATGGAGGAGGTTAGAGGGAGAGGGAGAGTTGTAGTAATGGAGGAGGTTTACAGGGATTGGGAGGGTAGTAGTAATGGAGGAGATTTACAGGGATAGGGAGGGTTGTAGTAATGGAGGAGGTTAGAGGGAGAGGGAGAGTTGTAGTAATGGAGGAGGTTAGAGGTTTGGGAGGGTTGTAGTAGTGGAGGAGGTTTACAGGGATAGGGAGGGTTGTAGTAATGGAGGAGGTTTACACGGATAGGGAGGGTTGTAGTAATGGAGGAGATTTACAGGGATAGGGAGGGTTGTAATAATGGAGGAGATTTACAGGGATAGGGAGGGTTGTAGTAATGGAGGAGCTTAGAGGGATAGGGAGGGTTGTAGTAATGGAGGAGGTTCACAGGGATAGGGAGGGTTGTAGTAATGGAGGAGGTCACAGGGATAGGGAGGGTTGTAATAATGGAGGAGGTGAGGGGGTAGGGAGGGTAGTAGTAATGGAGGAGGTCACAGGGATAGGGAGGGTTGTAGTAGTGGAGGAGGTTTACAGGGATAGGGAGGGTTGTATTAATGGAGGAGGTTAGAGGGGTAGGGAGGGTTGTAGTAATGGAGGAGGTCACAGGGATAGGGAGTGTTGTAGTAATGGAGGAGCTTAGAGGGATAGGGAGGGTTGTAGTAATGGAGGAGGTTTACAGGGATAGGGAGAGTTGCAGTAATGGAGGAGGTTAGAGGGAGAGGGAGAGTTGTAGTAATGGAGGAGGTTGACAGGGATTGGGAGGGTAGTAGTAATGGAGGAGATTTACAGGGATAGGGAGGGTTGTAGTAATGGAGGAGGTTAGAGGGAGAGGGAGAGTTGTAGTAATGGAGGAGGTTAGAGGTTTGGGAGGGTTGTAGTAGCGGAGGAGGTTTACAGGGATAGGGAGGGTTGTAGTAATGGAGGAGGTTACAGGGATAGGGAGTGTTGTAGTAATGGAGGAGGTTTACACGGATAGGGAGGGTTGTAGTAATGGAGGAGATTTACAGGGATAGGGAGGGTTGTGATAATGGAGGAGATTTACAGGGATAGGGAGGGTTGTAGTAATGGAGGAGCTTAGAGGGATAGGGAGGGTTGTAGTAATGGAGGATGTTCACAGGGATAGGGAGGGTTGTAGTAATGGAGGAGGTCACAGGGATAGGGAGGGTTGTAATAATGGAGGAGGTTAGAGGGGTAGGGAGGGTTGTAGTAATGGAGGAGGTCACAGGGATAGGGAGGGTTGTAGTAGTGGAGGAGCTTAGAGGGATAGGGAGGGTTGTAGTAATGGAGGAGGTTTACAGGGGTAGGGAGGGTTGTTGTAATGTAGGAGGTTTACAGGGGTAGGGAGGGTTGTAGTAATGGAGGAGGATTACAGGGATAGGGAGGGTTGTAGTAATGGAGGAGGTTACAGGGATCGGGAGGGTTGTAGTAATGTAGGAGGTCACGGATAGGGAGGGTTGTAGTAATGGAGGAGGTTTTCAGAGATAGGGAGAGTTGTAGTAATGGAGGAGGTTGACAGGGATTGGGAGGGTTGTAGTAATGGAGGAGGTCACATGGGTAGTGAGGTAGTAGTAATGGAGGAGATTTACAGGGATAGGGAGGGTTGTAGTAATGGAGGAGCTTTACAGGGATAGGGAGGGTTGTAGTAATGGAGGAGAGTTACAGGGATAGGGAGGGTTGTAGTAATGGAGGGAGGTTCACAGGGATAGGGTGGGTTGTAGAATTTGAGGTACAGGGATAGGGAGGGTTGTAGTAATGGAGGTACAGGGATAGAGAGGGTTGTAGTAATGGAGGAGGTTTACACGGATAGGGAGAGTTGTAGTAATGGAGGTACAGGGATAGGGAGGGTTGTAGCAATGGAGGAGGTTTACATGAATAGGGAGGGTTGTAGTAATGGAGGTACAGGGATAGGGAGGGTTGTAGTAATGGAGGTACAGGGATAGGGAGGGTTGTAGTAATGGAGGTACAGGGATAGGGAGGGCTGTAGTAATGGAGGTACAGGGATAGGGAGGGTTGTAGTAATGGAGGTACAGGGATAGGGAGGGTTGTAGTAATGGAGGTACAGGGATAGGGAGGGTTGGAGTAATGGAGGTACAGGGATAGGGAGGGTTGTAGTAATGGAGGTACAGGGATAGGGAGGGTTGTAGTAATGGAGGTACAGGGATAGGGAGGGTTGTAGTAATGGAGGTACAGGGATAGGGAGGGTTGTAGTAATGGAGGAGGTTTACACGGATAGGGAGAGTTGTATTAATGGAGGTACAGGGATAGGGAGGGTTGTAGCAATGGAGGAGGTTTACATGGATAGGGAGGGTTGTAGTAATGGAGGTACAGGGATAGGGAGGGTTGTAGTAATGGAGGTACAGGGATAGGAAGGGTTGTAGTAATGGAGGTACAGGGATAGGGAGGGTTGTAGTAATGGAGGTACAGGGATAGGGAGGGTTGTAGTAATGGAGGAGGTTTACAGGGGTAGGGAAGGTTGTAGTAATGGAGGAGGTTGACAGGGATTGGGAGGGTTGTAGTAATGGAGGAGGTCACATGGGTAGTGAGGGTAGTAGTAATGGAGGAGCTTTACAGGGATAGGGAGGGTTGTAGTAATGGAGGAGAGTTACAGGGATAGGGAGGGTTGTAGTAATGGAGGAGGTTCACAGGGATAGGGTGGGTTGTAGAATTTGAGGTACAGGTATAGGGAGGGTTGTAGTAATGGAGGTACAGGGATAGGGAGGGTTGTAGTAATGGAGGAGGTTTACAGGGGTAGGGAGGGTTGCAGTAATGGAGGAGGTTTACAGGCATAGGGAGGGTTGTAGTAATGGAGGAGGTACAGGGATAGGGAGGGTTGTAGTAATGGAGGAGGTTTACATGGAAAGGGAGAGTTGTAGTAATGGAGGTACAGGGATAGGGAGGGTTGTAGCAATGGAGGTACAGGGATAGGGAGGGTTGTAGTAATGGAGGTACAGGGATAGGGAGGGTTGTAGTAATGGAGGTACAGGGATAGGGAGGGTTGTAGTAATGGAGGTACAGGGATAGGGAGGGATGTAGTAATGGAGGTACAGGGATAGGGAGGGTTGTAGTAATGGTGGAGGTTTACAGGGATAGGGAGGGTTGTAGTAATGGAGGTACATGGATAGGGAGGGTTGTAGTAATGGTGGAGGTTTACAGGGATAGGGAGGGTTGTAGTAATGGTGGAGGTTTACAGGGATAGGGAGGGTTGTAGTAATGGAGGTACAGGGATAGGGAGGGTTGTAGTAATGGAGGTACAGGGATAGGGAGGGTTGTAGTAATGGAGGTACAGGGATAGGGAGGGTTGTAGTAATGGAGGTACAGGGATAGGGAGGGTTGTAGTAATGGTGGAGGTTTACAGGGATAGGGAGGGTTGTAGTAATGGAGGTACAGGGATAGGGAGGGTTGTAGTAATGGAGGTACAGGGATAGGGAGGGTTGTAGTAATGGAGGTACATGGATAGGGAGGGTTGTAGTAATGGAGGTACAGGGATAGGGAGGGTTGTAGTAATGGAGGTACAGGGATAGGGAGGGTTGGAGTAATGGAGGTACATGGATAGGGAGGGTTGTAGTAATGGAGGTACAGGGATAGGGAGGGTTGTAGTAATGGAGGAGGTCACAGGGAAGCCTCTCCGCTGGGATGAGAGATTGATCCACTCTGGAATGCACTGGGCAAGAGCTGTGTTTGGGTTGTTGATGTGTTGCCTGGTTACAGTGAAACGATTAGACAGGAGAGGGTATCACCGAGTTTTAGTGAATTGAAGTGTGCAGTCAGTGATTATCAGGGGATGGAGTGAGTTGGGCAGTGAATCTAGTAAACGGTCCATCAATGGAAAGGGTTTTATTCATTGGAGAACTTTGCTTCTGTCTCCTGATTGACACCATTGGATGTTTGAGGCACTGAATCTGTTGGACATCTCACCAAGGTGAGAGACCTCTCTCCATGTCGTCATTCCTCAGCTGTCTTTGCTCCCCCAACACCTCTCCCCTGCTGCCTCCTCCCTCCCTCCCTCCACTCCTCCCACCCCTTCACCCTCCATCCGTCCATTCCTCCCTCCCCACCACCCTCCCTCCCTCCACTCTTCCCTCCCTCATCCCTCCACTCCTCCCTCCCACCCTCCCTCCCTCCACTGCTCCCTCCCTCCCTTCACCCTCCACTCCTCCCACCCCTTCACCCTCCATCCGTCCATTCCTCCCTCCCCACCACCCTCCCTCCTTCCACTCCTCCCTCCCACCTCCCTCCCTCCACTGCTCCCTCCCTCCCTTCACCCTCCACTCCTCCCCCCCCTCCACCCTCCACTCCTCCCCCCCCTCCACCCTCCACTCCTCCCTCCCTTCACCCTCCACCTCACCTTCTGCTTCTCCTTTACCTTTGGTCAATCTCTGCATTGCGTGAATTCAGTGTCAGCATTAATGTAAATGTCTTGATAATTTACCACCCGAAACTGTCTTGGAAAATTACTGTCCCTTTGAGATCTGTCCAAATTTTGACTTTCTCACAATATAAATGGCTCCTGAAGGACAGGAAGCAAGGCGGAACAATTCATTCTGATTAGTGCTGTGGTGATTAGCTCGTTGTGTTCATTTGATAATTCCCTCAGGAAGCATTTTGTACAAATTAAGGATGTATGTGCGTTGGGGAAGGAAGGTGTGACTCATTTTCCTTGCAGTTTGTGCTGCCGACTTTGCTTGTTCTGTAGTTAAGTGATGGTGCCTATTGAATACATAACCGTTATTTTCCCAAATCTGTTCATCAGCTAACGAGTAATGAGTGTCGGAAAGGTGAAACCTTTTCATTAGTAGCGAGTTGTTTATGGGGAACGTCAAGCTGTTTTGATGGTTTTCATTAGAGTGTTGATCAGCGGCAAGCTCAGTGTTTACATTAAAGAGGAGGCATATTTAAATTTAATCAACTGCCAAACAAAACAGAATAAAATTCTTGACAAGAGAGATACACTCACCCCTCAGAGCAGAGAGGGACAGGAGACGACAAACACAGCAGATACTGTGGCAGAAATGGTGGAAGGCAAGAATTTTATCCACCATCTGCAAACGTTCTTGAGATAGAAAATCAACAGAGATAGGGGGCGTCATTCTCCGACTCCCCGCCGGGTCGGAGAATGGCCGTTGGCCGCCGTGAATCCCGCCACCGCCGAAGTCTCCGGTACCGGAGATTGGGCGGGGGCAGGAATCGGGCCGCGCCGGTTGGCGGGACCCCCCGCTCAATTCTCCGGCCCGGATGGGCCGAAGTCCCGCCCAGAAATTGCCTGCCCCGCCGGCGTAAATCAAAGCTGGTATTTACCGGCGGGACCAGGCGGCGTGGGCGGGCTCCGGGGCTGCGCATGCGCGGGAATGCCGTCAGCGGCCCCTTTGGGGCGGCGCGATACCCGTCTGATTTGCGCCGTTTTGGGCGCCAGTCGGCGGACATCGCGCCGTTTCCGGAGAATTTCGCCCCTGATACCCGCTCATGCAGCACTCCCTCAGTACTGACCCTCTGACTGTGCTGCGCTCCCTCAGCACTGACCCTCTGACAGTGAAGCACTCCCTCAGTACTGACCCTCAGATAGTGCGGCACTCCCTCAGTACTGATCCTCTGACAGTGCGGCACTCCCTCAGTACTGACCCTCTGACAGTGCAGCACTCTCTCAGTACTGACCCTCTGACGGTGCGGCACTCCCTCAGTACTGAGCCTCTGACAGAGCGGCACTTCCTCAGTACTGACCCTCTGACCGTGCTGCTTTCCCTCAGTACTGACCCTCTGACCGTGCAGCATTCCCTCAGTAACTGAGCCTCTGACAGTGCAGCACTCCCTCAGTACTGAGCCTCTGACCGTGCAGCATTCCCTCAGTACTGACCCTCTGACCGTGCAGCATTCCCTCAGTACTGAGCCTCTGACAGAGCGGCACTCCCTCAGTACTGACCCTCTGACAGTGCAGCATTCCCTCAGTACTGAGCCTCTGACAGTGCGGCACTCCCTCAGTACTGACCCTCTGACAGTGCAGCACTCCCTCAGTACTGACCCTCTGACTGTGCTGCGCTCCCTCAGCACTGACCCTCTGACAGGCAGCACTCTCTCAGTACTGACCCTCTGACAGTGCGGCACTCCCTCAGTACTGACCCTCTGACTGTGCTGCGCTCCCTCAGCACTGACCCTCTGACAGGCAGCACTCTCTCAGTACTGACCCTCTGACAGTGCGGCACTCCCTCAGTACTGACCCTCAGATAGTGCGGCACTCCCTCAGTACTGACCCTCTGACAGTGCAGCACTCCCTCAGTACTGACCCTCTGACAGTGCAGCACTCCCTCAGTACTGACCCTCTGACAGTGCAGCACTCCCTCAGTACTAACCCTCTGACAGTGCGGCACTCCCTCAGTACTGACCCTCTGACAGTGCGGCACTCCCTCAGTACTGACCCTCTGACAGTGCGGCACTCCCTCAGTACTGACCCTCTGACAGTGCGGCACTCCCTCAGTACTGACCCTCTGACAGTGCGGCTCTCCCTCAGTACTGGCCCTCTGACAGTGTGACACTCCCTGGGTGAAATTCTCCCCCAATGGCGCGATGTCCGCCGACTGGCGCCAAAGACGGCGCCAATCAGACGGGCATCGCGCCGGCCCAAAGATCGCTCCGCATCTTTGGCGGCCTAGCCCCAACATTGAGGGGCTAGGCCGACGCCGGAGGGATTTCCGCCCCGCCAGCTGGCGCGGAAATGCGGCGCATGCGCGGGAGCGTCAGCGGCCGCTGTCAGTTTCCCGCGCATGCGCAGTGGGGAGAGTCTCTTCTGCCTCTGCCATGGTGGAGACCGTGGCGAAGGCGGAAGGGAAAGATTGCCCCCACGTCACAGGCCCGCCCGCGGATCGGTGGGCCCCGATCGCGGGCCAGGCCACCGTGGGGGGCACCCCCCGGGGCCAGATCGCCCCGCGCCCCCCCCAGGACCACGGAGCACGCCCGCGCCACCTTGTCCCGCTGGTAAGGTAGGTGATTTAATTTACGCCGGCGGGACAGGCATTTTAGCAGCGGGACTACGGCCTATCCGGGCCGGAGAATCGAGCGGGGGGGCCGCCAACCGGCGCGCCACGATTCACGCCCCTGCCGAATATCCGGTACCGGAGACTTCGGCAACCGGCGGGGGCGGGATTCACGCCAGCCCCCGGCGATTCTCCGACCCGGCGGGGGGTCGGAGAATGACGCCCCATTGAGTGGAAACTCTTTAGATCAAATAGTTTGGATGGGGTGGTGTTTGTGCAGTGTGTCCAGGAAGCTTTTCTAACACAGTATGTAGATTGTCCGACCAGAGGAGGGGCAATATTGGATTTAGTACTGGGTAATGAACCAGGGCAAGTGATAGATTTGTTAGTGGGGGAGCATTTTGGAGATAGTGACCACAATTCTGTGACTTTTACTTTAGTAATGGAGAGGGCTAGGTGCGTGCAACAGGGCAAGGTTTACAATTGGGGGAAGGGTAAATACGATGTTGTCAGACAAGAATTGAAGTGCATAAGTTGGGAACATAGGCTGGCAGGGAAGGACACAAGTGAAATGTGGAACTTGTTCAAGGAACAGGTACTACGTGTCCTTGATATGTATGTCCCTGTCAGGCAGGGAAGAGATGATCGAGTGAGGGAACCATGGTTGACAAGAGAGGTTGAATGTCTTGTTAAGTGGAAAAAGGAGACGTATGTAAGGCTGAGGAAACCAGGTTCAGACAGGGCATTGGAGGGATACAAGATAGCCAGGAGGGAACTGAAGAAAGGGATTAGGAGAGCTAAGAGAGGGCATGAACAATCTTTGGCGGGTAGGAGCAAGGAAAACCCCCAGGCCTTTTACACATATGTGAGAAATATGAGAATGACTAGAGCGAGGGTAGGTCCGATCAAGGACAGTAGCGGGAGATTGTGTATTGAGTCTGAAGAGATAGGAGAGGGCGAATACTTTTCTTCTGTATTTACAAATGAGAGGGGCGATATTGTTGGAGAGGACAGTGTGAAACAGATTGGGAAACTCGAGGAAATACTTGTCAGGAAGGAAGATGTGTTGGGCATTTTGAAAAACTTGAGGATAGACAAGTCCCCCGGGCCTCACGGGATATATCCAAGGATTCTATGGGAAGCAAGAGATGAAATTGCAGAGCCGTTGGCAATGATCTTTTCGTCCTCACTGTCAACAGGGGTGGTACCAGGGGATTGGAGAGTGGCGAATGTCGTGCCCCTGTTCAAAAAAGGGACTAGGGATAACCCTGGGAATTACAGGCCAGTTAGTCTTACTTCGGTGGTAGGCAAAGTAATGGAAAGGGTACTGAGGGATAGGATTTCTGAGCATCTGGAAAGACACTGCTTGATTAGGGATAGTCAGCACGGATTTGTGAGGGGTAGGTCTTGCCTTACAAGTCTTATTGAATTCTTTGAGGAGGTGACCAAGCATGTGGATGAAGGAAAAGCAGTGGATGTAGTGTACATGGATTTTAGTAAGGCATTTGATAAGGTTCCCCATGGTAGGCTTCTGCAGAAAGTAAGGAGGCATAGGAAATTTGGCCAGTTGGATAACGAACTAGTTAACCAATAGATGTCAGAGAGTGGTGGTGGATGGCAAATATTCAGCCTGGATCCCAGTTACCAGTGGCGTACCGCAGGGATCAGTTCTGGGTCCTCTGCTGTTTGTGATTTTCATTAATGACTTGAATGAGGGAGTTGAAGGGTGGGTCAGTAAATTTGCAGACGATACGAAGATTGGTGGAGTTGTGGATAGTAAAGAGGGCTGTTGTCGGCTGCAAAGAGACATAGATAGGATGCAGAGCTGGGCTGAGAAGTGGCAGATGGAGTTTAACCCTGAAAAGTGTGAGGTTGTCCATTTTGGAAGGACAAATATGAATGCGGAATACAGGGTTAACGGTAGAGTTCTTGGCAATGTGGAGGAGCAGAGAGATCTTGGGGTCTATGTTCATACATCTTTGAAAGTTGCCACTCAAGTGGATAGAGCTGTGAAGAAGGCCTATGGTGTGCTCGCGTTCATTAACAGAGGGATTGAATTTAAGAGCCGTGAGGTGATGATGCAGCTGTACAAAATTTGGTAAGGCCACATTTGGAGTACTGTGTACAGTTCTGGTCGCCTCATTTTAGGAAGGATGTGGAAGCTTTGGAAAAGGTGGAAAGGAGATTTACCAGGATGTTGCCTGGAATGGAGAGTAGGTCTTACGAGGAAAGGTTGAGGGTGCTAGGCCTTTTCTCATTAGAACGGAGAAGGATGAGGGGCGACTTGATAGAGGTTTATAAGATGATCAGGGAAATAGATAGAGTAGACAGTCAGAGACTTTTTCCCCGGGTGGAACAAACCATTACAAGGGGACATAAATTTAAGGTGAAAGGTGGAAGATATAGGAGGGATATCAGAGGTAGGTTCTTTACCCAGAGAGTAGTGGGGGCATGGAATGCACTGCCTGTGGAAGTAGTTGAGTCGGAAACATTAGGGACCTTCAAGCAGCTATTGGATAGGTGCATGGATTACGGTAAAATGATATAGTGGAGATTTATTTGTTCTTAAGGGCAGCACGGTAGCATTGTGGATAGCACAATTGCTTCACAGCTCCAGGGTCCCAGGTTTGATTCCGGCTTGGATCACTGTCTGTGCGGAGTCTGCAGATCCTCCCCGTGTCTGCGTGGGTTTCCTCCGGGTGCTCCGGTTTCCTCCCACAGTCTAAAGATGTGCAGGTTAGGTGGATTGGCCATGATAAATTGCCCTTAGTTTCCAAAATTGCCCTTGGTGTTGGGTGGAGGTGTTGAGTTTGGGTAGGATGCTCTTTCCAAGAGCCGGTGCAGACTCAAAGGGCCGAATGGCCTCCTTCTGCACTGTAAATTCAATGATAATCTATGATTAATCTAGGACAAAGGTTCGGCACAACATCGTGGGCCGAAGGGCCTGTTCTGTGCTGTATTTTCTATGTTCTATGTTCTATGTCAATAATATATCCATAATATATCAAATACGGCCTTCCCCATTCTCAGATGTACTGTTTCACGAAACTACCCGAGACACATTTGAGAGTTTACTACTTGACTGACGTGAACTAGCCTGTGTATTCCGATTTGTATTGAAGTTAAAAGTTAAATTCTATCACATTATTCTGTTTTAAAGGATTTATATGGGAAGAGTGTTTGAGATTTTCTGCAGTCAGCAGTAAAGAGGGAGCTGGGCAGGCAGCTCACACAGTGAATCAGACGTCAGATCTAAATTCGGAATTATTTATTTATTTCAAAGAATTTGTCTAAATGTCCCTGAGAAGACAGAGTACAGTAAATGTGACGGAGGAAACTCTCGGGCTCTGCGTGACTGATGGGAAACTGTTATTCTCTCTGGAAGATTCACTGACTCTCAGACATCTCTGCACAAATTGATCCACAGCTTTCAGGAATGACGTTGATGAGACCTATCAGCTCCACAATCCAATGAACACAATTACAGATAAGTGGCTTTCTGAGCACAGGACATAATGTCCACAAAGTGACTCCTTCACTGCCATCTTCCCATCACCTGCTGCCTCTATCTCGCTGTGATTGCAATACATCTCCTTCTCTAACTAACCACCTCTTGCAGACGCTCCTACATCCTGTTTACCTCTCAATATCTTTGTTTTTTCCCATCTCCTCCCAGGATCCGATCTCACCGATCAGTTCAGTCCCTGTATTTGCAGCACAGACCACACCATTTTGAGAGAGAACACAAAACATTTATATCTGTTACATCCTATCTAAAAGTTAGCACCTACAGCAGTGACCCTCTGACAGTGCAGCACTCCCTCAGTACTGACCCTCTGACAGTGCAGCACTCCCTCAGTACTGACTATCTGACAGTGCAGCACTCCCTCAATACTGACCCTCTGACAGTGCAGCACTCCCTCAGTACTGACCCTTTGACAGTGCAGCACTCCCTCAGTACTGACCCTCTGACAGTGCAGCACTCCCTCAGTACTGACCCTCTGACAGTGCAGCACTCCCTCAGTACTGACCCTCTGACAGTGCAGCACTCCCTCAGTACTGACCCTCTGACGGTGCAGCACTCCCTCAGTACTGACCCTCTGACAGTGCGGCACTCCCTCAGTACTGACCCTCTGACAGTGCAGCACTCCCTCAGTACTGACCCTCTGACAGTGCAGCACTCCCTCAGTACTGACCCTCTGACAGTGCGGCACTCCCTCAGTACTGACCCTCTGACAGTGCGGCACTCCCTCAGTACTGACCCTCTGACAGTGCAGCACTCCCTCAGTACTGACCCTCTGACAGTGCAGCACTCCCTCAGTACTGACCCTCTGACAGTGCGGCACTCCCTCAGTACTGACCCTCTGACAGTGCGGCACTCCCTCAGTACTGACCCTCTCTCAGTGCAGCACTTCCTCAGTACTGACTCTCTGACAGTGCAGCACTCCCTCAGTCCTGACCCTCTGACAGTGCAGCACTCCCTCGGTACTGACCCTCTGACAGTGCGGCACTCCCTCAGTACTGACCCTCTGACAGTGCGGCTCTCCCTCAGTACTGACCCTCTGACAGTGCGGCACTCCCTCAGTACTAACCCTCTGACAGTGTGGCACTCCCTCAGTACTGATCCTCTGACAGTGCGGCACTCCCTCAGTACTGACCCTTTGACAGTGCAGCACTCCCTCAGTACTGACCCTCTGACAGTGCAGCACTCCCTCAGTACTGACCCTCTGACAGTGCAGCACTCCCTCAGTACTGACCCTCTGACAGTGCAGCACTCCCTCAGTACTGACCCTCTGACGGTGCAGCACTCCCTCAGTACTGACCCTCTGACAGTGCGGCACTCCCTCAGTACTGACCCTCTGACAGTGCAGCACTCCCTCAGTACTGACCCTCTGACAGTGCAGCACTCCCTCAGTACTGACCCTCTGACAGTGCGGCACTCCCTCAGTACTGACCCTCTGACAGTGCGGCACTCCCTCAGTACTGACCCTCTGACAGTGCAGCACTCCCTCAGTACTGACCCTCTGACAGTGCAGCACTCCCTCAGTACTGACCCTCTGACAGTGCGGCACTCCCTCAGTACTGACCCTCTGACAGTGCGGCACTCCCTCAGTACTGACCCTCTCTCAGTGCAGCACTTCCTCAGTACTGACTCTCTGACAGTGCAGCACTCCCTCAGTCCTGACCCTCTGACAGTGCAGCACTCCCTCGGTACTGACCCTCTGACAGTGCGGCACTCCCTCAGTACTGACCCTCTGACAGTGCGGCTCTCCCTCAGTACTGACCCTCTGACAGTGCAGCACTCCCTCAGTACTGACCCTCTGACAGTGCGGCACTCCCTCAGTACTGACCCTCTGACAGTGCGGCACTCCCTCAGTACTGACCCTCTGACAGTGCGGCACCCCTCAGTACTGACCCTCTGACAGTGCAGCACTCCCTCAGTACTGACCCTCTGACAGTGCAACACTCCCTCAGTACTGACCCTCTGACAATGCAGCACTCCCTCAGTACTGACCCTCTGACAGTGCAGTACTCCCTCATGACTGACCCTCTGACAGTGCAACACTCCCTCAGTACTGACCCTCTGACAATGCAGCACTCTCTCAGTACTGACCCTCTGACAGTGCGGAGCTCACTCAGTACTGATCCACTGACAGTGCAGCACTCCCTCAGTACTGACCCTCTGACAGTGCGGCAGTCCCTCAGTACTGACCCTCTGACAGTGCGGCACTGCCTCAGTACTGACCCTGTGACAGTGCAGCACTCCCTCAGTACTGACCCTCTGACAGTGCAGCACTCCTACTGACCCTCTGACAGTGCAGCACTCCCTCAGTACTGACCCACTGACAGTGCAGCACTCCCTCAGTACTGACCCTCTGACAGTGCAGCGCTCCCTCAGTACTGACCCTCTGAGAGTGAGGCACTCCCTCAGTACTGACCCTCTGACAGTGCAGCGCTCCCTCAGTACTGACCCTCTGACAGTGCGGAACTCCCTCAGTACTGACCCTCTGACAGTGCAGCACTCCCTCAGTACTGACCCTCTGACAGTGCGGAACTCCCTCAGTACTGACCCTCTGACAGTGCGGCACTGCCACAGTACTGACCCTCTGACAGTGCGGCACTCCCTCAGTACTGACCCTCTGACAGTGCAGCGCTCCCTCAGTACTGAAACTCTGACAGTGCGGCACTGCCTCAGTACTGACCCTCTGACAGTGCAGCACTCCCTCAGTACTGACTCTCTGACAGTGCAGCACTCCTACTGACCCTCTGACAGTGCAGCACTCCCTCAGTACTGACCCACTGACAGTGCAGCACTCCCTCAGTACTGACCCTATGACAGTGCAGCGCTTCCTCAGTACTGACCCTCTGACAGTGCAGAACTCCCTCAGTACTGATCCTCTGACAGTGCAGCGCTCCCTCAGTACTGACCCTCTGACAGTGTGGCACTCCCTCAGTACTGACCCTCTCTCAGTGCAGCACTTCCTCAGTACTGACTCTCTGACAGTGCAGCACTCCCTCAGTACTGACCCTCTGACAGTGCGGCAGTCCTTCAGTACTGACCCTCTGACAGTGCAGCACTCCTACTGACCCTCTGACAGTGCAGCACTCCCTCAGTACTGACCCTCTGACAGTGCAGTGCTTCCTCAGTACTGACCCTCTGATAGTGAGGCACTCCCTCAGTACTGACCCTCTGACAGTGCAGCACTCCCTCAGTACTGACCCTCTGACAGTGCGGCACTCCCTCAGTACTGACCCTCTGACAGTGCAGCGCTCCCTCAGTACTGACCCTCTGACAGTGCAGCACTCCCTCAGTACTGACCCTCTGACAGTGCGGAACTCCCTCAGTACTGATCTTCTGACAGTGCGGCACTGCCACAGTACTGACCCTCTGACAGTGCGGCACTCCCTCAGTACTGACCCTCTGACAGTGCAGCACTCCCTCAGTACTGACCCTCTGACAGTGCAGCACTCCCTCAGTACTGACTCTCTGACAGTGCAGCACTCCTACTGACCCTCTGACAGTGCAGCACTCCCTCAGTACTGACCCACTGACAGTGCAGCACTCCCTCAGTACTGACCCTCTGACAGTGCAGCGCTTCCTCAGTACTGACCCTCTGACAGTGCAGAACTCCCTCAGTACTGATCCTCTGACAGTGCAGCGCTCCCTCAGTGCTGACCCTCTGACAGTGCGGCACTCCCTCAGTACTGACCCTCTGACAGTGCGGCACTCCCTCAGTACTGACCTTCTGACAGTGCAGCACTCCCTCAGTACTGACCCTCTGACAGTGCAGCACTCCCTCAGTACTGACCCTCTGACAGTGCGGCACTCCCTCAGTACTGACCCTCTGACAGTGCGGCTCTCCCTCAGTACTGACCCTCTGACAGTGCATCACTCCCTCAGTACTGACCCTCTGACAGTGAGGCACTCCCTCAGTACTGACCCTCTGACAGTGCGGCACTCCCTCAGTACTGACCCTCTGACAGTGCGGCACCCCTCAGTACTGACCCTCTGACAGTGCAGCACTCCCTCAGTACTGACCCTCTGACAGTGCAACACTCCCTCAGTACTGACCCTCTGACAATGCAGCACTCCCTCAGTACTGACCCTCTGACAGTGCAGTACTCCCTCAGTACTGACCCTCTGACAGTGCAACACTCCCTCAGTACTGACCCTCTGACAATGCAGCACTCTCTCAGTACTGACCCTCTGACAGTGCGGAGCTCCCTCAGTACTGATCCACTGACAGTGCAGCACTCCCTCAGTACTGACCCTCTGACAGTGCGGCAGTCCCTCAGTACTGACCCTCTGACAGTGCGGCACTGCCTCAGTACTGACCCTGTGACAGTGCAGCACTCCCTCAGTACTGACCCTCTGACAGTGCAGCACTCCTACTGACCCTCTGACAGTGCAGCACTCCCTCAGTACTGACCCACTGACAGTGCAGCACTCCCTCAGTACTGACCCTCTGACAGTGCAGCGCTCCCTCAGTACTGACCCTCTGAGAGTGAGGCACTCCCTCAGTACTGACCCTCTGACAGTGCAGCGCTCCCTCAGTACTGACCCTCTGACAGTGCGGAACTCCCTCAGTACTGACCCTCTGACAGTGCAGCACTCCCTCAGTACTGACCCTCTGACAGTGCGGAACTCCCTCAGTACTGACCCTCTGACAGTGCGGCACTCCCTCAGTACTGACCCTCTGACAGTGCAGCGCTCCCTCAGTACTGAAACTCTGACAGTGCGGCACTGCCTCAGTACTGACCCTCTGACAGTGCAGCACTCCCTCAGTACTGACTCTCTGACAGTGCAGCACTCCTACTGACCCTCTGACAGTGCAGCACTCCCTCAGTACTGACCCACTGACAGTGCAGCACTCCCTCAGTACTGACCCTCTGACAGTGCAGCGCTTCCTCAGTACTGACCCTCTGACAGTGCAGAACTCCCTCAGTACTGATCCTCTGACAGTGCAGCGCTCCCTCAGTACTGACCCTCTGACAGTGCGGCACTCCCTCAGTACTGACCCTCTCTCAGTGCAGCACTTCCTCAGTACTGACTCTCTGACAGTGCAGCACTCCCTCAGTACTGACCCTCTGACAGTGCGGCAGTCCTTCAGTACTGACCCTCTGACAGTGCAGCACTCCTACTGACCCTCTGACAGTGCAGCACTCCCTCAGTACTGACCCTCTGACAGTGCAGTGCTTCCTCAGTACTGACCCTCTGATAGTGAGGCACTCCCTCATTACTGACCCTCTGACAGTGCAGCACTCCCTCAGTACTGACCCTCTGACAGTGCGGCACTCCCTCAGTACTGACCCTCTGACAGTGCAGCGCTCCCTCAGTACTGACCCTCTGACAGTGCAGCACTCCCTCAGTACTGACCCTCTGACAGTGCGGAACTCCCTCAGTACTGACCTTCTGACAGTGCGGCACTGCCACAGTACTGACCCTCTGACAGTGCGGCACTCCCTCAGTACTGACCCTCTGACAGTGCAGCACTCCCTCAGTACTGACCCTCTGACAGTGCAGCACTCCCTCAGTACTGACTCTCTGACAGTGCAGCACTCCTACTGACCCTCTGACAGTGCAGCACTCCCTCAGTACTGACCCACTGACAGTGCAGCTCTCCCTCAGTACTGACCCTCTGACAGTGCAGCGCTTCCTCAGTACTGACCCTCTGACAGTGCAGCACTCCCTCAGTACTGACTCTCTGACAGTGCAGCACTCCTACTGACCCTCTGACAGTGCAGCACTCCCTCAGTACTGACCCTCTGACAGTGCAGTGCTTCCTCAGTACTGACCCTCTGATAGTGAGGCACTCCCTCATTACTGACCCTCTGACAGTGCAGCACTCCCTCAGTACTGACCCTCTGACAGTGCGGCACTCCCTCAGTACTGACCCTCTGACAGTGCAGCGCTCCCTCAGTACTGACCCTCTGACAGTGCAGCACTCCCTCAGTACTGACCCTCTGACAGTGCGGAACTCCCTCAGTACTGACCTTCTGACAGTGCGGCACTGCCACAGTACTGACCCTCTGACAGTGCGGCACTCCCTCAGTACTGACCCTCTGACAGTGCAGCACTCCCTCAGTACTGACCCTCTGACAGTGCAGCACTCCCTCAGTACTGACTCTCTGACAGTGCAGCACTCCTACTGACCCTCTGACAGTGCAGCACTCCCTCAGTACTGACCCACTGACAGTGCAGCACTCCCTCAGTACTGACCCTCTGACAGTGCAGCGCTTCCTCAGTACTGACCCTCTGACAGTGCAGCACTCCCTCAGTACTGACTCTCTGACAGTGCAGCACTCCTACTGACCCTCTGACAGTGCAGCACTCCCTCAGTACTGACCCACTGACAGTGCAGCACTCCCTCAGTACTGACCGTCTGACAGTGCAGCGCTTCCTCAGTACTGACCCTCTGACAGTGCAGAACTCCCTCAGTACTGATCCTCTGACAGTGCAGCGCTCCCTCAGTGCTGACCCTCTGACAGTGCGGCACTCCCTCAGTACTGACCCTCTGACAGTGCGGCACTCCCTCATAACTGACCTTCTGACAGTGCAGCACTCCCTCAGTACTGACCCTCTGACAGTGCAGCACTCCCTCAGTACTGACCCTCTGACAGTGCGGCACTCCCTCAGTACTGACCCTCTGACAGTGCGGCTCTCCCTCAGTACTGACCCTCTGACAGTGCAGCACTCCCACAGTACTGACCCTCTGACAGTGCAGCACTCCCTCAGTACTGACCCTCTGACAGTGCAACACTCCCTCAGTACTGACCCTCTGACAATGCAGCACTCCCTCAGTACTGACCCTCTGACAGTGCAGTACTCCCTCAGTACTGACCCTCTGACAGTGCAACACTCCCTCAGTACTGACCCTCTGACAATGCAGCACTCTCTCAGTACTGACCCTCTGACAGTGCGGAGCTCCCTCAGTACTGATCCACTGACAGTGCAGCACTCCCTCAGTACTGACCCTCTGACAGTGCGGCAGTCCCTCAGTACTGACCCTCTGACAGTGCGGCACTGCCTCAGTACTGACCCTGTGACAGTGCAGCACTCCCTCAGTACTGACCCTCTGACAGTGCAGCACTCCTACTGACCCTCTGACAGTGCAGCACTCCCTCAGTACTGACCCACTGACAGTGCAGCACTCCCTCAGTACTGACCCTCTGACAGTGCAGCGCTCCCTCAGTACTGACCCTCTGAGAGTGAGGCACTCCCTCAGTACTGACCCTCTGACAGTGCAGCGCTCCCTCAGTACTGACCCTCTGACAGTGCGGAACTCCCTCAGTACTGACCCTCTGACAGTGCAGCACTCCCTCAGTACTGACCCTCTGACAGTGCGGAACTCCCTCAGTACTGACCCTCTGACAGTGCGGCACTCCCTCAGTACTGACCCTCTGACAGTGCAGCGCTCCCTCAGTACTGAAACTCTGACAGTGCGGCACTGCCTCAGTACTGACCCTCTGACAGTGCAGCACTCCCTCAGTACTGACTCTCTGACAGTGCAGCACTCCTACTGACCCTCTGACAGTGCAGCACTCCCTCAGTACTGACCCACTGACAGTGCAGCACTCCCTCAGTACTGACCCTCTGACAGTGCAGCGCTTCCTCAGTACTGACCCTCTGACAGTGCAGAACTCCCTCAGTACTGATCCTCTGACAGTGCAGCGCTCCCTCAGTACTGACCCTCTGACAGTGCGGCACTCCCTCAGTACTGACCCTCTCTCAGTGCAGCACTTCCTCAGTACTGACTCTCTGACAGTGCAGCACTCCCTCAGTACTGACCCTCTGACAGTGCGGCAGTCCTTCAGTACTGACCCTCTGACAGTGCAGCACTCCTACTGACCCTCTGACAGTGCAGCACTCCCTCAGTACTGACCCTCTGACAGTGCAGTGCTTCCTCAGTACTGACCCTCTGATAGTGAGGCACTCCCTCATTACTGACCCTCTGACAGTGCAGCACTCCCTCAGTACTGACCCTCTGACAGTGCGGCACTCCCTCAGTACTGACCCTCTGACAGTGCAGCGCTCCCTCAGTACTGACCCTCTGACAGTGCAGCACTCCCTCAGTACTGACCCTCTGACAGTGCGGAACTCCCTCAGTACTGACCTTCTGACAGTGCGGCACTGCCACAGTACTGACCCTCTGACAGTGCGGCACTCCCTCAGTACTGACCCTCTGACAGTGCAGCACTCCCTCAGTACTGACCCTCTGACAGTGCAGCACTCCCTCAGTACTGACTCTCTGACAGTGCAGCACTCCTACTGACCCTCTGACAGTGCAGCACTCCCTCAGTACTGACCCACTGACAGTGCAGCACTCCCTCAGTACTGACCCTCTGACAGTGCAGAACTCCCTCAGTACTGATCCTCTGACAGTGCAGCGCTCCCTCAGTGCTGACCCTCTGACAGTGCGGCACTCCCTCAGTACTGACCCTCTGACAGTGCAGCACTTCCTCAGTACTGACTCTCTGACAGTGCAGCACTCCCTCAGTACAGACCTTCTGACAGTGCGGAACTCCCTCAGTACTGACCCTCTGACATTGCGGCACTCCCTCAGTACTGACCCTCTGACAGTGCAGCACTCCCTCAGTACTGACCCTCTGACAGTGCAGCACTCCCTCAGTACTGACCCTCTGGCAGTGCGGCACTCCCTCAGTACTGACCCTCTGACAGTGCAGCACTCCCTCAGTACTGACCCTCTGACAGTGCGGCACTCCCTCAGTACTGACCCTCTGACAGTGCAGCACTCCCTCAGTACTGACCCTCTGACAGTGCGGCACTCCCTCAGTACTGACCCTCTGACAGTGCGGCACTCCCTCAGTACTGACCCTCTGACAGTGCGGCACTCCCTCAGTACTGACCCTCTTACAGTGCGGCACTCCCTCAGTACTGACCCTCTGACAGTGCAGCACTCCCTCAGCACTGATCCTCTGACAGTGCAGCACTCCCTCAGCACTGACCCTCTGACAGTGCAGCACTCCCTCAGTACTGACCCTCTGACAATGCAGCACTCCCTCAGCACTGACCCTCTGACAGTGCAGCACTCCCTCAGTACTGACCCTCTGACAGTGCAGCACTCCCTCAGTACTGACCCTCTGACAGTGCAGCACTCCCTCAGTACTGACCCTCTGACAGTGCGGCACTCCCTCAGTACTGACCCTATGACAGTGCGGCACTCCCTCAGTACTGACCCTCTTACAGTGCGGCACTCCCTCAGTACTGGCCCTCTGACAGTGCGGCACTCCCTTAGTACTGACCCTCTGACAGTGCAGCACTCCCTCAGCACTGACCCTCTGACAGTGCAGCACTCCCTCAGCACTGACCCTCTGACAGTGCAGCACCCCCTCAGCACTGACCCTCTGACAGTGCAGCACTCCCTCAGTACTGACCCTCTGACAGTGCAGCACTCCCTCAGTACTGACCCTCTGACAGTGCGGCACTCCCTCAGTACCGGCCCTCTGAGTTTCAGATACATGATGGTGCATTTGAAATGAAAAAATGAAATGAAAACCGCTTATTGTCACAAGTAGGCTTCAAATGAAGTCAATGTGTAAAACCCCTAGTCGCCACATTCCGGCGCCTCTTCGGGGAGGCCGGTACGGGAATTGAACCGTGCTGCCGGCCTGCCTTGGTCTGCTTTCAAAGCCAGCGATTTAGCCCTGTACGAAGCACTTTACCCACATCCTGGAAGGAAACCATTGATAATTGGGGTTTGCAGAGCAAGGAAATGTGTGTAAAACTCATCTGTTCAGCACCAATGCCACGGACCCGAATATCGAATTTCCAGTGTCCTGTTCCGGAGAGGTTCCGAGACCCAGGAGGACTCTGAGACCTGCCTGCACGCAGTGTCAATAAAGAGGAGTGTGGGCTCCTCACATTCATTCTCCATTTGCCTGTGGTCATTTCACAACAAAAATGTGTCTGTGAAGTAGTAAGTTGGAGCCAGTGGTTTTGGTGCAGTGGTTTTGGTGTGTTTTTGATTTGTACAGGCATTTAGTGGTTGCAGCTGATCGTCACTTCTGGGTTTAATTCCTTTAAGATGGCTGATTGGTCCACAGCAATAAATCTCAGACCCATTTGTCTGCTGCACTGGAGGTTTACAAAATCTGAATTTCCCCTTTACTGTGCTGAGCAGACAGTTTCGTCCAGTCTGGAGGCTGTGGACTCGGTCCTGGGACTTCCGAGCCTGGATTTTCCCGTCTCCAGAGCAGCTGCTGTGCGATTGGACCTGATTTCAGTGCTCATCTCCCCAATCCCAGAAATTGAAACTGCTCTAAATTTGTAATAGTTATGGACGGAACCACCTCAATGCCCCGTCTCCATGAATTGCTACTGAGCATTTCGTGTTAATGCTGAAACCAAACTTAAGACGACTTGTCAACTGCTCACACATCCTGGAAAGCTCGGGCGGGATTCCCCCAGCCCGGGGCTGGGCCGGAAAATCCCCGCACCCGGGCCAGGCCGCCTCGACGCCGGCACGCGATTCACCGCCTTAGTGATGTGTTATCAGCGTATCTGATGTTTCAGATGATGTGACCGCCAAGATGTTCCAGGACAGTCGGACTGAATTCTCGCACGTTCCTTTGTTCCATGGCATTGAAAAATAACAAGCACAATTCTCCCAAAAAGAAACAAAGCTCCCAGCGAGCGCGTTTAGCCGCGGGTTTCCTGGCACTCGCGGTGCCGACAAACACATGGCTATTCAACGCTACTCGTGTTGAGTAAGGAGCCTGAACAGGGAACGGGCGGCCGAGGCTGCTCATAGCCCCATTTTGTACAGTGGGAGGGACCCCGCTGTGACTGTCAATTGTTTTGGGAAATCCGGAGATCATGAAAGGTCCGATAAGAATACATTTTTGTTTTTCCTTTGGCACTCTCTGTGGTCTCGATGCCATTGGCTCTCTGTTACTCTGTGTAGGGGAATGAAATGCTCGCTCTTCAGCCAATCTGCCCCATCTTTATTCTGGTCACCATTAAAATCTGCTTCTGGGATTAAAAGAATCCGGAAGTGAAATGCTGGAATTGAGGTAAGTTCAGTCAGTCGAGGGGCAGATGGGTGGCAGAGAGTTAATCTCAGGACCTCTGACCAGAATCTGACCAACCTCTCCAGCCATGTAAATACGGCGAAGCTGACTGTGGCCCAGTGCAGTGAGGGGCAGAGGGATCTCACCACCCTGACTTGGAAATATGTCGCCGTTCCTTCACTGTCACTGGGTCCAAATCCTGGAACTTCCTCCCTAACAGCACTATGTTTGTACCTACATCACATGACTGCAGCGGTTCAAGGAGGCAGCTCACCACCATCTTCTGAAGGGCAACTAGGGGTGGGGAATAATGCTGGCCTATCTGTGAGTATGGGGAGAAGGCCAGCAGAATGCTTGCACAGCAGCTTAGAAAGAGGGAGGCAGCCAGGGAGATGGGGAAAGTAAATGACGGAGATGGGAACCTGCGGCGAGATTCTCTGACCCCCCGCCGGGACGGAGAATCGCCGGGGGCTGGCGTGAATCCCGCCCCCGCCTGTTGCCGAATTCTCCGGCACCGGAGATTCGGCGGGGGCGGGAATCGCGCCGCGCCGGTTCCGGATATCTGAGGCTGTTTAGCACAGGGCTAAATCGCTGGCTTTGAAAGCAGACCAAGGCAGGCCAGCAGCGTGGGTTCAATTCCCGTACCAGCCTCCCCGAACAGGCACCGCAATGTGGCGACTAGGGGCTTTTCACAGAAACCTCATTTGAAGCCTACTTGTGACGATAAGCGATTTTCATTTCATTTCATATGGCGGAGAGCAGGGATTGAGAGGATGGGGGATATGTTTATAGAGGGGAGCTTTCCGTGTATGGGGGCGCTGAAGTTTGGGTTGGTGAGGGGAAATGAATTCAGGTATCTGCAGGTGCGGGACTTCCTACGTAAACATGTGTCAACCTTCTCGCTCCTACCGCTAAGGGGGATTCAGGACAGGGTAGGTTCCAGAGGGTGGGGAGGAGAAGGGAGAGTCTCGGACATTTACAAGGAACTTATGGGGTCAGAGGAGACGCAGACCGAGGAGCTGAAGCGCAAGTGGGAGGAGGAGCTGGGAGGAGAATTAATCGACAGCAGAAGCGGGGGGGGTTGTTTATAGTTTCATGTACAATGTTTATTGTGTTGTTGTTATAATACCAAAAAATACCTCAATAAAATGTTTATTAAAAAAATAAATAAATGCTGGCCTAACCAGTGACATTCACATCCGTAAATTAATTTGAAAAAATTCATCCAGGCAAGTGGAGAGTATTCCATCACACTCCTGACTTGTGCCTTGTAGATGGTGGACAGGCTTTGGTGAGACTGGACGCAAGTTATCCCCTGCAGGCCTCTGACCTGCCCTGGTAGCCACAGTACTGATATGGCTGGGCCCAGTTCAGTTTCTGATCGATGGTAATGTCATTGAATGTGGGGCGATGGTTAGATTCTCTCTTGTAGGAGATGGTCATTGCCTGGCACTTGTGGAGTGTAAATGTTACTTGCCACTTGTCAGCCCCGAGCCTGGATATTGTCCAGGTCTTGCTGCATTTGGACAGGGACTGCTTCATTATCTGAGGAGTCGCGAATGGTGCTGAACATTGTGCAGTCACCCGCAAACATCCCCACTTCTGACCTTATGATGGAAGGGAGGTCGTTGATGAAGCAGCTGAAGATGGTTGGGGCCGAGGACACTACCCTGAGGACCTCCTGCAGTGATGTTTCAGCACTGAGGCAACCTCCAACATCCACAACCTTTGTGCCGGGTATGACTCCAACCAGCGGAGAGTTTCCCCCCTGATTCCCACTGACTCCAGTTTAGCTCGGGCTCCTTGATGCCACACCCGGTCAAATGCTGCTTTGGTGTCGAGGGCAGTCACTCTCACCTCACCTCTGGCATTCAGCTCTTTTGTTCATGTTTAAACCAAGGCTGTAATGAGGTCAGGAGCTGAGTGACCCTGGCACAACCCAAACTGAGCGTCCGTGAGCAGGTTATTGCTGAGTAAGTGCCGTTTGATGTCACTGTTGATGACTCCTTCCATCACTTTGCTGACGATGGAGAGTTGACTGATAGGCGGTAATTGGCTGGGTTGGATTTGTCCTGTTTCTTGTGTACAAGACACACCTGGACAACTTTCCATATTGCCGGGTAGATTCCAGTGTTGTAGCTGTACTGGAACAGCTTGGCTAGGGGCGCGGCAAGTTCTGGAGCACAAGTCTTCAGTACTATTGCCTCATGGATTCAATTAAGTTAAGAGACCCGCCTTTACATAGAAGATAGGAGCAGGAGGCGGCCTTTTGGCCCTTCAAGCCTGCTCCACCATTCATCACCATCATGGCTGATCATCCAACTCAATAGCCTAATCCTGCTTTCTCCCCATAGCCTTCGATCCCATTCTCCCCAAGTGCTCTATCCAGCCGCCTCTTGAATATATTCAATGATTTAGCATCAACTACTTCCTGTGGTAATGAATTCCACAGGCTCACCACTCTTTGGGTGAAGAAATGTCTCCTCATCTCTGTCTGAAATGGTTTACCCTGAATCCTCAGACTGTGACCCCTGGTTCTGGACATACCCATCATTGGTAACATCTTCCCTGCATCCACCCTGTCCAGTCCTGTTAGAATTTTATAAGTCTCTGTGAGATCCCCCCTCATTCTTCTCAACTCCAGCGAGAACGAGGGGACGGCGACGTTGAGGAACGTAATGCGCAGGCGCGCACCACGCACGACTGCACCGCGCTTGCGCGGTGGTGCAGCGAACGTGCTGACGTCACGACGTTCAGCAACTGTGGCTCCGCCCATTTAAAGCGGCAATGCCCCGCAAAATCTCGACAATGCCTACGATGTGGCAGACTTGGCCACTATGCTGCCTTCAGCCGAGCAGCTCAGCCTTCCAATTCATATCGCTTCAGACAGCCTCGCAGGAATGTTCGGGCAATTCAACCCACGGTCACCAAGTCCGATGCGGACCTCCCACACACCAGTGACACCGAGGACCCGAAGGTGCCTTTTCGAGTCGGTGTCATGACGAAAAACAGGCTGTCCCCGAAGCAAAGAAACCAGCCGCTGTCAGTATACAGCATCGATCCAGACGATGAGTGGTGTGCCACCCTGACGGTCAACCGGTCCCAAATACGATTCCGCCTGGACACTGGTGCCTCTGCCAATCTCATTGCGCGGTCTGACCTCCAAAGCCTTCGTGTCAAACCAGCCATCCTTCCATCAGCCTGCCAGCTATTGGATTACAATGGCAATGTCATTCCTACTATAGGCTCGTGCCAACTTGAAGTGACGCACAGGTCACGCAAAGCCATCCTTCCATTCGAGATCGTGGGCTCCTCGAAAGACTCCTTGCTTGGCGCACAGGCATGCAATCTGTTGAACCTCGTTCAAAGAGTTCACTCTCTCACTCCTGATGACACGTCTGCCTTCCAGGACGCTGACTTCAGGGCGCAACTTGACGCCATCATCAACCAGCACCGCGGCGTCTTCGAAGGCATGGGCACGCTCCCATATACTTACAAGATCCTACTCAAACAGAACGACACGCCTGTGGTGCATGCACCTCGCAGAGTCCCAGCACCCCTCAAGGACCGCCTCGAGCAGCAGCTGCAGGACCTCCAAGACCAAGGAGTGATCTCCAGAGTTACGGAACCAACCGACTGGGTCAGTTCCATGGTGTGTGTAAAAAAGCCTTCCGGCGAGCTGAGAATTTGCATTGATCCCAAGGATCTGAATCGCAATATCATGAGGGAACATTATCCAATTCCCAAGCGCGAAGAGATCACATGCGAGATGGCTCGCGCCAAGCTCTTCACCAAACTCGACGCCGCGAAAGGATTCTGGCAAATCCAGCTCGACAAATCCAGCAGGAAACTGTACATTTAATACCCCCTTTGGCAGATATTGCTACAACAGGATGCCGTTTGGGATCATATCGGCTTCAGAAGTGTTCCACATCATGGAACAAATGATGGAAGGCATTGTAGGTGTTCGCGTCTATGATGACGACATAATCATTTGGTCCACCACCCCGCAGGAGCATGTCAGTCGCCTCCATCGCGTGTTCAAACGCATACATGAGCAGGGCCTATGCCTCAACAGAGCCAAATGCTCATTTGGTCAGACGGAACTCAAGTTCCTAGGGGATCACATCTCCCAGTTGGGTGAGCGGCCGGATGCGGACAAGGTGGCTGCTATCACAGCCATGAAAACGCCAGAGGACAAGAAGGTGGTCCTCTGATTTCTGGGTATGGTCAACTTCCTAGGGAAGTTCATCTCTAACCTCGCCTCTCATACCACGGCTCTCAGGAACCTGGTCAGGAAGACGACAGACTTCCAATGGCTCCCTGCCCACGAGCGCGAATGGAGAGAACTCAAAACCAAACTCACCACGGCCCCGGTCTTAGCTTTCTTTGATCCAGGAAAAGAGACCAAAATTTCGACCGATGCCAGCCAATCCGGCATTGGGGCAGTGCTCCTGCAACGCGATGAGGCCTCATCATGGGCCCCCGTTGCATATGCGTCACCGCCATGACCCCCACGGAACAGCGCTACGCGCAGATAGAAAAGGAGTGCCTGGGCCTACTGACCGGTGTCGTCAAGTTTCACGATTATGTCTACGGACTTCCTCAATTCACCATCGAGACCGACCATCTCCTGCTGGTCAATATAATACAGAAAGACTTGAATGACATGACGCCTCGTCTCCAGCGTATTCTTCTCAAGCACCGGCGAAAGGACTTCCAGCTGGTATACACCCCAGGCAAAGACCTCATCATTGCCGACGCTCTCTCCAGGGCTGTCAACACTCTGTGTGACCCAACAGGATTTGTCTGCCAGGTTGACGCCCATGTGGCCTTTGTGGCCTCCGATCTACCTGCCACGGATAAACGCCTCATCCAAATTCACTGCGAGATGGCGGCTGACCCTTTGACCCAGCGTGTCATGCGCCACCTAACGGACGGGTGGCTCAAGGGCCAATGCCCGCAGGTCTACAACATCAGAGACGATCTGGTGGTAGTAGATGGTGTCCTGAAACTGGACCGCATTGTCATCCCGCATAGCATACGCCAGCTCGTCTTGGAACAGCTACACGAGGGCCATCTTGGCGTGGAAAAGTGCCACCACCGGGCCCGAGAGGCAGTGTACAGGCCCGGCATTAATGAGGACATAGCCAACACAGTGATCAACTGCCCCACTTGTCAGCGCTTCCAGCCGGCCCAACCACGTGAGACCCTACAGCCCCATGAGTTGGTCACGTCCCCTTGGACGAAGGTGGGCATCGACCTGTTCCATGCGCTGGTCAGGGTCTGTGTCCTGATTGTAGACTACTTTTCAAACTACTCGGAGGTGGTACGTTTACACAACATCACATCGTCTGCAATCATCCGTGCCTGTAAGGACACCTTTGCTCGTCACGGCATCCCACTCACTGTGATGTCGGACAATGGCCCCTGCTTCGCAAGCCAGGAATGGTCCAACTTTGCCAGGCGGTACAACTTTGTGCATGTGACAGCCAGTCCCCTGTACCCCCAATCCAACGGCAAAGCGGAGAAGGGCGTCCACATAGTCAAACGGCTCCTCTGCAAGGCTGCCGATGCTGGGTCCGATATCTACCTCGCCTTGCTGGCCTATCGCTCGGCCCCACTGTCCACTGGCCTATCGCCAGCCCAGCTGCTCATGGGTCGCACCCTGAGGACGACGGTGCCGTCCATTCATGTCCCAGACCTCGACCACGTTCCGGTTCTTCAACGAATGCAGCTGTCTCGTGTACAGCACAAGGCGGCTCATGACTCCCGTGCAGCTGATCTCCCTGCTCTGGCTCTTGATGACAACGTCCGCATCCATCTTCCGGATGGTGGCTGATCTGCAACCGCTGTGGTTCTTCGTCAGGTGGACCCCGCTCGTTCCTGGTTCGTCTACTGGATGGCTCCATTCTGCGCCGCAATCGACGTGCCCTTCGTCTCGTTCCGCGCTCGCTACGCGATCCTCCACCATTGCCTCGCCCTCCTGTTGACCCTGACCTGGACTTTGCAGAGATTCCGGTTACTCTGCATCCTCCTCACTCTGACGCAGTCCAGCCCGCTCCTCAGCCGGCGGCTCCCGACCCACCCTTGAGGCGGTCAACCAGAATTCGTCGCCCACCTCAGAGATTTAATTTGTGAACTTATGGACTTTCTGGTTTGTTCTGTTCTTCCGTTTAATCGTTCAAGTGGTTTGTATATAGTGTTCATCGCGTTATTCTTGTGACACACTGTTTTTCTGCACCAGGCACCTTCCCATGTAAATTGCTTAGTTTCATGTACATAGTCCTGTAAATATTGTAGTCAGGAACATTATACACTATTTATTGTCACGCAGGTACATTTTGTATATAAGGGGGGATGTCATAACATACACCAGTATATCATGGTGCAGACACACACACTGATGGACACACAGTGGGACCAATCAACACACACAACACCGCAGACAATCACCAGTTAGAGCACACGCACTATAAAGACAGGGGGCATCAGAGTTCCCGCTCATTCGAGTAGCAGCTAGCTAGGAGGACAGAGCTCACAGCCTGCAACACAGACATTCACTATGTGCTGAGTGCATCGACTGGTTAGGACAAGGCAAAGGTCTTTAGTTAAAGCTAGTATCGTATTAACCCACAGTCTGAGTATGTTTAAACAGTTAATGATTCAATAAAATAGTGTTGCACTATTTCAAGTGTTGGTGACCTGTATGTGATCCAGAACACCCAACACATCACCTCCCCCACAGCCTGACCCCTCCCCCACAGCCTGGCCCCTCCCCCACAGCCTGACCCCTCCCCAATAGCCACTCCCTCTCCCCCACAGCCCCTCCCCTTTCTGACAGCCTGACCCATCCCCCACAGCCTGACTCCTCCCCCACAGTCCATCCCACTCCCCCATAGCCCCTCCCCACAGCCTGTGCCCCTCCCCACAGCCTGTCTCCCTCCCCCACAGCCTGTCCCCCTCCCCCACAGCCCGTCCCCCTCCCCCACAGCCCGTCCAGCTCCCCTACAGCCCTTCCCCCTGCCCCGCAGCCCATTCCCCCTCCCCACAGCCCGTCCCCCTCCTCCACAGGCGGTTCCCCTCCTCCACAGCCCACCCCCCTCCTCCACAGCCCGTCTCCCTCCTCTACAGCCCGTCCCCCACCTCCACAGCCAGTCCCCATCCTCTACAGCCCGTCCCCCACCTCCACAGCCAGTCCCCCTCCTCCACAGCCGATCATCCCCCTTATAGCCCGTCCCGGGGACCACACACCCTCACTATAAACTCTAACCATGTTATCCTGGGGCCGCTGCAGAATCCAAATCCAAACTTATTTTTGAAAAGTATTCTTGACGAAACTCTTTGAGTGACACGTGCAGGATCATTAAATTCATGTTTCTTTTTCTAAAATATAACAGCACCTTTTAGCGGGCGGCTTTGGGGAAATCTCTGGGTGGGCGTTGAGCCAGGAACAGTGGTAGTCAGAGATATTTCAGGGTCTTTGCTGTTGGGATAATATTTACAGCTTTAGCTGGGCTATCCTGCAAACCACCTTCAGATGGTTTTCATTTCACAACCTTGTGCTGAAATAGCTTCGCCATTAACCCATTCATTCCTCATCGCACGGTGCTCCTGGGGCACCTCACTCCGAGGTAAAGAGGTGAAGGAAATGTCTGGGCTGAGGACCCAGGAAACCGAAGGCAAAGCCACCGAAGGCGGAGCGAGTGAAACCAGGGAGAGGGGGGGGGGGGTTGTGCAGTTCTAGTGCATTAATCTGAAAGGCCTCCAGCATCGGGTAAACCGACGGGAAACGTGCCGCCCCCTCATTCTGGAGACCATTAGCCGAGGAGCCCAGTGCAGGTTTGAAGAGTTTGAGCTGATGATGTGTGACGGTTCTGTTCACCCGGTCGAGAGCACCCGGTTTAAATCTGGACTTTACATCACTAGACAGAGTTCCAGCTCCTGTGAATCTACAGAGGGCCCAGTAAAGATTCCAGCTACAGGCGCAAGACGGTCAGCAAAAAGGAGATTACTCTGTGAATAAACTCGGTTTGTTCTCACTGGAACGACGGAGGTTGAGGGGCGACCTGATAGAAGTCTACAAAATTATGAGGGGCATAAACAGAGTGGATCGTCAGAGGCTTTTCCCCAGGGTAGAGGGGTCAATTACTAGGGGGAATAGGTTCAAGGTGCGAGGGGCAAGGTTTATAGGAGATGTACGAGGTAAGTTTTTTTACACAGAGGGTAGTGGGTGCCTGGAACTCGCTGCCGGAGGAGGTAGTGGAAGCAGGGACGTTAGTGACATTTAAGGGACATCTTGACATATACATGAATAGGATGGGAATAGAGGGATACGGACCCAGGAAGTGTAGGAGGTTTTAGTTTATACGGGCAGCATGGTCGGTGCGGGCTTGGAGGGCCGAAGGGCCTGTTCCTGTGCTGTACTTTTCTTTGTTCTTTGTATAGGTAGCTGAAGACACGACCAATGATGGTGGAGCAATGCAATTTGGGGTTGTGGCCACACTGCTGTAGCCTTTGCAACACAAATTTCCCTCCATTACTGTAATCCTCGTCCCCAGGGTGCCCAAGTTGTGTTATTCAATGTCAGCTCCCAGCTGTCATTCTTCCTTTAGTGAAGGTGAAAGTTAATGGTCGGGATTCTCCATCCTGCCAGCCGGCCAGTGGAGTTTCCCGTTGTGGGGAAATCCGCGGGCGTGGGTGCACTGCCGGCAAAACAGAGAATCCTGACAGCGGAGAATCTAGCCCAGGAGATTTCATCGAGGAGTTCCAAATTGTGATGGGTTTTGATTGAGTAAATAAGGCTAAAGTGATTCCACAGGCTGGAAGTTCAGGAAGCAGATAACACAGATTTAATGTAATTAATGTAAATGTTAATACACAAGATAAGGACTGATGGAGTTCGGGAGATGTGTTGCCATTGATTTGATATTGGTAATGAGTGCAGGGAAGGACGGAGCATTTTCCAGTTGGCAGGCTTTGACTGGTCGGGTTCGACAAGGATCAGTCTTGGGAACTCAGCTATTTACAATCTGTGTCAATTACTTCGATGAAGAGACAGAGAGCCTGGACGCTAGTTTTTAGTGACCCATGGACGAGAACACCCAGGTCCCTTTGGACATCAACACTTTCCAACCATTCACTCTTTAAGAAATACTCTGCCTTTCTGTTTCTTCTACCAAAGTGAATAACTTCGCTTTTGTTTGCATTATATTCCAAATGCCATCTTCTTGCCCATTCACTGTTCAAATCCACACAAAGCCCCTTTGCATCCTCCTCGCAACTCACATTCCCACCCAGGTTCGTGACATTACCAAATTTGGAGATATTACATCAGGGGCGAGATTCTCCGACCCCCCCGCCGGGTCGGAGAATCGCCGGGGGCCGGCGTGAATCCCGCCCCCGCCGTGTCGCGAATTCTCTGCCACCGGAGATTCGGCGGTGGCGGGAATCGGCGATTCTCCGGTCCGGGATGGGCCGAAGTCCCGCCGCTGTCAACCCACGCCAGCCGGCGTGGATTGAACCACCTTTGGGACGGTGGGACACGGCGGCGCGGGCGGGCTCCGGGGTCCTGGGGGGGGGGGGGGGGCGCGGGGCGATCTGGCCCCGGGGGGTGCCCCCACGGTGGCCTGGCCCGCGATCAGGGCCCACCGATCCGCGGGCGGGCCTGTGCCGTGGGGGCACTCTTTTCCTTCCGCCTTCGCCATGGTCTCCACCATGGCGGATGCAGAAGAGATCCCCTCCACTGCGCATGCGCGGGGATGCCGTGAACGGCCGCTGACGCTCCCGCGCATGCGCCGCCCGGCAAAGTCAGTTTCGCGCCAGCTGGCAGGGTGGAAATCAGTCCGGCTCGGGCCTAGCACCTCAAGGTGAGGGCTCAGTCGCTCAAGATGCGGAGACTTCTGCACCTTTGGGGCGGCGCGATGCCCGACTGATTCGCGCCGTTTTTGGCGCCGGTCGGCGGACATCGCGCCAATATCGGAGAATCCCGCCCCAGGTCTCCACATTCACATTGATTTGGGGTGGAATTTAACAGAAACATTTTGAAGTTGATTTTGTGTGAGTTTCTTGTCGGTGATTTCCCCACCGCAGTCAAACAACCGTGGGCGTGGTCTCTCCAAAAGGGAACAAAGTCCGCTAGCGAGCACGTTTAGCCGTGAGTTTCCCACCACTCGCAATGCCGAGAAACACACGACTGTTCAACATGACTTGTGTTGTACAAGGGGCCTGAACTTGAAACGTGCGGCAGAGGCCACATATAGCCTCATTCTGTACAGTGTGGAGCTCCACGCGCCAGAACTCCCCGTTGTAGCGAGCGATCGGGCGTCGTTTTTAATAGGCATCCCAATCTCTGAGGCCCCCCCCAAAATCCCCGACCTCCCCCTCCACTTCCCCCAGCGATATGGGAGGGGGTTCCCCCGCACCCCCAACATTCACTTTGGGCAACCCCAACCAGGTCGTGCGTGCGCAAAAAATGCCAGCTTGGCACCTGGGCAATGCTGATCTGGCACCCTAACAATGCCACCTGGATACCTAGGCAGTGCCAGGTCAGCACTCAGGTGGCACTCCCAGGGTACCAGCCTGACACTGCTAAGTGTTATGGGTCTGGGTTTACAGAACCCCAAAGTGTTTCATGGAGTTCAACCGACCCACAACTTGTAATAGATTGTGGTGTGGGAAGCACACGGCGTACTCTCCAGGTGCGATACAGCAGAAATGGACAAGTGGTTTTTAAAACAAAGCAATGTTTATTCTATGAACTTAAGTTAATCTTTTAAAATAAACATTGAATATCTTAACACCCATTACTTCAAATCTAACCCCAAAAGACTACAACACTAAATAATCCTTTAAACATCCAAAAGACTTCAAACCTTCAAAAATAGGAGCACATTAGGTTACATTCAATGGGCGTCATTCTCTGATCCCTCGCCGGGTCGGATAATCGCCGGGGGCTGGCGTGAATCCCGCCCCCGCCGGTTGCCGAAGTCTCCGGCACCGGATATTCGGCAGGGGCGGGAATCAGGCCGCGCCGGTTGGCCCCCCCCCGCTGGATTCTCCGGCCCGGATGGGCCGAAGTCCCGCCGATAAATTGCCTGTCCCGCCGGCGTGGATTAAACCACCTTTTGAACGGCGGGCCAAGGTGGCGTGGGCGGGCTCCGGGGTCCTGGGGGGGCACGGTGCGATCTGGCCCCAGGGGGTGCCCCCACGGTGGCCTGGCCCGCGATCGGGGCCCACTGATCCGCGGGCGGGCCTGTGCCGTGGGGGCACTCTTTCCCTTCCGCCTCCGCCACGGTCTCCACCATGGCGGAGGCGGAAGAGACTCCCTCCACTGCGCATGCGTGGGAAACTGTCAGCGGCCGCTGACGCTCCCGCGCATGCGCCACCCGGAGATGTCATTTCCGCGCCAGCTGGCGGGGCAACAAAGGCCGTTTCCGCCAGCTGGCGGGGCGGAAACTCCTCCGGCGTCAGCCTAGCCCCTCAATGTTGGGGCTCGGCCCCCAAAGATGCGGAGTATTCCGCACCTTTGGGGCGGCGCGATGCCCGTCTGATTGGCGCCGTTTCGGGAGAATTTTGCCCAATATATTTATAGTCTTTGAATTGCAGAAATCAACAGACCAGCTCTGTGTTTCTTCCTGCAGCTCACAGCAAAACACACAGACACTCCCAGCTGCCTTCTCAAACTGAAACTCAAAAAGCAGAAGTGAGCTCAGCTCCTCCCGTTCTCTGACATCACTTCAGTAATATGATCAGCTCCATTTCTTAAAGGTACATTGCTTAAACATCAATTTCTTAAAGGTACTCTCACATGACATAAGGTACCCAGGTGGCACTGCCAGGTACCCAGGCGGCACTAGCAGTGCCAGGGTACCACTCTGCCCAAAGGGCATGCAGCTGGGGACCTCGCTTTAGAGACCCCCACGAGTGCCATTCCATTTGACCCCTGTTTGGGGAGGGGGGTACGAAACAGCACTCGCCCGAGTCCCCGAGGTGAAGGCATTGAATCTCAAAGCCTCAGGTACCTCGGGAATCTGCACATTAGTGTAAGGCTTACTGTCTCGCTCTAATATGCAGATTTGACAAAATGTGATCCCGTCCATTGTGGGCGGGAATCACCTCTCAACGCCTCGTGAGATTGTGCTGAATCTCGTGAGGCATTGCGAGCCGGGTAGATCCCGGGAGGGGGTTTCCCGGCTTTCACCGGTCACGCTGCACCCCAGCGAGCTGCTTTTCCCGCAGCGTGGGTGGAGGATTGCTCCGTAAGTCACTTTTCTGGGCCCTGGGGAGTTTGTCTAGGCCACACCTCTAGGGAGCTGAACTCTGAGGTCGGGCCACCATTTTGAAAGGATCCCCCTCACGCCCCACCCTTGGGCAATGTCACCCTCCACACACATGGGCATTATCCCCCCCCTCCCAAGTGAGGGCACACCGCTATGAGGTCCCTGCACCCCCCCCCCTCCCCCCCCCTACAGACCCTCCCTCCAGGACACCCACCAATCACTGCCTCACCTCCTAGAGGCTCCAACCTACCTGCCCTGCACCCCTCCCCCCACGCTTCGGACCCTTCCTCCACAATCCTTTCATGGGTATGGCCACTCCTCGGGCACTGACCCTTTGCAATGCCACCCGAGCACCTAGGCACCTTTGCACTGCCACGTTGCCGGCCGCGTTGTGCTCTTGCCCAAGGAATAATCCTTGCGGTACTCCACTAGTAACAGGCTGCCATCCTGACAATGACACGTTTATTCCCACGCACTGTTTTCTTTCTTTAACCAATTTGTTTTATTGTCATGTGTACCGAGCTACAGTGAAAAGTATCGTTCTGCGTGGAAAAAACAGAGGACATACGATAGATTCACAATGTAAATACATAGACACAGACAGCGGGTGAGGCAGACAAAGTGTAGCACTACTCAGTAGTGAAGATGTGTGAAGAGGTCAGATCAGTCCATAAAAGGCTCATTCAGGAGTCTTGTATCAGCGGGAAAGAATTCTCAATTCTCAATCCATTGCAAAGAATTATACCGCTGCGTTCTAATTTTGCTGACTGATCGCCTCTGTAGGACCTTATTGAAAACCTTCTGAAAATCCAACTACACCACATCCAGTGATTCTCCTTTCTCAAAGCTGCAAGTAACATCCTCAAAAAATTCCAATGAGTTTGTCATACCTGATTTCCCTCTCATACAGCCGTGTTGACTGTCCAGTCACATCATTATTTTCCAGTTATCAGGGGCGAGATTCTCCGACCCCCCGCCGGGTCGGAGAATCGCCGGGGCCTGGCGTGAATCCCGCCCCCGCCGGTTGCCGAATTCTCCGGCACCGGATATTCGGCAGGGGCGGGAATCGCGCCGCGCCGGTTGGCGGGCCCCCCCGCTCGATTCTCCGGCCCGGATGGGCCGAAGTCCCGCCGCTAAATTGCCTGTCCCGCCGGCGTAAATTAAACCACCTACCTTAACGGCGGGACGTGGGCCGATCTGGTCCCGGGGGGGTGCCCCCACGGTGTCCTGGCCCGCGATCGGGGCCCACCGATCTGTGGGCGGGCCTGTGCCGTGGGGGCACTCTTTCCCTTCCGCCTCCGCCACGGTCTCCACCATGACGGAGGTGGAAGAGACTCCCTCCACTGCGCATGCGTGGGAAACTGTCAGCGGCCGCTGACGCTCCCGCGCATGCGCCGCCCGGAGATGTCATTTCCGCGCCAGTTGGCGGGGCTACAAAGGCCGTTTCCGCCAGCTGGCGGGACGGAAATTCCTCCGGCGTCGGCCTAGCCCCTCAATGTTGGGGCTTGGCCCCCAAAGATGCGGAGCATTCCGTACCTTTGGGGCGGCGCGATGCCCGTCTGATTGGCGCCGTTTTGGGCGCCAGTCGGCGGACATCGCGCGTTTCCGGAGAATTTCGCCTCTGAAGTCAAACTAAGACGTCTGTTTTCTCCCTCCCGCCCTCCCTTTTTAAACCGTGAGGTTACATTTGCTACTTTACAGCATGCAGGAACCTTTGCAAAATCTGTCGAATTTTGAAAGATATTCCCCAATTTATCCACAATCTCAGTAGCCATCTCCTCCAACACTGTGTGATGTAACTCATCCGACCCTGGGTATTTATTAACCCTCAATTCAGTTAATTTTTTGAGTATTACCTCGTTAGTAATACTAGTTTCTCTCAGTTCCTCAGTGTCCCAAGTCCCTTGGTTCTCTGATATTTTTGGAAGAAAAGACATGGAAAGGGCAGTGATTGTTTCGTTTCTTTGCCGCTTCCCTATTCCCCATTACGGATTCTCCTGTCTCCGGCAGTAATGGACCCACATTTCTCAAAGCTCCTTTCAACATACCTAAAGAAGATTTTTCAGTCAGGTTATCTGCTACTCGCTAGTGTGTATTCATGCTCTCTTTTTGTTGATCAGTTTTTTGGTCCTCCCTTGCTGAATCTTAAATTGCTCCCAATCCTTGGGCTTATCACTTTTTCTGGCAACTTGATAAGTTACTTCATTGGACCAAATATTGTCCGCCATCGGGGAGTATGTGGAGTTTAGCAAGAGCGAGGCGATTTCGCTCTGCGAAGCCCTGAAGGTGGTTATTAAGGGAGAGATCATTTCTTATAAGGCGCTAGGGATCAATCTGGGAAGGTGGAGAGACAGAGGCTGGTGGATTCCATCCTTGAGGGTGCCGGCCACGCAGGTGCAGGCACCAATCTCCTTGATTCCCCGGAGTGTGGGTCGTACTGACTTGTTTTTCTGCTAAATGCTGATGTTAGGCTGATGGCTGAGGTGTTGGTAACTGATTCGGAAACCTTGCTGCTGGGGGTGATTTCAGAGGAGCAGACAGGATTATGGGTTGGCAGTTGTCAGCCAACGCTAGGAGATTGTTGAATGTGGTGTTGTCGCCTCCTCAGTGACAGAGTCAGAGGGGATTAATTCGATGGATGTGGAAAAAGGGTTCAACAGGGTTGAGTGGGGACATTTTGTTTGAGATTTGGGGACATTTGCTTTGGGCCAAAATTTATATCTGGGAGTAGGCTTTTGTGTCGGGCCCCACTGGGAATGTCCGTACTATTGCCCTGAACTCAGGATACATTCAGGGGCACAAGACACAGGAGTCCATCATCCCCGTTGCTGTCTGCCTTAGCAATTGAGCGGATAGCCAACTCGCTAAGGTCGTCTACCAGTCAGAGGAGGATAGAGCGGGAAGGGAGGGAACTTAAGGTGTCCTTCTATGTGGATGATTTACATCACCGACCCGCTCTCCAACATGGGGGAGATAATGGTGGTGCTCAGGGACTTTGGCTCCATTTCAGGGTATAAGCTAAACCTGGCCAAGAGTAAATTTTTTCTGGTGAACCCCCCCGGGAGATGTGCGGAACTGGGAAGGCTGCCGTTTCATCCGGCCAGGACTAGTTTCCGGTATCTGGGAATTTGGGTGGCCCGTAACTGTGCCTCGCTCCATAGACTTATCTTGGCCAGTCTGGTGGATGGGGTGAAAGGTGATTAGAAGAGGTCGGATGTCCTTCCTCTGACCTTGGCAGGAAGAGAACAGACGGTTAAGATGAATATTCTCCCAAGGGTTTTGTTTCTGTTCCAGAGTCTCCCATTCTTTCTTTCTGAGGCTTTCTCTTGGAATGTTCAGTAAGTTAATTTCTACTTTTGTGTGGTGGGTAAGACCCCTTGGGTTCGTGGGGCATTGCTGCAAAAGGTTAGACAATCACCGGGGGGAGGGGGCGGGGGGTTTGGTGGCTGGGGTCATTGGCACTACCTAATCTGCTGTGTTGTTACTGGGCGCAAACTTCGAGACAGCACGGAGGTGTTTTAAGGATCCGAACATGGTTCGGATGGAGGAGGCTTCGTGCATAGGATCGAGTCTTTGGGCCCTCGTTACTGCTCCACTCCAGTGTTTTCTGGTTACATTTTCGGCAAGTACAGCGGTAAAAGCCTCTTTGAGGATTTGGAATCAATTTAGGCAGCATTTTGAATCAGGCTCCATGTTGTTGCCGCTGATTTGTAGGAACCAAAGCTTTGTGTCGTCTGGTCCAGATTCAGTGTTCAGGGCATAGGAGAGGGAGCGGTTAGAGAGGTTTAGGAATATGTCTCCGGAGGGTAGGTTTTCCGGGCTCGATGAGATTGTGGAGAGGTTCCTGCTCCCAAGAGGGAATGCATTCAGATATTTTCAGATGCACAATTTTGTACATAAGGAGCTTCCTTTGTTCCCCCTGGTGCCTGCGCCCTCGCTCATGGTTAGGGTCCTGTCCTTGGGTGAGACAGGGGAGGGAAGGATCGCAGGCATCTATGGCAGGTGTTGGCAACGGAGTGGGCATCACTGGAAACCCAGCTCCGGTTTCCTCCCACAGTCCAAAGATGTGCAGGTTAGGTGGATTGGCCGTGATAAATTGCCCTCAGTGTTGGGTGGGGTTGCTGGGTTGTGGGAATAGGGTGGAGGTGTTGACCTTGGGTAGGGTGCTCTTTCCAAGAGCCGGTGCAGACTCGATGGGCCGAATGGCCTCCTTCTGCACTGTAAATTCTATGATAATCTATGATTAACCTAGGACAAAGGTTTGGCACAACATCGTGGGCCGAAGGGCCTGTTCTGTGCTGTATTTTCTATGTTCTATGTGAGGGTGAGCTGGGTTTGGTTTTTGAGGTAGGGGTGTGGAGTGAGGCACTTCATAGGGTTAACATCACCTCCTAGTGTGCAACGTTAAGTCTGATACAGTTTAAGGTGGTGCACCGGGTGGAGCTTACCTGGGCGCGTATGAGTAGATTCTTCTCGGGAGCAGAGGACAGGAGTGAGCAAAGAACAAAGAACAAAGAAATGTACAGCACAGGACAGGCCCTTCGGCCCTCCAAGCCCGTGCCGACCATGCTGCCCGACTAAACTACAATCTTCTACACTTCCTGGGTCCGTATCCCTCTATTCCTATCCTATTCATGTATTTGTCAAGATGCCCCTTAAATGTCACTATCGTCCCTGCTTCCACCACCTCCTCCGGTAGCGAGTTCCAGGCACCCACTACCCTCTGCGTAAAAACCTTGCCTCGTACATCTACTCTAAACCTTGCCCCTCTCACCTTAAACCCACGCCCCCTAGTAATTGACCCCTCTACCCCGGGGAAAAGTCTCTGACTATCCACTCTGTCTATGCCCCTCATAATTTTGTAGACCTCTATCAGGTCGCCTCCTTCGTTCCAGTGAGAACAAACCGAGTTTATTCAACCGCTCCTCATAGCTAATGCCCTCCATACCAGGCAACATTCTGGTAAATCTCTTCTGCACCCTCTCTAAAGCCTCCACATCCTTCTGGTAGTGTGGCGGCCAGAATTGAACACTATACTCCAAGTGTGGCCTAACTAAGGTTCTATACAGCTGCAACATGACTTGCCAATTCTTATACTCAATGCCCCGGCCAATGAAGGCAAGCATGCCGTATGCCTTCTTGACTAGCTTCTCCACCTGTGTTGCCCCTTTCAATGACCTGTGGACCTGTACTCCTAGATCTCTTTGACTTTCAATACACTTGAGGGTTCTACCATTCACTGTATATTCCCTACCTGCATTAGACCTTCCAAAATGCATTACCTCACATTTGTCCGGATTAAACTCCATCTGCCATCTCTCCGCCCAAGTCTCCAAACAATCTAAATCCTGCTGTATCCTCTGACAGTCCTCATCGCTATCCGCAATTCCACCAACCTTTGTGTCGTCTGCAAACTTACTAATCAGACCAGTAACATTTTCCTCCAAATCATTTATATGTACTGCAAACAGCAAAGGTCCCAGCACTGATCCCTGTGGAACACCACTGGTCACCGCCCTCCAATTAGAAAAGCATCCCTCCATTGCTACTCTCTGCCTTCTATGGCCTAGCCAGTTCTGTATCCACCTTGCCAGCTCACCCCTGATCCCGTGTGACTTCACCTTTTGTACTAGTCTACCATGAGGGACCTTGTCAAAGGCCTTACTGAAGTCCATATAGACAACATCCACTGCCCTACCTGCATCAATCATCTTAGTGACCTCCTCGAAAAACTCTATCAAGTTAGTGAGACACGACCTCCCCTTCACAAAACCGTGCTGCCTCTCACTAATACGTCCATTTGCTTCCAATTGGGAGTAGATCCTGTCTCGAAGAATACTCTCCAGTAATTTCCCTACCACTGAAGTAAGGCTCACCAGCCTGTAGTTCCCTGGGTTATCCTTGCTACCCTTCTTTTTTTTTTAAATAATATTTTATTGTAAATTTTTGGTCAACCAACACAGTACATTGTGCATCCTTTACACAACATTGTAACAATACAGATAATAATGACCTTTTTTTAATTTAAACAAAACAACAACAAATAAATAAATATTAAATAACAAAAAATAAAAACTAGCCCTAATTGGCAACTGCCTTGTCTCAGGCCACACCCCCCCCATTCCCCCCCCATCCCTCCCCCCCCCGCCCCCCCCCCCCAAGTCCTGGGCCGCTGCTGCTGCCTTCTTTGTTCTCCCCTATCTATCTTTCCGCAAGATATTCGACGAACGGTTGCCACCGCCTAGTAAACCCTTGAGCCGACCCCCTTAGGACGAACTTAATCCGCTCTAACTTTATGAACCCCGCCATATCATTTATCCAGGTCTCCACCCCCGGGGGCTTGGCTTCTTTCCACATTAGCAATATTCTGCGCCGGGCTACTAGGGACGCAAAGGCCAAAACATCGGCCTCTTTCGCCTCCTGCACTCCCGGCTCTTGTGCAACCCCAAATATAGCCAACCCCCAGCTTGGTTCGACCCGGACTCCTACTACTTTCGAAAGCACCTTTGTCACCCCCATCCAAAACCCCTGTAGTGCCGGGCATGACCAAAACATATGGGTATGATTCGCTGGGCTTCTCGAGCACCTCGCACACCTATCCTCCACCCCAAAAAATTTACTGAGCCGTGTTCCAGTCATATGTGCCCTGTGTAATACCTTAAACTGAATCAGGCTTAGCCTGGCGCACGAGGACGACGAGTTTACCCTATTTAGGGCATCTGCCCACATCCCCTCCTCGATCTCCTCCCCTAGCTCTTCTTCCCATTTCCCTTTTAGTTCGTCCATCATAGTCTCCCCTTCGTCTCTCATTTCCCTATATATATCCAACACCTTACCGTCCCCCACCCATTTCTTTGAGATGACTCTGTCCTGCACCTCTTGTGTCGGGAGCTGCGGGAATTCCCTCACCTGCTGCCTCGCAAAAGCCCTCAATTGCATGTACCTGAATGCATTCCCTTGGGGCAACCCATATTTCTCGGTCAGCGCTCCCAGACTCGCAAACTTCCCATCCACAAATAGATCTTTCAATTGCGTTATACCTGCTCTTTGCCACATTCCATATCCCCCATCCATTCCCCCCGGGGCAAACCTATGGTTGTTTCTTACCGGGGACCCCCCCAGTGCTCCGGTCTTTCCCCTATGTCGTCTCCACTGTCCCCAAATCTTCAGTGTAGCTACCACCACCGGACTCGTGGTATAGTTCCTTGGTGAGAACGGCAATGGGGCTGTCACCATAGCCTGCAGGCTGGTCCCCCTACAGGACGCCCTCTCTAATCTCTTCCACGCCGCTCCTTCCTCCTCTCCCATCCACTTACTCACCATTGAAATATTAGCGGCCCAATAATACTCACTTAGGCTCGGTAGTGCCAGCACCCCCCTATCCCTACTACGCTGTAAGAATCCCTTCCTCACTCTCGGAGTCTTCCCGGCCCAAACAAAACCCATAATACTCTTTTCTATCCTTTTGAAAAAAGCCTTCGTGATCACCACCGGGAGACACTGAAACACAAAAAGGAATCTCGGGAGGACCACCATCTTAACTGCCTGCACCCTCCCTGCCATTGACAATGCTACCATGTCCCATCTCTTGAAATCTTCCTCCATCTGTTCCACCAACCGCGTCAAATTTAGCCTGTGCAATGTGCCCCAATTCTTAGCTATCTGGATCCCCAGGTAACGAAAGTCTCTTGTTACCTTCCTCAACGGTAGGTCTTCTATTTCTCTACTCTGCTCCCCTGGATGCACCACAAACAGCTCACTCTTTCCCATGTTCAATTTATACCCTGAAAAATCCCCAAACTCCCCCAGTATCCGCATTATTTCTGGCATCCCCTCCGCTGGATCCGCCACATATAGTAGCAGATCATCCGCATATAAAGATACCCGGTGTTCTTCTCCTCCCCTAAGTATTCCCCTCCATCCCTTGGAACCTCTCAGCGCTATCGCCAGGGGCTCAATCGCCAGTGCAAACAGTAATGGGGACAGAGGACATCCCTGCCTTGTCCCTCTATGGAGCCGAAAATATGCTGATCCCCGTCCATTCGTGACCACACTCGCCACTGGGGCCCTATACAACAGCTGCACCCATTTAACATACCCCTCTCCGAACCCAAATCTCCTCAACACCTCCCACAGATAATCCCACTCCACTCTATCAAATGCTTTCTCGGCATCCATCGCCACTACTATCTCCGTTTCACCCTCTGGTGGGGCCATCATCATTACCCCTAACAACCTCCGTATGTTCGTGTTCAGCTGTCTCCCCTTCACAAACCCAGTTTGGTCCTCATGAACCACCCCCGGGACACATTCCTCTACTCTCATTGCCATTACCTTGGCCAAGACCTTGGCATCTACATTGAGGAGGGAGATTGGTCTGTAGGACCCGCATTGTAGCGGATCCTTTTCCTTCTTTAAAAGAAGCGATATCGTTGCTTCTGACATAGTCGGGGGCAGTTGTCCCCTTTCCTTTGCCTCGTTGAAGGTCCTCGTCAGTAGCGGGGCGAGCAAGTCCAAATATTTTCTGTAAAATTCAACTGGGAATCCGTCCGGTCCCGGGGCCTTTCCCGTCTGCATGTTCCTAATTCCTTTCACCACTTCTTCTACCGTGATCTGTGCTCCCAATCCCATCCTTTCCTGCTCTTCCACCTTGGGAATTTCCAGCCGATCCAAAAACTCCATCATTCTCTCCCTCCCATCCGGGGGTTGAGCTTCATACAATTTTTTATAAAATGTCTTAAACACTTCATTCACTCTCTCCGCTCCCCGCTCCGTCTCTCCATCTTCGTCTCTCACCCCCCCTATTTCCCTCGCTGCTCCCCTTTTCCTCAATTGGTGTGCCAGCAATCTGCTCGCCTTCTCTCCATATTCAAACTGTACACCCTGCGCCTTCCTCCATTGTGCCTCTGCAGTGCCTGTGGTCAGCAAGTCAAATTCCACATGCAGCCTTTGCCTTTCCCTATACAGTCCCTCCTCCGGTGCTTCCGCATACTGTCTGTCCACCCTCAAAAGTTCTTGCAACAACCGCTCCCGTTCCTTACTCTCCTGCTTCCCTTTATGTGTCCTTATTGATATCAGCTCCCCCCTAACCACCGCCTTCAACGCCTCCCAGACCACTCCCACCTGAACCTCCCCATTGTCATTGAGTTCCAAGTACTTTTCAATGCATCCCCTCACCCTTAAGCACACCCCCTCATCCGCCATTAGTCCCATATCCATTCTCCAGGGTGGACGCCCTCTTGTTTCCTCCCCTATCTCCAAGTCTACCCAGTGTGGGGCATGATCCGAAATGGCTATAGCCGTATATTCCGTTCCCCTCACCCTCGGGATCAATGCCCCACCCAACACAAAAAAGTCTATGCGTGAATAGACTTTATGGACATAGGAGAAAAACGAGAACTCCTTACTCCTAGGGCTACTGAATCTCCACGGGTCCACCCCTCCCATCTGCTCCATAAAATCCTTAAGCACCTTGGCTGCTGCCGGCCTCCTACCAGTCCTGGACTTCGACCTATCCAGCCTTGGTTCCAACACCGTGTTAAAGTCTCCCCCCATTATCAGCTTTCCGGTCTCTAGGTCTGGGATGCGTCCTAGCATTCGCCTCATAAAATTGGCATCGTCCCAATTCGGGGCATACACGTTTACCAACACCACCATCTCTCCCTGTAATTTGCCACTCACCATCACGTATCTGCCCCCGTTATCCGCCACTATAGTCTTTGCCTCGAACATTACCCGCTTCCCCACTAATATAGCCACCCCCCTGTTTTTCGCATCCAGCCCCGAATGGAACACCTGCCCTACCCATCCTTTGCGCAACCTAACCTGATCTATCAGTTTCAGGTGCGTTTCCTGTAACATGACCACATCTGCTTTAAGTTTCTTAAGGTGTGCGAGTACTCGTGCCCTCTTTATCGGCCCGTTAAGCCCCCTCACGTTCCACGTGATCAGCCGAGTTGGGGGGCTTCCCACCCCCCCCCCCCTTGCCGGTTAGCCATCATCTTTTTCCAGCTTCTCGCCCAGTTCCCACGCGGCTGTATTTCTCCCAGACGGTGCCCCCCCGCCCATCCTTTCCCGCACCCACTCCCCCCTTTCCCCAGCAGCAGCAACCCAGTAATTCCCCCCTCCCCCCCCCCCCCGCTAGACCCCCCGCTAGCGTAATTACTCCCCCCATGTTGCTCCCAGAAGTCAGCAAACTCTGGCTGACCTCGGCTTCCCCCCGTGATCACGGCTCGCCCCGTGCGGCGCCCCCTCCTTCCTGCTTCTCTATTCCCGCCATAATTATCATAGCGCGGGAACCAAGCCCGCGCCTCTCCCTCGGCCCCGCCTCCCATGGCCAACGCCCCATCTCCTCTCCCTCCCCACCTCCCCCCATCACCACCTGTGGGAGAAAGAAAAGTTACCATACCGCAGGATTAATCATACAATCCCTCTTCGCCCCCCCCCCCCCCCCCCACTCGTCCCACCACTTTGTCCAAACGTTCATTTTCGTAGTCCAATCATTCCAATTTTTCTTCTACAATAAAAGTCCACGCTTCATCCGCCGTCTCAAAGTAGTGGTGCCTCCCTTGATATGTGACCCACAGTCTTGCCGGTTGCAGCATTCCAAACTTTATCTTTTTTTTGTGAAGTACCGCTTTGGCCCGATTAAAGCTCGCCCTCCTCCACACTCCAATCTTGATAGACGCGGATCACCGCGTTCTCCCATTTACTACACCGAGTTTTCTTCGCCCATCTAAGGACCATTTCTCTATCCTTAAAACGGAGAAATCTCACCACTATGGCTCTGGGAGCTTCTCCTGCTCTCGGTCCTCGCACCATAACTCGGTATGCTCCCTCCACCTCCAACGGACCCGTCGGGGCCTCCACTCCCATTAACGAGTGCAGCATCGTGCTCACATATGCCCCGACGTCCGCCCCCTCCACACCTTCAGGAAGGCCAAGAATCCTCAAGTTGTTCCTCCTTGCGTTATTTTCCAGTGCCTCCAACCTCTCCACAGATCGTTTCTGGTGTGCCTCCTGTATCTCCGACTTCACCACCAGGCCCTGTATGTCGTTTTCATTCTCTGCTGCTTTCGCCTTCACGACCCGAAGCTCCTGCTCCTGGGTCTTTTGTTCCTCTTTCAGCCCTTCAATCGCCTGTAATATCGGGGCCAACAACTCTTTCTTCATTTCCTTTTTTATCTCCTCCACGCAGCGTTTCAAAAACTCTTGTTGTTCAGGGCCCCATATGAAACTGCCACCTTCCGACGCCATCTTGGTTTTTGCTTGCCTTCCTTGCCGTTGTTCCAAAGGATCCGCTGCAATCCGGCCACTTTCCTCTCCTTTTTCCATCCGTGTCCAGGGGGAACACCCTTCTGGTTTACCGCACGGTGTTTTCAGCCGTTAAAATTGCCGTTGGGGCTCCTATCAAGAGCCCAAAAGTCCGTTTCACAGGGAGCTGCCGAAACGTGCGACTCAGCTGGTCATCGCCGCACCCGGAAGTCCCCTTGCTACCCTTCTTAAACAGAGGAACAACATTGGCTATTCTCCAGTCCTCCGGGACATCACCTGAAGATAGTGAGGATCCAAAGATTTCTGTCAAGGCCTCAGCAATTTCCTCTCCAGCCTCAGCCTCCTTCAGTAGTCTGGGGTAGATCCCATCAGGCCCTGGGGACTTATCTACCTTAATATTTTTTAAGACACCCAACACCTCGTCTTTTTGGATCTGAATGTGACCCAGGCTATCTACACACCCTTCTCCAGACTCAACATCTACCAATTTCTTCTCTTTTGTGAATACTGATGCAAAGTATTCATTTAGTACCTCGCCCATTTCCTCTGGCTCCACACATAGATTCCCTTGCCTATCCTTCAGTGGTCCAACCCTTTCCTTGGCTACCCTCTTGCTTTTTATGTACGTGTAAAAAGCCTTGGGATTTTCCTTAACCCTATTTGCCAATGACTTTTCATGACCCCTTCTAGCCCTCCTGACTCCTTGCTTAAGTTCCTTCCTACTTTCCTTATATTCCACACAGGCTTCGTCTGTTCCCAGCCTTTTAGCCCTGACAAATGCCTCCTTTTTCTTTTTGACGAGGCCTACAATATCTCTCGTTATCCAAGGTTCCCGAAAATTGCCGTATTTATCCTTCTTCCTCACAGGAACATGCCGGTCCTGAATTCCTTTCAACTGACACTTGAAAGCCTCCCACATGTCAGATGTTGATTTGCCCTCAAACATCCGCCCCCAATCTATGTTCTTCAGTTTCTGCCTAATATTGTTATAATTAGCCTTCCCCCAATTTAGCACATTCATCCTAGGACCACTCTTATCCTTGTCCACCAGCACTTTAAAACTTACTGAATTGTGGTCACTGTTCCCGAAATGCTCCCCTACTGAAACATCTACCACCTGGCCGGGGTCATTCCCCAATACCAGGTCCAGTACCGCCCCTTCCCTAGTTAGACTGTCTACATACTGTTTGAAGAAGCCCTCCTGGATGCTCCTTACAAACTCCGCCCTGTCTAAGCCCCTGGCACTAAGTGAGTCCCAATCAATATTGGGGAAGTTGAAGTCTCCCATCACCACAACCCTGTTGTTTTTACTCTTTTCCAAAATCTGTCTCCCTATCTGCTCCTCTCTATCTCCCGCTGGCTGTTGGGAGGCCTGTAGTAAACCCCCAACATTGTGACTGCACCCTTCTTATTCCTGATCTCTACCCATATAGCCTCACTGCCCTCCCGCAGTACAGCTGTGATATTCTCCCTAACCAGTAGCGCAACTCCGCCACCCCTTTTACATCCCCCTCTATCCCGCCTGAAACATCTAAATCCTGGAACATTTAGCTGCCAATCCTGCCCGTCCCTCAACCAGGTCTCTGTAATGGCAACAACATCATAGTTCCAAGTACTAATCCAAGCTCTAAGTTCATCTGCCTTACCCGTAATACTTCTTGCATTAAAACATATGCACTTCAGGCCACCAGACCCGCTGTGTTCAGCAACTTCTCCCTGTCTGCTCTGTCTCAGAGCCCCACTGTCCCTATTCCCTAGTTCTCCCTCAATGCTCTCACCTTCTGACCTATTGCTCCCGTGCCCACCCCCCTGCCATACTAGTTTAAACCCTCCCGTGTGACACTAGCAAACCTCGCGGCCAGGGTATTTATGCCTCTCCAGTTTATATGCAACCCGTCCTTCTTATATAGGTCACACCTGCCCCGGAAGAGCTCACAGTGGTCCAGATAACGGAAACCCTCCCTCCTACACCAGCTGTTTAGCCACGTGTTTAGCTGCTCTATCTTCCTATTTCTAGCCTCACTGGCATGTGGCACAGGGAGTAATCCCGAGATTACAACCCTAGAGGTCCTGTCTTTTAACTTTCTGCCTAGCTCCCTGAACTCCTGCTGCAGGACCTCATGCCCCTTCCTGCCTATGTCGTTAGTACCAATATGTACATCGACCTCTGCCTGTTTGCCCTCCCCCTTCAGGATGCCCTCTACCCGTTCGGAGACATCCTGGACCCTGGCACCAGGGAGGCAACATACCATCCTGGAGTCTCTTTCACGTCCACAGAAGCGCCTATCTGTGCCCCTGACTATAGAGTCCCCTATTACTATTGCTCTTCTGCGCTTTGACCCTCCCTTCTGAACATCAGAGCCAGCCGTGGTGCCACTGCTCTGGCTGCTGCTGTTTTCCCCTGATTGGCTATCCCCCCCGACAGTATCCAAAGGGGTATACCTGTTCGAGAGGGGGACAACCACAGGGGATTCCTGCACTGACTGCCTGCCCTTTCTGGTGGTCACCCATTTCTCTGCCTGCACCTTGGGTGTGACCACATTTATATAACTGCTATCTGTGACGCTTTCCGCCACCTGCATGCTCCTAAGTGCATCCAATTGCTGCTCCAACCGAACCATGCGGTCTGTGAGGAGCTCCAGTTGGGTGCACTTTCTGCAGATGAAGCCATCCGGGATGCTGGAAGCCTCCTGGACCTGCCACATCTCACAGTCAGAGCACAGCACCCCTCTAACTGACATTGCGTCAATTAATTAAAATTAAAAGTTTTTTAAAAATGTTTTATATATTTTTTAATTTTTTTAAAGTTACTGTAACTATCTATTTCCCAGCACTAGATTTATAATATAAATGCTCTAGAGGGGCAGCGAATCACACGCTCATGTTCTAATCCTGCCCCAAGTTTGTTAATTTTGGGGTCTCCTTTTTTGAAACAATTCCAGGGATTCTGGATGCCAAGCTGGAGCCTTTCCATCCAACTTAGATGGCAAGTTGGATGCCATTTTCCGAGTGTCGGTCTTGCCGGTGCTGCCAGGGTCACTCAGCTCCTGGCCTCATTAGAGCCTTGGTTCAAACATGGACAAAAGAGCTGAATGCCAGAGGTGAGGTGAGAGTGACTGCCCTCGACATCAAGGCAGCATTTGACCGAGTGTGGCATCAAGGAGCCCGAGCTAAACTGGAGTCAATGGAAATCGGGGGAAACACTCCGCTGGTTGGAGTCATACCCGGCACAAAGGAAGATGGTTGTGGTGGTTGGAGCTCAATCAACTCAGCTCCAGGACATCACTGCAGGAGTTCCTCAGGGTAGTGTCCTCGGCCCAACCATCTTCAGCTGCTTCATCAATGACCTCCCTTCCATCATAAAGTCAGAAGTGGGATGTTTGCGGATGACTGCACAATGTTCAGCACCATTCGCGACTCCTCAGACCAAATGCAGCAAGACCTGGACAATATCCAGGCTTGGGCTGACAAGTGGCAAGTTACATTCCTTCCACACAAGTACCAGGCAATGACCCTCTCCTACAAGAGAGGATCTAACCATCGCCCCGTGACATTCAATGGCATTACCATCGCTGAATCCCCCACAATTAACGTGCTGGGGGTTACCATTGATCAGAAACTGAACTGGACTAGCCACATTAATACTGTGGCTACCAGGGCAGGTCAAAGGCTAGGAATCCTGCGGTGAGTAACTCCTCTTCTGACCCCCCAAAGCCTGTCCACCATTTACAAAGCACAAGTCAGGAGTGTAATGGAAAACTCTCCACTTGCCTGGATGAGTGCAGCTCCAACAACACTCAAGAAGCTCGACACCATCCAGGACAAAGCAGCCCCGCTTGATTGCTCCCCCTTCCACAAACATTCAAACCCTCCACCATCGACAAACAGTAGCAGCCGTGTATACCATCTACAAGATGCACTGCAATAACTCACCAAGGTTCCTTTAGCAATACCTTTGAAACCCTCAACCACGACCATCTAGAAGGTCAGGGCACTGAGCTGAGTTCCCTGCTATTTAATGAATAGCTCATAGGATCAATAAAGGACAAGAGCAGCAGATACCTGGGAGCCCCACCACCTGGAGGTTCCCCTACAAGTCACTCACCATCCTGACTTGGAACTATATCGCCGTTCCTTCACTGTCGCTGGGGCAACATCCTGGAACTCCCTCCCTAACAGCACAGTGGGTGTACCTACACCTCAGACTGCAGCGGTTCAAGAAGGCAACGTACCACTATCTTATGAATGACAACTAGGGATGGGCAATAAATGCTGGACTCGCCTGCGACACCCACGTCCTGTAAATTCATTTTTTAAAAATCCTACTGGGTTATTTACAGAAATATGTTTTCATTAGACAATACTAAAGCTAAAATTGCCCATCTCTCGTTGGTTCCTCAACATGAAACCCATCTGATACACACACCAGAACTTCACCTGCACAGCATTAGTGTTAATTACAATTACTCATGTAAATTGAAGTTGCCGTATTATTAGTGTTACCCTGGTTACATGCATCTCCAATTTCATGATTTGTACCAGATCCAACATTATCACCACAGTTTGGTGGCCTCTATACAACTCACAGCAATACTTTCTGCCCCTTGCTGTTTCTTCGCTCTGCCCATTTTGATCCTATGATCTAAGATCCTCTCACTAACATACTGATGTTGTTCCTTGTTAACAGTGCTACCGCACCTTGTTTTCCTCTGCGCTTATCGTCCCAGTCCTGGTCACCTTGCGACCACATCTCTGTGTTGACTATTAAATCATACCATTTTAAATCTACCTTGTTGAGAATGCTCTATGCATTCAGAGAGCTTGCCCTTAATCTGGTCTTTTTAGATTCCGCATTCTGATCCTATTTGAAGCTTACTTTGTTTTGTCTGCCTTCTAATTTTGCTACTTCCTGTAACCCATGGTACCATGGATCTGGCTGTTGCTGCACTGCCTCAAGGAACCATCACCTTTTCCAGCATCCCAAATGGAATACAGGGTAGCAAATGAGATCAAGTCAGGGAGCTCCTGCATTGCCTGCTTGGTTCTCTTCTCCTGCCTGGCAGTCACCTCTTCCTGCTCTGTCTGTATTCCAAATCCAGAGCGCAGGTTTCTGCAACCATCGACACTTCCTACAGACGTGTTTGTCTGGGTCACTTGGTGCATCCACGACTTCCCACATACCACAGGAGCACATTCCACTCAGCCATGTTGCATTGTCATACCTTAGAAGAATGAGAGATGATCTCATTGAACCATTCAAGATTCTGAATGGGCTTGATAGGGTAGACTATTTCCCCTAGCTGGGGAATCCAAAATATGGGGGCATAAACTCAAAATAAGGGGCTGATCCTTTTGGACCGAGATGAGAAGAAATGTGTTCACTCAAAGAATTGTGAACCTTTTGAATTCTCTATCCCAGAGAGTTATGGATGTGCCATTATTGAGTATATTGAAGGCTGAGATAGATTTTTGGTCTCCGAGTGCATCAAGGCGGGGAAGTGGAACAGAATCAGCCATGATAATACTGAATGTGGAGCTAGCCTGAGGGGTTGTCTGTCTATTCCTGCACCTGTGTCTTCTGTAATTGACAAATAAACCAATAGAAAGATGAGGAGTTATCATTTTAAACTCTGAGTGCTGATGATTGCGTTGTCTTAAAGTGTGGAGGAAACATGCCTGGGAAACATTTAGAAAGGGATTTAGATAATTGCTTTACATGTAAAATATTTTCAGGTGTTATGATCCCAGCTGGTGTTAATATTGGGCAAGTCAGATCTGAGAGTAAAACCTGGCTTGGTAGATCCTAACTTTTTGTTTTAAAAACAGTAGAAGTGAGTAACTGAACACATTCACAGCAGTCTGCCAGTGTACTGTTAACAGAATAAAACAATAAAACATGAATTATATTACACTCGACAAAAACGTTGGAAAGATTTCAATACAGATCCCAAAAAAGACGTCAAACTCACACTATTCCTTGTATCCCAGAATTCCTCACAGACACAAAACCCCAGTGAAGATTTACCACTGGCGCTACACCAAGCTTTTTCGCTTGGGTTAGCTCAGTTTCAAATTGTTTTCTGCGCATTCACTAGTTGCTTTTCTTCGGGTGCTACCTATCCCTGAGTCACCCAAAAACCACAATAAATACCAGTATGGACCAGTTGGACGGGATGGCCTGTTCTTGAGCTGTATGTATGCTGAAACACTTTGTAGCTTCAAGGATTCTTGGAGAAACTCTGAGCAGAATGCAGTAATTAAATTTTGGAATTGAATTTGAATTCATAACTGTACATTTCTTCTTTCTTTCAGAATGTCTACCAGACTCCAGCTCCTGCTCTGGCTCCAGCTCTGGCTCCTGCTCTGGCTCCTGTTCCACCTCCCGCTCCAGTTCCCATTCCAGCTCCTGTATTGAGTGGCACTGGTGCGAGACCAGAGGATGAGCTTGACCGTTTGACAAAAAGGATGTTGTACGACATGGAGAATCCACCATCTGATGATTACTTTGGTAAAGGAACTGAAAAGAGTGTTTACCCGAGTCAAATCCAAATGGATTTGTGGAAGAGATTTCTCCCAATCTCTTCACTCACTAACTTTCTGACAATAAATGAAACTCTTGTCCCTGACTCCCCTATTCACCATCAAAATACTCCATTATTTCAAATGCTGCTGAAGAACATAAGACCCCAAAAATCTCTGAAACCTCCTCTTCTCCATCTCCGCTCTCGTGGGAATCGTGCCAGTGAAATGTCTCTCCTCATTACTGTAATTTCCCATTACCGGTTTCACCCTGACGAATGGACAATTGTCCAGCTCTATCTGTTTTAATGGTTTTTATATAATGGGCCCAAAACACACACACACACCTCACAAACTGTGGCTAAACTTGGTTTTATGCACATTTACATCTATTTCCCTCTCCATCAAATCCCATCCCTTACTACATCGATCAGGAGTCAGGAGAGCTAGAAGGGGTCATGAAAAGTCATTGGCAAATAGGGTTAAGGAAAATCCCAAGGCTTTTTACACGTACATAAAAAGCAAGAGGGTAGCCAGGGAAAGGGTTGGCCCACTGAAGGATAGGCAAGGGAATCTATGTGTGGAGCCAGAGGAAATGGGCGAGGTACTAAATGAATACTTTGCATCAGCATCCACCAAAGAGAAGAAATTGGTGGATGTTGAGTTTGGAGAAGGGGGTGTAGATAGCCTGGGTCACATAGAGATCCAAAAAGACGAGGTGTTGGGTGTCTTGAAAAATATTAAGGTGGATAATTCCCCAGGGCCTGATGGGATCTACCCCAGAATACTGAAGGAGGCTAGAGAGGAAATTGCTGAGGCCTTGACAGAAATCTTTGGATCCTCACTGTCGTCAGGTGATGTCCCGAAGGACTGGAGAATAGTCAATGTTGTTCCTTTGTTTAAGAAGGGTAGCAAGGATAATCCAGGGAACTACAGGCCGGTGAGCCTTATGTCACTGGTAGGGGAATTACTGGAGAGAATTCTTCGAGACAGGATCTGCTCCCATTTGGAAGCAAGTGGTCGTAATTAGTGAGAGGCAGCACGGTTTTGTGAAGGGGAGGTCATGTCTCACTAACTTGATAGAGTTTTTCGAGGAGGTCACAAAGATGATTGATGCAGGTAGGGCAGTGGATGTTGTCTATATGGACTTCAGTAAGGCCTTTGGCAAGGTCCCTCATGGCAGACTGATACAAAAGTTGAAGTCACACGGGATCAGAGGTAAGCTGGCAAGATGGATACAGAACTGGCTAGGTCATAGAAGGCAGAGAGTAGCAATGGAAGGGTGCTTTTCTAATTGGAGGGCTGTGACCAGTGGTGTTCCGCAGGGATCAGTGCTGGGACCTTTGCTGTTCGTGGTATATATAAATGATTTGGAGGAAAATGTAACTTGTCTGATTAGTAAGTTTACGGACGACACAAAGGTTGGTGGAATTGCAGATAGCGATGAGGACTGTCAGAGGATACAGCAGGATTTAGGTCGTTTGGAGACTTGGGCGGAGAGATGGCAGATGGAGTTTAATCTGGACAAATGTGAGGTAATGCATTTTGGAAGGTCTAATGCAGGTAGGCAATATACAGTGAATGGCAGAACCCTCAAGAGTATTGAAAGTCAGAGAGATCTTGGTGTACAGGTCCACAGGTCACTGAAAGAGGCAACACAGGTGGAGAAGGTAGTCAAGAAGGCATACGGCATGCTTGCCTTCATTGGCCGGGGCATTGAATATAAAAATTGGCAAGTCATGTTGCAGCTGTATAGGACCTTAGTTAGGCCACACTTGGAGTATCGTGTTCAATTCTGGTTGCCACACTACCAGAAGGATGTGGAAGCTTTAGAGAGGATGCAGAAGAGATTTACCAGGGTTTTGCCTGGTAAAGAGGGCATTAGCTATGATGAGAGGTTGCATAAACTTGGTTTGTTCTCACTGGAACGAAGGAGGTTGAGGGGCGACCTGATAAAGGTCTACAAAATTATAAGGGCAGAGACAGAGTGGATAGTCAGAGACTTTTTCCCAGGGTAGAGGGGTCAATTACGGGGCATAGGTTTAAGGTGCGAGGGGCAAGGTTTAGAGGAGATGTACGAGGCAAGTCTTTTACACAGAGGGTAGTGGGTGCCTGGAATTCACTACCGGAGGAGGTGGTGGAAGCAGGGACGATAGTGACATCTAAGGGGCATCTTGACAAATACATGAATAGGATGGGAATAGAGGGATACGGACCCAGGAAGTGTAGAAGATTGTAGTTTAGATGGGCAGCATGGTCGGCACGGGCTTGGAGGGCCGAAGGGCCTGTTCCTGTGCTGTACATTTCTTTGTTCTTTGCTCTTTGACCTTAAGTTTGACACTTTGTTTAATATGCCCCATTTAGTTCCCAACTTACAGCCGTGGAGCTATTTACGACACAGAAAACATTCAGCCCGCTGAGTTAATGCCAGCTCTCGGGACAGCAATCCACTCACTCTCACTCCCCCACTCACTCCCCCACTCACTCTCACTCCCCCACTCACTCTCACTCCCCCACTCACTCCCCCACTCACTCTCACTCCCCCACTCACTCCCCCACTCACTCTCACTCCCCCACTCACTCTCACTCCCCCACTCACTCTCACTCCCCCACTCACTCCCCCACTCACTCTCACTCCCCCACTCACTCCCCCACTCACTCTCACTCCCCCACTCACTCCCCCACTCACTCTCACTCCCCCACTCACTCCCCCACTCACCCTCACTCCCCCACTCACTCCCCCACTCACTCTCACTCCCCCACTCACTCTCACTCCCCCACTCACTCCCCCACTCACTCTCACTCCCCCACTCACTCTCACTCCCCCACTCACTCTCACTCCCCCACTCACTCTCACTCCCCCACTCACTCCCCCACTCACTCTCACTCCCCCACTCACTCCCCCACTCACTCTCACTCCCCCACTCACTCTCACTCCCCCACTCACTCCCCCACTCACTCTCACTCCCCCACTCACTCCCCCACTCACTCTCACTCCCCCACTCACTCCCCCACTCACTCTCACTCCCCCACTCACTCTCACTCCCCCACTCACTCCCCCTCCCCCACTCACTCCCCCACTCACTCTCACTCCCCCACTCACTCTCACTCCCCCACTCACTCTCACTCCCCCACTCACTCCCCCACTCACTCACCCTCCCCCACTCACTCTCACTCCCCCACTCACTCTCACTCCCCCACTCACTCTCACTCCCCCACTCTCACTCCCCCACTCACTCCCCCACTCACTCCCATTCCCCCACTCACTCTCACTCCCCCACTCCCCCTCACTCCCTCACTCACACCCCCACTCACTCTCACTCCCCCACTCCCTCTCACTCCCCCACTCACACCCCCACTCACTCCCCCACTCACTCACCCTCCCCCACTCACTCTCACTCCCCCACTCACTTTCACTCCCCCACTCACTCTCACTCCCCCACTCACTCTCACTCCCCCACTCACTCTCACTCCCCCACTCCCTCCCCCACTCCCTCCCCCACTCACCCTCACTCACTCCCCCACTCACTTTCACTCCCTCGTTCACTCTCACTCCCCCACTCACTCTCACTCCCCCACTCACTCTCACTCCCCCACTCACTCTCACTCCCCCACTCACTCTCACTCCCCCACTCCCTCCCCCACTCTCCCTCACTCACTCCCCCACTCACTTTCACTCCCTCGTTCACTCTCACTTCCCCACTCCCTCTCACTCCCCCACTCACTCTTACTCCCCCACTCACTCCCCCACTCACCCTCACTCCCCCACTCACTCCCCCACTCACCCTCACTCCCCCACTCACTCCCCCACTCACTCTCACTCCCCCACTCACTCCCCACTCACTCTCACTCCCCCACTCACTCTCACTCCCCCACTCACTCTCACTCCCCCACTCACTCCCCCACTCACTCTCACTCCCCCACTCACTCCCCCACTCACTCACTCCCCCACTCACTCTCACTCCCCCACTCACTCTCACTCCCCCACTCACTCTCACTCCCCCACTCACCCTCACTCCCCCACTCACTGCCCCACTCACTCTCACTCCCCTATAAGGAGAATTCCTTCAAGAGCTTATCCAATTTTCTTTTGAAATCATTGATTGGTCTCTGCTTCCACCAGCCTATTGGGCAACAGGTTCCAGGTCATCTCACTCTCTGTGTAAAAACGTTCTTCCTCGAATTTCCCCGTATCTATTATCCAAAACCTTAAATCTGTGTCTCCCTAGTCCTGACTAATGGGAAGAGACTTCCTTTGTCTACCTTTTCTAAACCTATCACCATCTCCTTTACTCCAGAACAACCCCAGGCTTCCCAATTTAACTTTGTGACTAAAACCATCTACCCCTGGAACCATTCTGGTCAATCTCCTCCGCACCCTCTCAAGGACCCTCACATCTGTCTTAAAGTGTGGTGACTGGAACTGGGTGGCATTTGCCGCTCTGTGAACAGTTTTGCTTCACCTGGTCCCAAGATAAATGATTGTAGCCGGGCAGTATTGTTTACCAGGAGCTGGTTATGGGAGTAGATTAACAAGTTATCGTAGGGAATACTAGCTCACGGACAAGCTGCCGTACTGAGATTGAAGAAGCGAAACTGGATGGTTCTGTATATCGGGCAGTCGGTCTGCAATGCTACCCTCAGGCGCAGTCTGCCAGTTGAACGCATACCACATTTCTTAGCGAGGTGTGCTGCAAGCAGCTGGAGTGAAACATCCCCGTGTTTATATTGTACAAATTGTTCTGTTGAGACAAAATGAACATTTTGCTCTGGCAGCGATGGTATTAAGTTGATGAGCTGCCGCAGATTACAGCACTCCGCACCCTCACTGGGCAATACTGCTATTGATGCTAAACCGTCGTTCAGCTCACATCATTCCAGATGCTACAATTTCTGTGTTGTGAATATTTTTTTCAAGAATAGCATGACTCTTCCCAGAGTTGGCAGGATTCCTGTGTTTCCAGGGAGAAGTTTAACTGTTTGTCTGTTTACATTATTGGAGGATATCACAATTACAGAGATAGCTTGGCTTTGCTCCATTTTTAAATCTTAGAATTTAGCAGCACGGAGGAGGCCAATTTGGCCCACCAAAGCGTCTGCTGGCCCTTTGAAAGAGCTACCTTGTTAGTCCATCACCCTCTCTTTCCCCACCGCTTTCATTATTTTTTTCCAATCCAGTTTCCTTTTGAAAGTTGTTTTCCGGTCTTCTTCCATCACCCTTTAAGGCAGCGAGTGCCAGATCAGCGAGGGAAGGGTAAACGATTGTTTCCCCTTTCATACAAGATGGAATTTGAAGATGAGAACTGTGGTCAGACCCCAGCTGGAGAAACTTGTTCATTTCTGGGCTCCACACCTGAGGAAGGAGAGATTGTCCTGGGATGGTGCACAGTGCAGATTCACCAGAATGATCCTGGGGCTAAAAGGGTTAATGTCTGAGGACAGCTTGCACAGACTGGGTGTATTCCTTGAGTTTCAAAATTGATCTAATTGAACTACAGGTACTGGATCCGGCTTTGCAAAACTGACTACCTTCGAACTGGTGCCATGGGTAGAATCTTTAATAAAACCCTTTGATTCTTTATTTTTCATTCTCTGTTCCATGTATTATACGCCAATTGTTTGGTCAAAACCCTGGAACTCCCTCCCTAACAGCACAGTGGGTGCACCTGCACCACACAGACTGCAGCGGTTCAAGAAGGCAGCTCACCCCCACCTTCTGAAGGGCAACTAGGGATGGGCAATAAATGCTGACCTAACCAGCGACACCCACATCCCATAAATTAATTTTCTTTTAAAAGTACATGCTAGGCCTAGGAACCAAAGTCCCGAAATCCAGCAGACCCTGCGAGCTTCCCAGATCCGGGGACCTGGATCTCTGTATCTAATAGAGCTCAGTCGGGTAAATAGAGAGGAACCGTGTTCACAGGTGAAATCCTGGAGCAGAGTTTAATGTGGAGGGAACTGGAAATCTGCAATCTCCCCCCAGTATTGCTGTAGGTCGACGATGGGGGCCAATTAGAACTTTCTCAACTGAGAATCCATGTGGATATACGGAAGAGATAATGAAGAATTAACCACACATTGAGGTGCAGTCGACAGGTCACCAAATAATAGGAAGTAAGTGGTAGAGGACACACGCAAACAAATCAGGGAAATGAGTGAAAGAAACGAGAAGAATAATTTTGGGGGACTCTCCCATAAACCGTCCCAGGTTGGAGGTGAGCATGAGTAATCCCGGCTGAGACCGGGAGTGTACTGTGTTAATAGTTTGCTTTGCAATAAGATAGTGGTTAGGGGAGTGAATATTGAGGGGATGGTGCACACTGCTGCCACTGTGCGCCAGTGGGTAAGGGAGGGGATGGTGCACACTGCTGCCACTGTGCGCCAGTGGGTAAGGGAGGGGATGGTGCACACTGCTGTCACTGTGCGCCAGTGGGTAAGGGAGGGGATGGTGCACACTGCTGTCACTGTGCGCCAGTGGTTAGGGAGTGGATGGTGCACACTGCTGTCACTGTGTGCCAGTGGTTAGGGAGTGGATGGTGCACACTGCTGTCACTGTGCGCCAGTGGGTAAGGGAGGGGATGGTGCACACTGCTCCCACTGTGCGCCAGAGGGTAAGGGAGTGGATGGTGCACACTGCTGTCACTGTGCGCCAGTGGGTAAGGGAGGGGATGGTGCACACTGCTCCCACTGTGCGCCAGTGGGTAAGGGAGTGGATGGTGCACACTGCTGTCACTGTGCGCCAGTGGGTAAGGGAGGGGATGGTGCACACTGCTGTCACTGTGCGCCAGTGGGTAAGGGAGGGGATGGTGCACACTGCTGTCACTGTGCGCCAGTGGTTAGGGAGTGGATGGTGCACACTGCTGTCACTGTGCGCCAGTGGTTAGGGAGTGGATGGTGCACACTGCTGTCACTGTGCGCCAGTGGGTAAGGGAGGGGATGGTGCACACTGCTCCCACTGTGCGCCAGTGGGTAAGGGAGTGGATGGTGCACACTGCTGTCACTGTGCGCCAATGGTTAGGGAGTGGATGGTGCACACTGCTGTCACTGTGCGCCAGTGGTTAGGGAGTGGATGGTGCACACTGCTGTCACTGTGCGCCAGTGGGTAAGGGAGGGGATGGTGCACACTGCTCCCACTGTGCGCCAGTGGGTAAGGGAGGGGATGGTGCACACTGCTCCCACTGTGCGCCAGTGGGTAAGGGAGTGGATGGTGCACACTGCTCCCACTGTGCGCCAGTGGGTAAGGGAGTGGATATTGAGTAAAGTGACAGGGGCATCAATCAAACAAACTGCATTGTCCTGGATGTGTTTGAGTTTCTTGGGTGTTGTTGCATCAGATTCATGGGCAGAGCCCTGTAGCTGCCGGAGTGTTTTGTACAATCCAGAGAGAACACAATGCATACACTGGATTCAACCATTTCCTGCTTTTGTCGTCACAGTCATGATGTGACGGATTTAGTTAAACATCGGTTATTGGTGACCCCCATAATGTGGCTGGTGGGGACACAGTTCAGTGAAGAAAAATGTAATAATATAGGCCAGAGTATTCGGGGCACTGCTGTGAGCTTCCACTGTGAGGAAGAGGAAAGTGGAACGTCAGGTCAGCCACAATTTACTGAGTGGCAGAGAGCTCAAGGCCTATTTCTGCTCCTAACTCATCTGTTTGTTTGCAATGGAAAGAGATCAGGGGCGGGATTCTCCGACCACTCGCCAGGTTGGAGAATCGACGGGGGCTGGCGTGAATCCCGCCACACCGGTTGCCGAATTCTCCGGCACCGGATATTCGGCGGGGGCGGGAATCGCGCCGCGCCGGTTGGCGGGCCCCCCCGGCCATTCTCCGGCCCGGATGGGCCGAAGTCCCGCTGCTGGAATGCCTGTCCCACCGGCGAGAATCAAACCACCTCTCTTACCGGCGGGACAAGGCGGCATGGGGGCGGGCTCCGGGGTCCTGGGGGGGGCGGGGTGATCTGGCCCCGGGGGGGTGCCCCCACGGTGGCCTGGCCAGCGATCGGGGCCCACCAATCCGCGGGTGGGCCTGTGCCGTGGGGGCACTCTTTTCCTTCCACCTTCGCCATGGTCTCCACTATGGCAGAGGCGGAAGAGACCCCCTCCACTGCGCATGCACGGGGATGCCGTGAGCGGCCGCTGATGCTCCCGCGCATGCGCCGCACGGCAAAGTCAGTTTCGCGCCAGCTGGCGGGGCACCATAGGCCTTTCTCGCCAGCTGGCGGGGCGGAAATCAGTCCGGCTCAGGCCTAGCCCCTCAAGGTGAGGGCTCAGCCGCTCAAGATGTGGAGGATTCCGCACCTTTGGGGCGGCGCAATGCCGGACTGATTCGCGCCGTTTTTGGCGCCGGTCGGCGGACATCGCGCCGATATCGGAGAATCCCGCCCCATCAGGCAATCAACACAAAACAAAAGAGTTAATGTTGGACTTGTCCAACATCTTAATTAGGCCTCAGTTGTATTGTTGTGTCTAACTGCCTTCTGGAGCTTATATAATGCAATTAACATCCTGAAACGTTCGCTGAAATGGGAGAACACATCGTTAACTGGTGTGAAGTGGGTCAGTGTTAAACTTTGTCAAAGGCTATCTTTTTGAGAAGATTTTTAAGGGAGTAAAAGTAAGTTGAGGGACAGAGAGATTCAGGTAAAATTTCCAGAAAGCAGGACTCAGCTAACTGAAAGGTGGACTTCCACAATGGGACAAAGGAGGATATAGAGATGCCCAAAGACAGAAGTCTCTGCGGAAAGGGGAATAGGGTCGTAAGTGGTTGCAGACATTGGGTGGGACAAGGCTTTGGAGGCCTTCAAAGATGGGGTGTACTACATATTACGGGATGGACATAAAGGTATTAGAAAAGATGCAGTGTGGATTGACTGGGATGTTTCGAGGTTGAGGCATTCCAGTCTGAAGAGATATTTGAGGTATAGGTCACTTTTTACCAGAGCCTAGAGAGTTGATGGATGACAGATGTATTCGAGATTATGAAGGGTTCTTTCTGGTAGTAAGGAAGCTAATTTAAGATAATCACAAACAAAATTAAAGGGAAGGTTAAAAGATATTTCTTACACAGTGGGAAGTTATAAAGTAGAACTCTCTGCCAGAAACTGTTATTAAAGCTAAGTCCACGCATTCCTCTGAAGGGAATTACATCATCTACTCTTGGTGAGTTCCCACAAACTGCTTTGAGATAATGACCAGATCATTTGTTTTAGCGATGTAGATTGAGGGATAAATATTGACATATTGACCAAGGCACTGAGGAGAACTCCCCCTGAGCTACTTCCAATTGTGCAGAGGGCTGAGGGACCTCAGTTTAAATACACATCCGAAAGACAGTTTGATAGTTTAACTCGGAGCTCCGACATTTACCCTGACCAGAGGGTTTTAGTTCCTTGAACGTGATTGGCAATAATTGATGCATAACAGATATGGTGCTCTAATTGTTCATTTGTTTCCTCCACATCAAAGTCTTCTCCAGCGAAGAGCTGGGATTTATTCTGGAACCTCTAATTTCAGGATGCTGCTCTCGGTGTGGGGAGAGTGTTGTTGGGGAAGGTGCAGGCTGCACAGCAATGGACCAAGTTTTTCACGTCGATTGCTTCACCTGTGTGACGTGCAGTCACAAACTCCGAGGACAGCCCTTCTATGCCGTGGAGAAGAAATCCTTCTGTGAACCCTGCTACATTGTGAGTACCGTAACCAATTATCAGAACACACAAAAGGCAAAACTGTCACAACAGCTTTACAAAGAAATTAAAACTCACAGCTCAGTAATTTGACATCAGCAACACTTGCTCAGTAATTGAAAAGTCAGAGTTTCTGATCAGGAATGTATGTTTTATTGTCCTTCATCCCTCCCAGTGTAACCTTCTTTGGATGTGTTACCCACTCTGCACCCAGCGCCCGCCCCTCCATTACTCAATAGGGCTGGTTTAGCACAGTGGGCTAAAGAGTTGGCTTGCAAGGCAGAACAAGGCCAGCAGCGCGGGTTCAATTCCCGTACCGGCCACCTCGAACAAGCGCCGGAATGTGGCGACTAGGGGCTTTTCACAGTAACTTCTTTGAAGCCTACTTGTGACAATAAGCGATTATTATTATTACTAATCCCCAATTAATATACTTTGTACATAAATCTTAAAATTGCTGGTAGTTTAAAAAAAATAATGCTCCGGGTTTGGGTGCAAGGCCACCATGTGCGGTTGTCTCCGGTTGTCCTGAGAAGGTGGTGGTGACAATGAGATTTCTTCTTGGGTTACTGAAACAATTTGATGTGACAGAGGAGCTTGCTATTTCAGAGGGCAGTTAAACATTAATCAGATTAGTGTGTGACTGGAGTTAAAGACAAGCAAGACTGGGTGAGGAAAGAAGGTTTCTCATCGACCTGCTTCCCGTCATGGAATTATCTGTAAATACAACTTCATGTTGCACATGTACAGTGATGACACCCATCTCTACCTCATCACTGCCTCTCTCTCCATGGTCTCCAAATTATCAAACTGCTTATCCGACATCATGTGGTGAATGAGCAAAAATCCCTCCACTCAAGTATTGGGAGGACCATAACATCACCCAACATCTTCCGCGTTTCAGCTCATCTACTGCTGAAACCCTCAACCATTTCTTTGTTACTGTAGACTTGACTATTCCTTGGACTCTTGATTGAACTCCCATCTTCCATCACAAATAAGTTTGAGGTCATTCAAAACTTTGTGCCCTACATCCTTATCAAACCAAGTCCAGTCCACCCGCCACCCGTGTTCTCAGAGACCAACACTGGATCCCTGGTTACATAATGCACCAATTTTAAAATGTTTATAATTGTGCTGGATTCTCTGCACCCCGAGCTGAAATCGTGGCCGGAGCGGTGAATCCATTCCCCGCAAGGAATCGGGACCGATTCCCCGCTTCTCCGGCCCACTCAGACAGTACACCGAGCCGCGTCTCCCCTACCGGCAGCCAACGCTGGAGGCCTGGCCCCGCCATTCCCCGCCCCCGACCGGCCGAAGTTCCGACGGCGTGGACCTAACATGGTCCTGCCGGCCGGGATACTAGCGTGGCGGCTGCGGACTCAGCCCGCGGCTGCCCTGGTCAGGGGATGGCCGATCAGAGGGCAGGGGGGGGCCTGATATGCGGCCGGGCAATTTGTGGGCGGGCGATCCGGGTCGGGTGCACAGCCGATCGGGGGCACTATGTTTCGGGTCCAGCTCCGCGGTCTGAGTCCGCCATGGAGCACGGCGCAGCCGCTCGGGCCGTCGCCATGTGCATGCGCGCCCGCTGACCTGGAAGTGCGGGGGCCCGTATCCGCAGCTAAGGCTGTGAGCTTCCCGATGGGTCCCGGCTTGCCCCCTGCAGGGCGAGGAATAAGTGGCCCTCAGTCCAGAGTTTTTACAACGGCGTGGGAACATAGTCCCAAAAACAGAGAATCCAGCCCAATGGCCCTGTCCCTCCCAATCTCTGTAATCTCCTCGAAAACCCACAAGCCTTTGAGATGAGGGGAGGTGATGGCATAGTGGCAATGTAACTGGTCCAGTAACCAGGAGCCCAGGCTAATGCTGTGGGAACACGGGTTCAAATCCCACCTGGCAGGTGGTGGAATTAATACCTGGAACATAAAGTTATTGTCAGTAACAGTGACCATGAAACTGTTGCTCCAGAACTATCTGTGACCATAAAAAAGCTGTTCCAGTACAGCTACAACACTGGCATCTACCCGTGAATGTGAAAACTTGCCCAGATATGACCTCTGCACAAAAAGCAAATCCAAACCCACTAATTACCACCCCATTAATCTACTTTCGATTATCAGCAAACTGATCATCAAAGTGCTTACTCAGCAGCAGCCTGCTGGCTGCTGACTGGTGCTCAGTCCAAGGCTGTTCAGATCCTGATCTCATTACAGCTACAGAGACAGGAGAGTGACTGCTCTTGATAGCAGAGCAGCATTTACCCAAGTGTGGCATCAAGGAGCCCGAGATAAACTGGAGTCAGTTGGAATCAGGGGGAAACTCTCCGCTGGTTGGAGTCATACCCGGCACAAAGGAAGATGGTTGTGATGGTTGGAGGTCAATCATCTCAGCTCCGGGACATCACTGCAGGAGGTCCTCAGGGTAGTGTCCTCGGCCCCAACCATCTTCAGCTGCTTCATCAACGACCTCCCTTCCATCATAAGGTGAGAAGTGGGGATGTTTGTTGATGACTGCACAATGTTCAGCACCATTCGCGACTCCTCAGCTACTGAAGCAGTCCCTGTCCAAATGCAGCAAGACCTGGACAATATCCAGGCTTGAGCTGACAGGTGTAAAGCAACATTTGTGCCACACTAGTGCCAGGAAATGACCATCTCCCAAAAGAGAGAATCTAACCATCGCCCCTTGACATTCAATGACATTACCATCGCTGAATCCCCCACAATCCACATCCTGGGGTTACCTCAGACCAGAAACTGAACAGGACAAGCCATATAAATACTGTGGCAACAAGAGCAGGTCAGCTGATGGGAATTCTGTGGCGTGTAACTCACCTCCTGACTCCCCAAAGCCTGTCCACCATTTACAAGGCACAAGTCAGGAGTGTAATGAAATACTCTCCACTTGTCTGGATGAGTGCAGCTCCGAATACACATGAGATCCAGGACTATGCAGCACTTCTTTATTAGCATGCCACCTGCCATGTTAAATATTTATTCCCTCCACCACTGATGCATAGGGGCAGCCGTGTGTACCAGATGCCCTGCAGTAACTCAGCAACCCTACTTCGGCAGCACCTTCCAAACCCACGGCCACTACCATCTAGAAGGACAAGGGCAGCAGATACCTGGGAACCCCACCATCTGGGGTTCCTTTAAGAGCCCATGGTGTTCAGGGTAAGATTCTGGCATGGTTAGAGGATTGGCTGACTGGCAGAAGGCAGAAAGTGGGGATAAAGGGGTCTTTTTCAGGATGGCAGCCGGTGACTAGTGGTGTGCCTCAGGGGTCTGGGACCACAACTTTTCACAATATACATTAATGATCTGGAGGAAGGAACTGAAGGCACTGTTGCTAAGTTTGCAGATGATACAAAGATCTGTAGAGGTAGTATTGAGGAAGCAAGGGGGCTGCAGGAGGATTTGGGCAAGCTAGGAGAGTGGGCAAAGAAGTGGAATACAATGTGGAAAAGTGTGAGGTTATGCACTTTGGAAGGAGAAATGGAAGCATAGACTATTTTCTAAATGGGGAAATGCTTCGGAAATCAGAAGCACAAAGAGACTTGGGATTCCTTGTTTACGATTCTCTTAAGGTTAATGTGCAGGTTCAGTTGGCAGTTAGGAAGGCAAATGCAATATTAACATTCATGTCGAGAGGGCTAGAATACAAGACCAGGGATGTACTTCTGAGGCTGTATAAGGCTCTGGTCAGACCCCATTTGGAGTATTGTGAGCAGTTTTGGGCCCCGTATCTAAGGAAGGATGTGCTGGCCTTGGAAAGGGTCCAGAGGAGGTTCACAAGAATGGTCCCTGGAATGAAGAGCTTGTCGTATGAGGAACGGTTGAGGACTCTGGGTCTGTACTCGATGGAGTTTAGAAGGATATGGGGGGGATTTTATTGAAACTTACAGGATACTGCGAGGCCTGGATAGAGTGGACGTGGAGAGGATGTTTCCACTTGAGGAAAAACTAGAAGCAGAGGACACAATCTCAGACTAAAGGGACGATCCTTTAAAACAGCGATGAGGAGGAATTTCTTCAGCCAGCGTCTGGTGAATCTGTGGAACACTTTGCCACAGAAGGCTGTGGAGGCCAAATCACTGAGTGTCTTTAAGACAGAGATAGATAGGTTTTTGATCAATAAGGGGATCTGGGGTTATGAGGGGAAGGCAGGAGAATGGGGATGAGAAAAATATCAGCCATGATTGAATGGCGGAGCAGACTCGATGGGCCGAGTGGCCTAATTCTGCTCCGATGTCTTATGGTCTTATGGAGGTTTCCCTCCAAGTCACTCACCATCCCTCCCTAACAGCACTCTGGGTGTACCTACACCTCAGGTACTGCAGCAGTTCAAGAAGTCAGCTCCCCTGCCACCTTCTCAAATGCAATTAAGAATGGGCAGTAAATGCTGGTTCAACCTGCAACACCTTTGTATGAATAAATAAAAAATGGAAGTACCTCCCCACGTGTCTCTACATTCTGGCCTCTTGTGCATCGCTGATTTTAAGCTCTCCGCTATTGGTGACAGTACCTTCAGCTGGCAAAACCCTAAACTTTGGAACTCTCTACATTCTGCCTGCTTCTCTACCTAACATTCCTCCTTTAAGATGCTTTCCAAAATACCTCTTTGACGAAAGCTCTTGGCCATCAGCCTATTATCTGCCCATTAATCTCCCATCATTTGGCTGGGTGTCAAATTTTGTTTTTATTCTGCCCCCGGGAACGTTTTACTCCATGAAAGAATGTTTAGTGAGTGCAAGTTGTTGTCGTTTATGTTGTGTTATGTACTCTGGGATAACACAGGCTGCAACCGGCTGCAGCTTTAACCAAAAGATACTTCAGACCTTGAAGTTAGTTGAATCTGATTTATTGAACCAGTAGCACAGTTAGCACAGTTCTCATGAGTTCGACTCTCTGCTAACCTAAGTGTGGTTACTCTGTCTGACTGAACCAGACTAGCTCTTAGCCACGTGCTGGAGGTGTGATACTGTACATACCCCCTGACTCACTCTGTAGATGTTCATCAGTGGAAAGAGGTCGAGTGTGAGTGCCTCGTGCCTTTTATAGTCAGGTACCACCCCTGAGTGTCCTGCCTGCTCATTGGTCATGTCCTGGTGCGGGTGTGGGCTTGGGTAGGATGCTCTTTCCAAGAGCCGGTGCAGATTCGATGGGCCGAATGGCCTCCTTCTACACTGTAAATTCTATGATAATCTATGATTAATCTTGGACAAAGGTTCGGCACAACATCGTGGGCTGAAGGGCCTGTTCTGTGCTGTATTTTTCTATGTTCTATTCTAAAATCCCTCATACGTCAACCCTTTCACCCGCGGAATCAATCTGGTGACCCTCCTCTGAACTGCCTCCAATGCCACCACATCCTTCCCCAAATAAGGAGACCCAAACTGGACACAATACTCCAGATGTGGTCTCACACACACCCTATACAATTGCAACAACACTTCTCTACGTTTCTACTCCAATTCTTTTGCAATAACCGTTAACATTCCATTTGCCTTTGTAATTACACGCTGTACCTGCAAACCGGCTTTCTGCGATTCATGAACAAAGACGCCCAGATCCCTCTGCCCAGATTCGTTTTTCATAGAATTTACAGTGCAGAAGGAGGCCATTCGGCCCATCGAGTCTGCACCAGCTCTTGGAAAGAGCACCCCATCCAAAGTCAACACCTCCACCCCATCCCCATAACCCAGTAACCCCACCCAACACTAAGGGCAATTTTGGACACTAAGGGCAATTTATCATGGCCAATCCACCTAACCTGCACATCTTTGGACTGTGGGAGGAAACCGGAGCACCCGGAGGAAACCCACGCAGACACGGGGAGGATGTGCAGACTCCGCACAGACAGTGACCCAAGCCGGAATCGAACCTGGGACCCTGGAGCTGTGAAGCAATTGTGCTATCCACAATGCTACCGTGCTGCCCCCTGTTTTCCATTTGGATAATAATTTGCCTTGCTATTTTTTTGGCCAAATGGATAACCTCACACATGTCCACATTAAACTCCATCTGCCAGATTTTGGCCCAATCCCCTAGCCTATTTACATATGCGTCTGTAAAATCTTTATCTCCTCTTCACTGCCTGCTTTCTCACCTATTTTAGTATCATCCACAAATTTTGCTATGTTACACCCTGTCCCTGCTTGCAGACAATTTTTATAAAATGTAAACAGTTGGGGTCCGAGGTCTGACCTCTGAGGCACCTCGCTAGTTACAGTTCACCAGCCAGAGAAGGACCCATTTATCTCGATCCTCTGCTTTCTGTCAGTCAGCCAATCCTCAACCCAATCTAATACTCTACCCCCAAACCCCTGCGATCTCACCTTTTGGATCAGTCTTTTATGCGGCACCTTATCAAATGCCTTCTGGAAGTCTAGATATACCACATCCACAGGTTCCCCATTATCCACCTTGCTGGTTACGTTCTCAAAGACCTCAAGCAACTTTGTCAAGCGTGACTTACCCTTCATAAAACCGCGCTGACAATTGCGGATTGAGCTTTGTCTTTCCAAATGTTCAGTCATCTCCTCCTTAATGATTGATTCCAGCAACTTCCCCACCACCGAGGTCAAGCTAACCGGTCTGTAGTTTCCTACTTTTTGCCTCTCTCCCTTTTTGAATAGGAGTGTCCCATTAGTATGTTTCCAATCCACCGGGATCTTTCCAGAATCCAGGGAATTCTGAAATATCAAAACCAATACATCCACTATCTCTGCTGCCGGCTCCTTTAATACCCGAGGGTGCGAGCCATCGGGTCCCGGAGACTTATCTGCCTTTAGTCCCATCAGTTTATTCAATACCTTCAATACCGGAGAAAGAGCAGGAAGGCAGTGCAGGTGTCCCCTGCGGTCATCTCCCTCCAAAACAGGTATACCGTTTTGGATACTGTTGGGGGAGATGACTCATCAGGGTAGTAGCCAGGCTCATGGCACCATAGCTGGCTCTGCTGTACAGAAGGGCGGGAAAAAGACTGGCAGGGCTATAGTCATAGGGGATTCAATCGTAAGGGGAGTAGACAGGCGTTTCTGTGGTCGAAAACGAGACTCCCGAATGGTATGTTGCCTCCCGGGTGCATGGGTCAGGGATGTCTCAGATCGGCTGCAGGACATACTGAAGGGGGAGGGTGAACAGCCAGTTGTCGTGGTGCATATAGACACCAACGATATAGGTAGAAAATGGGATGAGGTCCTACAATCAGAATTTAGGGAGTTAGCAGACGAGTTAAAAAGTAGGACCTCAAAGGTAATAATCTCAGGATTGCTACCAGTGCCACGAGACAGTCAGAATAGAAATTCAAGAATAGTCAGAATGAATACGTGGCTTGACAGATGGTGCAGGAGGGAGGGGTTCAGATTTTTGGGACATTGGAACCGGTTCTGGGGGCGGTGGGACCATTACAAATCGGATGGTCTACACCTGGGCAGGACTGGAACCAATGTCCGAGGGGATGTTTTTGCTAACACTGTTGGGGAGGTTTTAAACTAATGTGGCAGGGGGGTGGGAACCAGATTAGGAAGTTAGAGGTCAGTAAAGAGGCAGCAACTAAAGCCAGTAAGGTACTAGATAATAAACTCAATGTGACTAAGGGGAAGAGTAGACTGGGAAGAGATGATGAACGCAAAGGGACAGGTCGTCTGAGGTGAATTTGTTTCAATGCGAGAAGTGTAGCAGGTAAGGCAGATGAACTTAGGTCTTGGATTAGTACCTGGGAATATGACATTATTGGTATTACGGAGACTTGGTTGAGGGAAGGGCAAGACTTGCAACTAAATATCCCAGGGTCTCGATGCTTCAGGAGGGATGGAGAGGGAGGTAAAAGGGGTGGAGGAGTTGCATTACTGGTCAGAGATGATTTCACAGCTATGATTAAGGAGGGCACGATGGAGGATTCGAGCACTGAGGCAATATGGGTAGAGCTAAGCAATAGGAGGGGTGCAGTAACATTGATGGGACTTTAATGCAGGCCTCCCAAAAGCGAGCGTGAAGTAGAGGTACAAATATGTAGACAGATTATAGAAAAATGTAGGAGCAATGGGGTGGTCGTGATGGGAGATTTTAACTTCCCCAACATTGAATGAGACTCATGTAGTGTTGGAGGCATAGATGGAGCAGAATTTGTAAGGAGCATCCAGGAGAGTTTTTAGAGCAGTATGTAAATAGTCCAACTCGGGAAGGGGCCATACTGGACCTGGTATTGGGGAATGATCCCGGTCAGGTGGTTGAAGTTTCAGTCGGTGATTACTTTGGGAATGGCGATCACAATTCCGTAAGTTTTAGAATACTCATGGACAAAGACGAGAGTGGTCCTAAAGGAAGAGTGCTAAATTGGGGAAAGGCCAAGTATAACAAAATTCGGCAGGAGCTAGGGAATGTGGATTGGGAGCAGCTGTTTAAGGGTAAATCCACATTTGAAATGTGGGAGTCTTTTAAGGAAAGGTTGATTAGAGTGCAGGACAGACATGTCCCTGTGAAATGAGAGATAGAAATGGCAAGATTAGGGAACCATGGGTGACGGGTGGAATTGTGAGACTAGCTAAGATGAAAAAGGAAGCATACATAAGATCGAGGCGACTTAAATCTGATGAATCTTTGGAGGAATATCGGGAAAGTAGGACAAATCTCAAACGCGCAATGAAGAGGGCTAAAAGGGGTCATGAAATATCTTTGGCTAACAGGGTTAAGGAAAATCCCAAAGCCTTTTATTCATATATAAGGAGCAAGAGGGTAACTAGAGAAAGGATTGGCCCACTCAAAGACAAAAGAGGGAATTTATGCGTGGAGTCAGAGGAAATGGGTGAGATTCTTAATGAGTACTTTGCATCGGTATTCACCAAGGAGAGGGACATGACGGATGTTGAGGCTAAGGATGGATGTTTAAATACTCTAGGTCAAGTCGGCATAAGGAAGGGGGAAGTTTTGGGTATTATAAAAGGCATTAAGGTGGACAGGTCCCCAGGTCCGGATGGGATCTATCCCATGTTACTGAGGGAAGCGAGGGAAGAAATAGCTGGGGCCTTAACAGATATCTTTGCAGCATCCTTGAGCACGGGTGAGGTGCTGGAGGACTGGAGAATTGCTAATGTTGTCCCTTTGTTTAAGAAGGGTAGCAGGGATAATCCAGGGAATTATAGACCTGTGAGCTTGACGTCAGTGGTAGGCAAACTATTGGAGAAGATACTGAGGGATAGGATCTATTCACATTTGGAAGAAAATAGACTTATCAGTGATAGGCAGCATGGTTTTGTGCAGGGAAGGTCATGTCTTACAAACCTAATAGAATTCTTTGAGGAAGTGACAAAGTTAATTGATGAGGGAAGGGCTGTAGATGTCATATACATGAACTTCAGTAAGGCGTTTCCCATGGCAGGTTGATGGAAAAAGTGAAGTCGTATGGGGTTCAGGGTGTACTAGCTAGATGGATAAAGAACTGGCTGGGCAACAGGAGACAGAGAGTAGTGGTGGAAGGGAGTGTCTCAAAATGGAGAAAGGTGACTAGTGGTGTTCCACAGGGATCCGTGCTCGGACCACTGTTGTTTGTGATATACATAAATGATCTGGACGAAGGTATAGGTGGCCTGATTAGCAAGTTTGCAGATGATACTAAGATTGGTGGAGTTGCAGATAGCGAGGAGGACTGTCAGAGAATACAGCAAAATATAAATAGATTGGAGAGTTGGGCAGAGAAATGGCAGATGGAGTTCAATCCAGGCAAATGCGAGGTGATGCATTTTGGAAGATCTAATTCAAGAGCGGACTATACGGTCAATGGAAGAGTCCTGGGAAAAATTGATGCACAGAGAGATCTGGGAGTTCAGGTCCACTGTACCCTGAAGGTGGCAACGCAGGTCGATAGAGTGGTCAAGAAGGCATCCACCATGCTTGCCTTCATCGGACGGGGTATTGAATACAAGAGTCGGCAGGTCATGTTACAGTTGTATAGGACTTTGGTTAGGCCACATTTGGAATACTGCGTGCAGTTCTGGCCGCCACATTACCAGAAGGATGTGGATGCTTTAGAGATGGTGCAGAGGAGGTTCACCAGGATGTTGCCTGGTATGGAGGGTGCTAGCTATGAAGAAAGGTTGAGTAGATTAGGATTGTTTTCGTTGGAAAGACGGAGGTTGAGGGGGGACCTGATTGAGTCTTCAAAATTATGCGAGGTATGGACAGGGTGGATAGCAACAAGCTTTTTCAAAGAGTGGGGGTGTCAATTACAAGGGGTCACGATTTCAAGGTGAGACGGGGAAAGTTTAAGGGAGATGTGCGTGGAAGTTTTTTTACGCAGAGGGTGGTGGGTGCCTGGAACGCTTTGCCAGCGGAGGTGGTAGAGGCAGGCACAATAGCATCATTTAAGATGCATCTAGACAGATATATGAACGGGCGGGGAACAGAGGGAAGTAGATCCTTGGAAAATAGGCGACAGGTTTAGATAAAGGATCTGGATCGGCGCAGGCTGGGAGGGCCGAAGGGCCTGTTCCTGTGCTGTAATTTTCCCTGTTCTTTGTTGTTCGAGTGATGATTATGGCACCAGGTTCCTCGGCATTAACTGTAGTTTATGGAAATTCTTTATTAGCTTCTAATGTGAAGACAGAGGCACAATATTTGTTCAGTGCCTCCGCCACCTCTGCTTTCCCCAATATTACCTCACCATTATCATCCTCTTAAGAGCTGACATGTACTTTTGCTACTCTCTTCGTCTTTATATACTTTGTTCATGTTTTCTGCAATATTTGTTTTCTGGTATAATTTTGTGAGCACAATGGCGCTGTGCCAGTGCTCCCTCGCACCGTCTCTCTCGAACACTTCTCTCCAAAACATCCAGATATCACGTGGTTCCATTTCCACTGCTCTATTTGCCCTGGCAGCTTTCTCTAAAGCTCATCCCCCACTTAGATGAGATGGTGTCACACTCTTGCGTCCCTTTTAACTCCGGTTCACCCCTGTTTTAACCTTTGCCCACTAGGATTTGAACTCTTTAACCTGAGCATCGAATTGCCCCAATCAATTTTATTAGCTCCCTTTAGGGTCCTGAAAACTTCAGTCAGATTAGGTTGAAGTCTGTCCTCTCTCAGTAAAAACACTCCCAGCTTCCAATATAAACGTCAACCAACTGCAGGATTGCAAAATCTCCCAACTCCCCTCACATTTCTCAGCTCTGCAAAGCCAAGAATAACAATTTTACCCAAGACCCTTATGTAACATTCCCCCAAATACTTTTGTTTAAATGCTGAGCCCATCAAGTGTAGTAAAGTGTGTGCTAAACTTCGCTTCAGGAGCTGCGTTTCATTTCTACAGGCCTTTTATGGATTAAAATGCAGTCAAATCGGGTTGGGAGTTTGTTGTCACATAGAGCATACAGTGCAGAAGGAGGCCATTCGCCCCATCGAGTCTGCACCGACCCACTTAAGCCCTCACTTCCACCCTACCCCCCTAACCCAATAACCCCTCCTCATCATTTTGGACACTAAGGGCAAATTAACGTGGCCAATCCACCTAACACACGTCTTTGGACTGTGGGAGGAAACCGGAGCACCCGGAGGAAACCCACGCAGACACGGGGAGAACGTGCAGACGCCGCACAGACAGTGACCCAATCCGGGAATCGCACCTGGGTCCCTGGCGCTGTGAGGCCGCGGTGCTAACCACTGTGCTACTGTGCTGCCCTGTCACAAAGCCACAGTACTAACCACTGTGCTACTGTACTGCCCTGTCACAAAGCTATGCATTAATCCAGCTGCTGTAAAATTAGTCATTCTCAGGCTGTGGGCATCACTGGCCCGGCCACCAATTGTCGCCAATCCGTAGTTGCTGAGAAAGTGGTGGTGAGCTGCCTTCCTGAACCGCTGACAGTTGGTGAGTGGGCAGTTAAGAGTTGGTACGGGACTGGAGTCACATACAGGCCCTGCCTGGGTAAGGAAGGGAGATTTCGTTCCCTAAAGGACATTGGTGAACCAGATGAGCATTTGTCACAATATCATAGCTCCATTTTCACTTTACTGACATTAATCATCACTAAATTCAACTGATAGCAGATTGAATGGCAGTTTATAGTTGAGAGATTCAACAGCAGTGTTGTCCTCTGTGGATGACTACCTGAAACCGACACTGACAATTCCAACGTTCCGAGATCTCTGCGATATATTCAGGTTATTCCAGGATTTTTAAAAGTGTTTGTGGAAAGGCTTTCTTGACCTGGGGATGATTGACTTTTGATTCCAAACCTTTCAGAAACATTTTATTCTTCATTGATTAGATCAGGGATTATTTGTGTATATCTTTGTTTCTATTGTGCACATTCTTGTGTATATACTTGTGTATATTGTGCACATTCTTGTATATATTGTGCACATTCTTGTGTATATACTTGTGTATATTGTGCACATTCTTGTATATATTGTGCACATTCTTGTGTATATTGTGCACATTCTTGTGTATATTGTGCACATTCTTGTGTATATCCTTGTATATATTGAGCACATTCTTGTGTATATATTGTTAAATTGTGTACATTCTTGTGCATATACTTGTGTATATTGTGCACATTCTTGTATATATTGTGCACAGTCTTGTGTATATTATGCACATTCTTGTATATATTGTGCACATTCTTGTGTATATTGTGCACATTCTTGTGTATATTGTGCACATTCTTGTATATATTGTGCACATTCTTGTGTATATTGAGCACATTCTTGTGTATATTGTGCACAGTCTTGTATATATTGAGCACATTCTTGTGTATATTGTGCACATTCTTGAGTATATTGTGCACATTCTTGTGTATATTGTGCACATTCTTGTGTATATACTTGTTAAATTGTGCACATTCTTGTGCATATACTTGTATATATTGTGCACATTCTTGTATATATTGTGCACATTCTTGTGTATATTGTGCACATTCTTGTGTATATCCTTGTATATATTGAGCACATTCTTGTGTATATTGTACACAGTCTTGTATATATTGAGCACATTCTTGTGTATATTGTGCACATTCTTGAGTATATTGTGCACATTCTTGTGTATATACTTATATATATTGAGCACATTCTTGTGTATATTGTGCACATTCTTGTGTATATTGTGCACAGTCTTGTATATATTGAGCACATTCTTGTGTATATTGTGCACATTCTTGAGTATATTGTGCACATTCTTGTGCGTATACTTGTATATATTGAGCACATTCTTGTGTATATTGTGCACAGTCTTGTATATATTGAGCACATTCTTGTGTATATTGTGCACATTCTTGAGTATATTGTGCACATTCTTGTGTATATACTTATGTATATTGTGCACATTCTTGTGTATATTGTGCACATTCTTGTGTATATTGTGCACATTCTTGTATATATTGTGCACATTCTTGTGTATATTTTGCATATTCTTGTGTATACACTCAATGAACCAACAATGACCAGGAATCAGGGAGTGGAGAGTTTAGCAGGGTTCCTGAGAGCTGGAATCTGTTCCTGATATAATAATCAGTGGGATAATATTGCTGAAAACGGGTGTTGTGTTAATCTCATGTGCCTGTTTGAAAATCTGGATTTTGCGTACAATTTTAATCCATGTTGCTGGGAAACATAATTTGAACTTTGCTGAGTTGCCTGAAATCGACCCCAGCAGGTTTAACAGTCAGTGCTGATTTGGTCCAATGTTCTTGGGTTGTTTATCTGGCCGTTCCATCCACTCTCACTGAAGGTGTGGATGTGTTGTGTGGTACACATTGGCAGGTTCCAGTAGGAGAGGTGTGCTGTGCCTGCAGGAGAGATGTCTCCCTCACCCTCCTCGCTCTCTCTCTTTCACTCTCTCGCTCTGTCTCTCTCTTTTTCACTCTCTCTCTCGCTCTCTCTGTCCACCCCAATGCAGCTCTCCCTGGTATCTTGTCCTCCCATTCCTCCTGCAGACCGATGATCATGACCAACGACCCCTTTCCCCTGGTGACAGCTGGAGTCCTCAGGACCTTTCAGAATACATGTTGACTGCGTGTTGCCGAAGACTTTATCAAGTCTTGTCTAAGGAGAGATATACTGACAATGGAGGCAGCCCCGAGAAGGTTCAATAGGGTGATCCTGGACAGGGAGGGATTTTCTATTGAGGAGAGATTGAGCAGTTTGGGCTTGTACGCAGTGGAGTTTGGAAGAATGAGAGGCGCACTTATTGAAACATTTCAGATTCTCAGGGGGCTTGACAGGGTAAATGCTGTGAGTCTGGGACCAGAGGGCAGAATCTCAGAGTGAGGGGTCACCCATTTCACACAGAGATAAGGAGCAATTTCTTCCCCCAGAGGGCAGTGAATCTGTGGAATTCCTTACCACAGAGAGCTGTCGAGGCTGGGTCAAAGAACAAAGAACAAAGAAAAGTACAGCCCGGGAACAGGCCCTTCGGCCCTCCAAACCTGTGCCGACCATGCTGCCGTCTAAACTAAAATCTTCTACACTTCCTGGGTCCGTATCCCTCTATTCCCATCCAATTCGTATATTTGTCAAGATGCCCCTTAAATGTCACTCTCGTCCCTGCTTCCCCCACCTCCTCCGGCAGCGAGTTCCAGGCACCCACTACCCTCTGTGTAAAAAAACTTACCTCGTACATCTCCTATAAACCTTGCCCCTCGCACCTTAAACCTATGCCCCCTAGTAATTGACCCCTCTGCCCTGGGAAAATGTCTCTGACTATCCACTCTGTCTATGTCCCCATCATATTATAGACCTCTGTCAGGTCGCCCCTCAACCTCCGTCGTTCCAGTGAGAACAAATCGAGTTTATTCAACCTCTCCTCATAGCTAATGCCCTCCATACCAGGCAACATCCTGGTAAATCTCTTCTGCACCCTCTCTAAAGCCTTAAGTATGTTCAAATCAGCCATGATCTCGTTGAATGGCGGAACAGACTCGATGGGCTGAATGGGCTACTTCTGCTCCTATGTCTTATGATCTATGTCTCTCAGAGAGGCTCCCAATAGGTTAAAACAGTCCACTTCATAACCTCCACCAGCACCCCAAGAAAATAGTGAAAGGTGAGATATCTTTCGGAAATTCCTCAGCAGTTACTAATTTATTCCCGATCAATTGATCACCTTTGGAGATGACATTAGGACAGGCATTAGCCACTGAAATGCCCTGCAACATCCTTAATGAGCACCAGCAGATAATCTAAATGCGAATCCACCCCTGACCACTTGTCTGGACACTGATTATTTGGCTTCAGCCCTTGAGCAAGATAGTGGGCGGAATTTGTCCAATCCGCTCACAACGGGTTTGGTGCAAGGCAGGAGCAGAAAGCCAAAAGATTGGAAAACCATCAGCGTAGAATTAGGTTGCACTTCGCCCAATGGCAGGTCGGTCACCCGCTGGCTGGTGGCATCAACACCATTTGTACCTCATGAGAACTTATCAAGACAGCTGCCAGCCGATGTCCCGTCGGGCTTTTCAATCCCGTGTCACAGCTGTGGGAAATCCGCGTCAATGTCAAACCCGATTTCTGGGGGGTAATGTGCACAATAGGGTCCTCAATCGAGAAGGGACTTCGAGGTGAGCGCAGTGAAGTTTTCTGCCACAGTGCCGGAACCTTCAAAGCCGTCAGCTGAGGGTGGCCGGACGATTCAGCTGGCAGCCCACCCGGAGGGTCGGAGGGGAAATTTCCTGTGCAAACCAGGATTTCCACTTCTTAAAATTGAACCAATGGGGATAATTACGTCGCTGGACAAGCCTGGGAGTTTGACGTTTTTAACATGAAAATAGACAGAATCATGAAACCCAGTGTCAATACCCAAGATTGCCAAGCAGTTTACCCTCCGTAACATAATTAACAACAACTGCATTTATATTGTGTATTATTCATTCTTGGGATATGAGCAAGCCTTTCATGTACTGACATTTCCTAAAGTGTTTCACAAGAGCAATTACCAAACAAAAATTGAGAGAAGACCAGAAAGGAGACCATACTATCGTCCCAATGGTGTGACTTTTAATCTTTGTCCAAAATGGACAATCCATTGGTCAGAATGTAACTGTCCAGTCAGTGCAGTATTGGAACAAAATGCAAATCTGGATTTTGAAGTAAAAATTATCATTTATCAAGGCAGCACGGTAGCATTGTGGATAGCACAATTGCTTCACTGCTCCAGGGTCAAACAAACAAAGAACAAAGAACAAAGAAATGTACAGCACAGGAACAGGCCCTTCGGCCCTCCAAGCCCGTGCCGACCATACTGCCCGACTAAACTACAATCTTCTACACTTCCTGGGTCCGTATCCTTCTATTCCCATCCTATTCATATATTTGTCAAGATGCCCCTTAAATGTCCCAATCGTCCCTGCTTCCACTACCTCCTCCGGTAGTGAGTTCCAGGCACCCACTACCCTCTGCGTAAAAAACTTGCCTCGTACATCTACTCTAAACCTTGCCCCTCTCACCTTAAACCTATGCCCCCTAGTAATTGACCCCTCTACCCTGGGGAAAAGCCTCTGACTATCCACTCTGTCTATGCCCCTCATAATTTTGTATACCTCTATCAGGTCGCCCCTCAACCTCCTTCGTTCCAGTGAGAACAAACCGAGTTTATTCAATCGCTCCTCATAGCTTATGCCCTCCATACCAGGCAACATTCTGGTAAATCTCTTCTGCACCCTCTCTAAAGCCTCCACATCCTTCTGGTAGTGTGGCGACCAGAATTGAACACTATACTCCAAGTGTGGCCTAACTAAGGTTCTATACAGCTGCAACATGACTTGCCAATTCTTATACTCAATGCCCTGGCCAATGAAGGCAAGCATGCCGTAAGCATTCTTGACTACCTTCTCCACCTGTGTTGCCCCTTTCAATGACCTGTGGACCTGTACTCCTAGATCTCTTTGACTTTCAATACTCTTGAGGGTTCTACCATTCACTGTATATTCCCTACCTGCATTAGCCCTTCCAAAATGCATTACCTCACATTTGTCCGGATTAAACTCCATCTGCCATCTCTCCGCCCAAGTCTCCAGACAATCTAAATCCTGCTGTATCCTCAGACAGTCCTCATCACTATCCGCAATTCCACCAACCTTTGTGTCGTCTGCAAACTTACTAATCAGACCAGTTACATTTTCCTCCAAATCATTTATATATACTACAAAGAGCAAAGGTCCCAGCACTGATCCCTGTGGAACACCACTGGTCACAGCCCTCCAATTAGAAAAGCATCCCTCCATTGCTACCCTCTGCCTTCTATGGCCTAGCCAGTTCTGTATCCACCTTGCCAGTTCACCCCTGATCCCGTGTGACTTCACCTTTTGTACTAGTCTACCATGAGGGACCTTGTCAAAGGCCTTACTGAAGTCCATATAGACAACATCTACTGCCCTACCTGCATCAATCATCTTAGTGACCTCCTCGAAAAACTCTATCAAGTTAGTGAGACACGACCTCCCCTTCACAAAACCGTGCTGCCTCTCACTAATACGTCCATTTGCTTCCAAATGGGAGTAGATCCTGTCTCGAAGAATTCTCTCCAGTAATTTCCCTACCACTGGAGTAAGGCTCACCGGCCTGTAGTTCCCGGGATTATCCTTGCTACCCTTCTTAAACAGAGGAACAACATTGGCTATTCTCCAGTCCTCCGGGACATCCCCTGAAGACAGCGAGGATCCAAATATTTCTGTCAAGGCCTCAGCAATTTCCTCTCCAGCCTCCTTCAGTATTCTGGGGTAGATCCCATCAGGCCCTGGGGACTTATCTACCTTAATATTTTTTAAGACACCCAACACCTCGTCTTTTTGGATCACAATGTGACCCAGGCTATCTACACCCCCTTCTCCAGACTCAACATCTACCAATTCCTTCTCTTTGGTGAATACTGATGCAAAGTATTCATTTAGTACCTCGCCCATTTCCTCTGGCTCCACACATAGATTCCCAGGTTCGATTCCGGCCTGGGTCACTGTCTGTGCGGAGTCTGCACATCCTCCCCGTGTCTGCGTGGGTTTCCTCCGGATGCTCCGGTTTCCTCCCACAGTCCAAAGATGTGCAGGTTAGGTGGTTTGGCCGTGATAAATTGCCCTTAGTGTTCAAAATTGCCCTTGGTGTTTGGTGGGGTTACTGGGTTATGGGGATAGGGTGGAGGTGTTGACCTTGGGTAGGGTGCTCTTTCCAAGAGCCGGTGCAGACTCGATGGGCCGAATGGCCTCCTTCTGCACTGTAAATTCTATGATATGAAAGAACGAATTCTAATTTCTTTAGCATCCTTCAAAAGCTCAGCACGTCCGAAAGCAGTTAGAACCAATTAAGTATTTTTGAAGTGTGGTCTTTGTTTTTATGAGAAAATGTGACGGCCAATTTGAGCACAGCAAGCTCCCACAAACAGGAGTTGAGGGGTGGGCAATAATCTGGGGGGGTACTAATTATAGAAGGAAGTGTAATTGGGGAGTGGGCCGCAATCAGGGATATGTGATGTACTTGGTGGGGTGGGGTGTAATGAGCAGAGTGGGTTGCAATCTGGGGGGTGGTCTGTAAATGACAGGGCTATAATTGAAGGAGTGAATTGTATTGATGGTGAGACCACTGTTTTGTATTCTTTGTTTAGTCCCATCAATTTCTCCCCATTGGATTGGATTGGATTGGATTTGTTTATTGTCACGTGTACCGAGGTACAGTGAAAAGTATTTTTCTGCAAGCAGCTCAACAGATCATTAAGTACATGAGAAGAAAAGGGAATAAAAGAAAATACATAATAGGGCAACACAACATATACAATGTAACTACATAAGCACTGGCATCGGGTGAAGCATACAGGGTGTAGTGTTAATGAAATCAGTCCATAAGAGGGTCATTTAGGAGTCTGGTAACAGAGGGGAAGAAGCTGTTTTTGAATCTGTTCGTGCGTGTTCTCAGACTTCTGTATCTCCTGCCCGATGGAAGAAGTTGGAAGAGTGAGTAAGCCGGGTGGGAGGGATCTTTGATTATACTGCCCGCTTTCCCCAGGCAGCGGGAGGTGTAGATGGAGTCAATGGATGGGAGGCAGGTTCGTGTGATGGACTGGGCGGTGTTCACGACTCTCTGAAGTTTCTTGCGGTCCTGGACCGAGCAGTTGCCATTCCAAGCTGTGATACAGCCCGATAGGGTGCTTTCTATGGTGCATCTGTAAACGTTGGTCAGGGTTAATGTGGACATGCCAAATTTCCTTAGTTTCCTGAGGAAGTATAGGCGCTGTTGTGCTTTCTTGGTGGTAGCATCGACGTGGGTGGACCAGGACAGATTTTTGGAGATGTGCACCCCTAGGAATTTGAAACTGCTAACCATCTCCACCACCAATTGCAATTAAAGCTGAAACTCACTGGTTTAAACGCATTACAGTGCTCCGGTTTCCTCCTACAAGTAATTTGAACATTCCTAATTCTCCCTCTGTGTACCCGAACTGGCACCGGAATGTGGCGACTAGGGGATTTTCACAGTAACTTCATTGCAGTGTTAATGTAAGCCTACTTGTGACAATAAAGATTATTATTATTGTCCCAAACAATCTGTGGGTTTACTCCAGCTGTGAATAGTTTATTGGGGGTTTGGAGGGGGGCAGGAGAGAGAGCAAAGGGTCAGTTTTCAGTTTCACTGTTTGACACTGAAACGCACGCTCTCTCTCTCTATTAGAAACATATGGACTCGTTACCTCAGAAGAGATTCCTTGGAGTGACTCCAGATCCTTGTTTACATAGCATCAATTCCACAAACATCCAGATTCTGATGCCCCACAGAGTGAGAGGGAGTTGCTGAAATCTGTGGTGTGCTTAAAGCTAAAGGTTACCACAACATTAGCCTATCGAATTTAACAATGTGCTGCCCTGCTGAAAGGTCACAATGATGGTGGCGAGGATGAGATCTGAACCAAGCTCTACAATTCGGACAGTAAGATGCCACAGTGAGATCAATCAGACTGGGTATACCAGTGGGAGGTAACTGACCATTTGCAGAGGAACACAAACACTGAGCAATTGAGGCTCCAAAATAATTTTGGCAGCGAGCCAGGTTTGTGCAGTAAAAAGCCCCAGCGCCTGCCAACAGAAATAATCGACTTTCACCCGAACTGGAGTAGGGAGACCGTTCATCACAAATCTTAAACTGTGCTTCAGCTTTCTGATTAGCTGTCTCTCTGCTGACCATATCAACAGGAAGAGACCATTCCCCGCTCAAGCTGTTCCGCAGTCAGTTAGATCACTGCTGACCTGTATCTTAAACCCATTTACTCACCTCTGCTCCATATTCCTGGAACCTTTGCCCAATTATATTTTTCCAATTAAGGGGCAATTTAGCGTGGCCAATGCACCTACCCTGCACATCTTTGGGTTGTGGGGGTGAGATCCAAGCAGACACGGGGAGAATGTGCAAACTCCACACGGACAGTGACCCGGGGCCGGGATCGAACCTCGTGAATCTATAGTCGCCACATTCTGGCGCCTGATCGGGTACACAGAGGGAGAATTCAGAATGTCCAATTCACCTAACAGCACATCTTTCGGGACTTGTAGAAGGAAACCGGAGCACCCGGAGGAAACCCACGCAGACACGGGGAGAACGTGCAGGCTCCGCACAGACAGTGACCCAAGCCGGGAATCGAACCTGGGACCCTGGAGCTGTCAATCTACAGTGCTACTTGTAAAGATTATTATTATTAGGTATCTTTTATGAAAAAACAAACTTTAATTTAAACCACATTAATAGCAAAAAAACTTTCCAAGTATCAGTTAAACAGTTCTTAAATAAAAGGAAAAACTTTGACTTACTATCTATACCTGCTACTAACTCAGTTAAGCAACCCAATAGATTGGATTGGATTTGTTTATTGTCACGTGTACCGAGGCACTCTGTCTGATTGATCTCACTGCGGCATCTTACTGTCCAAATTGCAGAGCTTGGTTCAGATCTCATCCTCGCCACCATCATTGTGACCTTTCTGCAGCAGGGCAGGACCTTGTTCTGTGTACAGTTCAGACAGATCATTCCATACATGGAAAAAAAAAGTAGGACATACATAAAAACACAATGTGCAGACATAGTCACAGGCATTGGGTGCAGCATATGTCACTTAAAGGTAAAGTTAACACAACAGGTTTACTCTATGTAGATATAGGCCAGGATTCTCCGCGCCGAAACGACACGGCACCTGTTGGGGGCCGTTGAAAGAGGCCCTCGCGGCCGACTGGCGGAGTTCCCACCAGCGTGGTTCACGTATGATTCCACCCGGCGGGAGCTCGACGTCACGGCTGCGATGGCCATCCTGGTGGGGGGACGGGCGGATCCGTCTCCGGGGGGGGGGGGGGGGGCGTCCACAACGGGTCAGGCCGCTATCGGGGGCCCCTGATCGGCGGGCTGGCCTCTCTAGCTGGGGGCCTCCTTTCCTACGCGGCGGCCCCTGTAGTTCTGCGCCATGTTGCATCGGGGCCGGCGCATTGAAGGAGGCCACTGCACGTGTACGGATTAGCGCCGGCGCCAGTGCGTATGCGCAGATCCCGCGGCGCCCAGTTCGCACCGGGATCGGCAGCTGGAGCGGCGCGAACCACTCCAGCGTCGTGCTGGCCCCCTTTAGGGGCCGTAATTAATCCTGGCAGCGGCCTATTCATGCCGTCGTAAAACGCAACGGCCTTTACAATGGTGTGGGCACTCTGCCGCGGGATTAGAGAATCCCGCCCAGAATATTTGGGGTATTAACAGCAGGGGTATTGGGTGTTTGGGGTATTAGCAGGGGTATTGGGTGTTTGGGGTATTAGCAGGGGTATAGGGTGTTTGGGGTATTAGCAGGGGTATAGGGTGTTTGGGGTATTAGCAGGGGTATAGGGTGTTTGGGGTATTAGCAGGGGTATAGGGTGTTTGGGGTATAAGCAGGGGTATAGGGTGTTTGGGGTATTAGCAGGGGTATAGGGTGTTTGGGGTATTAGCAGGGGTATAGGGTGTTTGGGGTATTAGCAGGGGTATAGGGTGTTTGGGGTATTAGCAGGGGTATAGGGTGTTTGGGGTATTAGCAGGGGTATAGGGTGTTTGGGGTATTAGCAGGGGTATAGGGTGTTTGGGGTATTAGCAGGGGTATAGGGTGTTTGGGGTATTAGCAGGGGTATAGGGTGTTTGGGGTATTAGCAGGAGTATAGGGTGTTTGGGGTATTAGCAGGGGTATAGGGTGTTTGGGGTATTAGCAGGGGTATAGGGTGTTTGGGGTATTAGCAGGGGTATAGGGTGTTTGGGGTATTAACAAGGGTATAGGGTGTTTGGGGTATTAGCAGGGGTATAGGGTGTTTGGGGTATTAGCAGGGGTATAGGGTGTTTGGGGTATTAGCAGGGGTATAGGGTGTTTGGGGTATTAGCAGGGGTATAGGGTGTTTGGGGTATTAACAGCAGGGGTATAGGGTGTGGTGATTTGTGATTGGACGGGTAGCTAAGCAACTGGAGATTCATAAAGTGCTGATTTGGAGATTTGTTTTTGATCTGAAATCTGAGGGAGTTGCAATCAATTCTGTTTGCTGAGTATCGGTGCAATTCTGCCCAAACCCTCCCGTTTCGCTTTGTGCCGATGAAGCCGCTCCCCGGGTCTGTCAGCAGAGTTCGAGCAGCCTTGCGTGTTGTTGCTGCACTCACTGACCTGCAGTCGTCATTGACTGAGCTTGTATCTTTAGGAGTGGTTTTATGTAAACCCAAAGGGATGCTGCATACTTTCCAGTAATGACGTCTTATTATTATAATTGTGACATTTCTTACTGTTTCTGGCCAATTCCACATCTGATGTGACTGAGTCAGGATTTCACCCAACTTTCTTCTGGTAGCAGAATAGAAAATTAGACTTGGAGGTGTCAGGAAGAGAAGGGCAGTTCCATTCTCCCATCTCCCCCCGCACTGAGAGTACAGATAACTTTACTCAAGCTGCAGATTGCAATGGGATAAAGGCGCTGCCTACAGGCAGTCTGACACAGGAGCTGTGCCGGATACAATTGTGCACTTTCAACACAAACTTGTTAACCCATACGTGGCAAAACAACGTGAAACATCAGGATCATTGCAAGGCTCTATCTCTCACCCAGGATCCCTAGGGGCGGCACAGTGGCATAGCGGCTAGCACTGATACAAAGAACAAAGAAAAGTACAGCACAGGTACAGGCCCTTCGGCCCTCCAAGCCTGCGTCAACCATGTTGCCCGTCGAAACTAAAGTCTTCCACACTTCCAGGGTCCGTATCCCTCTATTCCCATCCTATTCATGGATTTGTCAAGATGCCCCTTAAATGTCACTATCGTCCCTGCTTCCACTACCTCCCCCGGTAGCGAGTTCCAGGTACCCACTACCCTCTGTGTAAAAAACCTGCCTCGTACATCTCCTCTAAACCTTGTCCTTAAACCAATGCCCCCGAGTAATTGACCCCTCTACCCTGGGGAAAAGCCTCTGACTATCCACTCTGTTTATGCCCCTCATAATTTTGTAGACCTCTATCAGGTCGCCCCTCAACCTCCGTCGTTCCAGTGAGAACAAACCGAGTTTATTCACAGAGTAATCTCTTTTTTGCTGACCGTCTTGCGCCTGTATCTGGAATCTTTACTGGGCCCTCTGTAGATTCACAGGAGCTGGAACTCTGTCTAGTGATGTAAAGTCCAGATTTAAACCGGGTGCTCTCGACCGGGTGAACAGAACCGTCACACATCATCAGCTCAAACTCTTCAAACCTGCACTGGGCTCCTCGGCTAATGGTCTCCAGAATGTGGGCGCGGCACGTTTCCCGTCGGTTTACCCGATGCTGGAGGCCGTTCAGATTAATGCACTAGAACTGCACAACCCCCCCCCCCCCCCCCACCTCTTTCCTGTTCAGCAGTTGTGGGATTTGATCAGTTTGAAAGAAAGAGGGCGGGGTTCTCCGACCACCCCCGCCGGGTCGAAGAATCCTCGGGGGCGGCGGCGTGAATCCCGCCCCACTGCTCCGACGCCAGCTGCCGTATTCTCCGGGGGCAGGGATCACGCCGCGCCGGTCACGGGCCTGTGCCGTGGGGGCACTTCTTCCTTCCGCGCCGGTCCGTCGGGCTCCGCCATGGCCGGCGCGGAGAAGACACTCCCCTGCGCATGTAGTTGTGAAGTGTAGTCACTCTTGCAATGAATAAACCGAGTTTATTCAACCGCTCCTCATAGCTAATGCCCTCCATACCAGGCAACATCCTGGTAAATCTCTTCTGCACCCTCTCTAAACCCTCCACATCCTTCTGGTAGTGTGGCGACCAGGATTGAACACTATACTCCAAGTGTGGCCTAACTAAGGTTCAATACAGCTGCAACACACGGTAGCATTGTGGATAGCACAATTGCTTCACAGCTCCAGGGTCCCAGGTTCGATTCCGGCTTGGGTCACTGTCTGTGCGGAGTCTGCACGTCCTCCCCGTGTCTGCGTGGGTTTCCTCTGGGTGCTCCGGTTTCCTCCCACAGTCCAAGGATGTGCAGGTTAGGTGGATTGGCCATGATAAATTGCCCTTTGTGTCCAAAATTGCTCTTAGTGTTGGGTGGGGTTACTGGGTTATGGGGATAGGGTGGAGGTGTTGACCTTGGGTAGGGTGCTCTTTCCAAGAGCCGGTGCAGACTCGATGGGCCAAGTGGCCTCCTTCTGCACTGTAAATTCTATGATAATCTATGAAACATGACTTGCTAATTTTTATATCCCGAACCCAGGTCACTGTCTGCGTGATGTTTGCACATTCCCCCCGTGTCTGCGTGGTGTTTTCACATTCCCCCCGTGCCTGCGTGGTGTTTGCACATTCCCCCCATGCCTGCGTGTGTTTGCACATTCCCCCCCGTGCCTGCGTGGTGTTTGCACATTCCCCCCGTGCCTGCGTGTGTTTGCACATTCCCCCCGTGCCTGCGTGGTGTTTGCACATTCCCCCCGTGTCTGCGTGTGTTTGCACATTCCCCCCCCGTGTCTGCGTGTGTTTCCACATTCCCCCCGTGTCTGCGTGGTGTTTCCACATTCCCCCCGTGCCTGCGTGTGTTTGCACATTCCCCCCGTGTCTGCGTGTGTTTGCACATTCCCCCCGTGTTTGCGTGGTGTTTGCACATTCCCCCCGTGCCTGCGTGGTGTTTGCACATTCCCCCCGTGTCTGCGTGTGTTTGCACATTCCCCCCCGTGTCTGCGTGGTGTTTGCACATTCCCCCCGTGTCTGCGTGGTGTTTGCACATTCCCCCCGTGCCTGCGTGGTGTTTGCACATTCGCCCCGTGCCTGCGTGGGTCTAAACTCAACGATGTGCAGGGTCGGTGTATTGGCCGTGATAAATTGCCACCAATTGGAAAAATTAAAAAATATATATTTCAAAAAAGACCAGGAAACCTGGCTGATTCCCTTTCTCTCTCTAACCCAGGGAATCACTGGACAGTGATCAGGAGCAGGAAACCTGGCTGATTTCCCCTCTCTCTCTCTAACCCAGGGAATCACTGGACAGTGATCAGGAGCAGGAACCCTGGCTGATTTCCCCTCTCTCTCTAACCCAGGGATCACTGGACAGTGATCAAGAGCAGGAACCCTGGCTGATTTCCCCTCTCTCTCTCTAACCCAGGGAATCACTGGACAGTGATCAGGAGCAGGAACACTGGCTGATTTCCCCTCTCTCTCTAACCCAGGGATCACTGGACAGTGATCAGGAGCAGGAACGCTGGCTGATTTCCGCTCTCTCTAACCCAGGGATCACTGGACAGTGATCAGGAGCATGAACCCTGGCTGATGGTTGGGGGGGTTAGTGTGGGATGGGGATGGTTGGGGGAGTTGTTGGTGGGGGTGGGGATGGTTGGGGGGGTGGGGCTGGTTGGGGGGGTGTTGATGGGGGTGGGGATGGTTGGGGGGGGTTGATGGGGGTGGGGATGGTTGGGGGGTGTTGATGGGGGTGGGGATGGTTGGGGGGGGTTGATGGGGGTGGGGATGGTTGGGGGGTGTTGATGGGGGTGGGGATGGTTGGGGGGTGTTGATAGGGGTGGGGATGGTTGGGGGGTGTTGATAGGGGTGGGGATGGTTGGGGGGGGTGTTGATGGGGGTGGGGTTGGTTTGGGGGGTGTTGATGGGGGTGGGGCTGGTTGGGGAGGTGTTGATGGGGGTGGGGATGGTTGGGGGGTGTTGATGGGGGTGGGGATGGTTGGGGGGTGTTGATAGGGGTGGGGATGGTTGGGGGGGTGTTGATGGGGGTGGGGTTGGTTGGGGGGGGTGTTAATGGCGGTGGGGATGTTTGGGGGGGGTGTTGATGGGTGTGGGGGATGTTGGGGGGGTGTTGATGGGGGTGGGGATGTTTGGGAGGGGGTTGATGGGGATGTTTGGGGGAGGTGTTGATAGGGTGGGGATGTTTGGGGGGTGTTGATGGGGGTGGGGTTGGTTGGGGGGGTGTTGATGGGGATGTGGTTGGTTGGGGGGGGTGTTGATGGGGGTGGGGATGTTTGGGGGGTGTTGATGGGGGTGGGGTTGGTTGGGGGGGTGTTGATGGTGGTGGGGTTGGTTGGGGGGGTGTAGATGGGGGTGGGGATGTTTGGGGGGGGTTGATGGGGGTGGGGATGTTTGGGGGAGGTGTTGATGGGGTGGGGATGTTTGGGGGGTGTTGATGGGGGTGGGGTTGGTTGGGGGAGTGTTGATGGGGTGGGGATGTTTGGGGGGTGTTGATGGGGGTGGGGTTGGTTGGGGGAGTGTTGATGGGGTGGGGATGTTTGGGGGGTTGATGGGGTGGGGTTGGTTGGGGGGGTGTAGATGGGGGTGGGGATGTTTTTTGGGGGGGTTGATGGGGGTGGGGATGTTTGGGGGAGGTGTTGATGGGAGTGGGGATGTTTGGGGGTGTTGATGGGGGTGGGGTTGGTTTGGGGTGGTGTTGATGGGGGTGGGGTTGGTTGGGGGAGTGTTGATGGGGGTGGGGCTGGTTGGGGGGGTGTTGGTGGGGTTGGTTGGGGGGGTGTTGATGGGGATGTGGTTGGTTTGGGAGGGGTGTTGATGGGGTGGGGTTGGTTTGGGGGGTGTTGATGGGGGTGGGGATGGTTGGGGGGTTAGGGTGGGTGGGGTTGGTTGGGGGGGTTAGGGTGGGTGGGGTTGGTTGGGGGGGTTAGGGTGGGGGTGGGGGTGGTTGGAGGGGTTAGGTTGGGGTGGGGGTGAGCATGTACCAGCGGTTTTGTCACGACTCTTTGGCTGACTCTGACAGAGATTGGGAGGTACGGTGCCCAGGGGTGTAGTGAAGATTCTGAGTCCATCCCAGGACTGACCCGCTAAACACCCTGCGTGAAACTGCCATTGCTACCTCAGAGCCCGCGGTTTGCAAAGCCCTGAATTAGGGGTGCTGGTGGTGGATCTCGGGGAAAGTCGCACATAAGGTAGCTCCAGCCTCGTTTTTTAGCCCGGTTTCCGGGGGAACTTGGTTGACAAACCCGGCCCATCTAACTGTATTTTGCAAGAAGAGTCGAAAGCCGTGAAGAAGAATGTTGGAAAGAGGCCTACGAGTGTTAGCCCTGCAGCGGAGACGGAGAAGGTGTGCAGCTGATTGGGAGCAAAGGTGGCGGAGGCGATCCCGTCGAATGGAGCTGCACCTGTCACGGTACAAACACTGACGGAGGTGATGGCACTCGGGTTCGATGGACAATCTGGCAACACTTTGGGAGGGAGGAAGGGAGATGATGGAGATCCTCAGAAAGTTGGTTGAGGAGACACTGGGGCTGATACGAGAGAGATTGGGAAGGACCGCGGAGGGGGAAAGGAGCACGGAGAGGTGCAGCAGGGGGTGGAGGAGACCTTGTCGCGTCCAGCCAACCTCGCTGGAAGCTGAGCTGCTGGTGGTGGAGGAGAGGAATAAGTTTCTGAGGGTGGAGGTTGAGGTCCTGGAGAACTCGTCGGGGAGGCAGAACCTCAGGATCGCGGTGTTGACGGAGGGCCTGAGGCCGGCCCAGTTCTTTGCTCAGATGTTTGCAAAGTTGAACAGGGGGGAGGAATAGCTGCCCCCTTCTGAGCTGGATGGGACTCTCCAAACACTCTAGATGCGGCGAGGGGCGAATGAGCCGCCATGGGCGGTGATCATCTGTTTCCACAGTTACCGGAAGAAGGAACCTGAAATGGGCTAAAGAAAACCGGGATGCAAGGTGGGAAGACAGCAGCATTCGGATTTATCCGGATGTTGGGGCGGAGCTGATAAAGGGGTGTGCAGCCTTTAATAAGGTGTCGTCAGCGTTGTACAGGAGTGGAGTGCGTTTTGGTGTGGTGTACCCGGCGAGGTTGAGAATCACACACAACTCAAAGGATCATTTCTTCAAGATGGCGGAGGAGGCGGAGGCTTTTGTCAAAGAACAAGAAGCTGGACTGAATTGAGTGGGATTTCAGTGGGTGTTGATGGGATGGGAATGATTGGGGATGCTTTAATATTTTTGGTTAACAGGAGTTGATTGTTCTGTATTGGAGTGTAAATGTTGTGGGGTGATGGGGGGAGTGGGGGGGGGGGCGGGGAGACAAAGAATATGGGGCAATGAGGGAGGCAGTAAGGTGGATAATACATGGCCCAAGATGGAAGGTTGAAAAGTGTAAAGCATTTGGTTTTGATTATTCCTTTGTAGTGTGGTTCGGGAGGGGGAGTTTCTATCTCACTGCAGTTAGATCTGAGCTAGTGAAGCAGAGTGAGATGGGGGGAGGGGCCTGTTGGACCTGTTCGGATAGGTTTCACTGAGCCTAGAGGGTTTGTTTGGTCAGCGGAGAGGGGTGGTAAGAAGAGAGCATTGTTCGCTGGGAGGTAGCTGGCAGGTTTCTGAGTTAGGGGAGGAGGGAAGGGGGAAGGGTAGATTGCTGACGGTGACCAGGAGGTTTTCTTTGTCTCACTGAATAGGTGGGCCATCTGGGGTGGGCCTCGGTTCCAGGAACTTGGAATAAGGAGGGGATAATCCCTCGCGGTGGAAATGGCGGACTTGAGAGGAGGGGGAGTGAGAGACCCCCCGATCAGACTAGTCACGTGGAACGTTGGGGGTTTGGGGGGCCGGGAGAAACGATCGAGAGTTTTCTCTCCTGTGAAGAATTTAAGGGCCGATGTGGGGCTTCTGCAGGAGACCCAGCTGTGGGCGAGGGATCAGACACGGCTTCGGAGGGGCTGGCTGAGGCAGGTGTTTCACTCGGGATTTGATAGTAGGGCCCGGGGTGGGGGTGATCTTAATTCACAGAAGAGTCTATTTTCTTGGGGCAAGGGTCATGCGGATCAGGGAGGTAGGTACGATATAGTCACTGAGACGCTGGACGGTAAGTTAGTGGTGCAGGTCAATGTGTACGCCCCAAACTGGGACGATGTAACATTGATGAGAAGGTTGTTGACAGCTGTACCAGACTTGGACTCGCATCAGTTAATTTTGGGGGGAGACATCCGTCTTGAATCTGAAATTGGACCAGTCTCAGCCGAGGTCGTTCGGGGGTGGCAATGGTGCTGTTGACGTTTATGGAGGAGATGGGGGGTGTGGGGGGAGGGAGGGGGCAGATCCGTGACGGTGTGTGCACCCTGGGGGTAAAGAATTTTATTTTTTCTCCCCAGCACATAAAGTATATTCGAGGATCAATTTTTTTTATGATGGGAAAGTCTCTGCTGCCTGGGGTGAGGAAAGCTGAACACTCACCGATAGTCATCTCAGACCCTGCTCCACATCGAGTAGATTTGGTATTAGAAATAGGTTCGGTACAACGTCCTGCATGGAGGCTGAATGTGGGGTTATAGGCGGATTTGGGGTTCTGTGCACGGATATCGAGAGTGATAGACGAGTATGTGAGGTTTTATAGGAATGGGTTGGTCTCACCCTCGATTCTGTGGGAGACGCTGAAAGCAGTGATTAGAGGGGAGATAATTTTGTTCAAAGTGCATATGGGTAGGGAGGCTAAGGAGGAACGCCAAAAGTTGGTAGATGGCATCTTGGACGTAGACCGCCGATACTCGATTGACCCAACCCCAGAGCTCCGAGCTACCAGAAAGAAGCTGCGGATGCAGTTTGATCTATTATCCATGGATAAGGCGGTGCACCAGCTGTGGTGCATGAGGGGGATATCGCATGGGTATGGGGAGAAGGCCAGTCACCTCTTGGCTTGCCAGTTGAGGCGGCTGGCCACCTCACGAGAGATTATCCAGGTCAGAGACTGGGGTGGCGGGCTGGTGCCTGCTCTGGACAAAGTTGATGGAGCGGCCGAGGGAGAGATCGGGTATGTCAGAGTTTTTGGAGGCCTTTGAGTTTCCTGAGGTGGGGAGGAACAACGTGAAGGGGTGGAGGGGCCATTGTGCACAGAAGAGGTCTCGACAGCAATTTGGTGGATGCAGATAGGTAACACCCCCATGGAACGTGGGTCGCAAAGCCTTATTTCTCTATCTAATGTGGACGGCAAGATATTGGCCAAGGTCTGAGCTCTGTGACTGGGACCATGGCTTCCTCACGTTATCAGGGAAGATCAGACAGGTTTTGTCAAAGATCGTATAACGTGTGGTGATTGCTGAATGTGGAGCTCTCTCCATCTGAGGAGCCTGGTCCAGAGGCAATTGTCGCATATACGTTAGTGTGTAGAAAAATATAATAATAATAATAATTGCTTATTGTCACAAGTGGGCTTCAATGAAGCTACTGTGAAAAGCCCCTAGTTGCCACATTCCGGCGCCTGTTCGGGGAGGCTGGTACGGGAATTGGACACGCGCTGCTGGCCTTGTTCTGCATTACAAGCCAGCTGTTTAGCCCACTGTGCTAAAACTGCCCCTATATATATTTACATCACACTAAAAAGTGCCTTTGGCCATCGCCTTGAGGTTTTCAGACTGGTGGAGGGAGATAGTGAGGGGAGGGGTGATGATGATTTCTTACTTTATGTGACGGACCCGATCCCCACCATGGACAATGTGGGACTGCTGAGTGTGGTGGTATGTATTAGGGGTAATACGGTACGCCACGTGTCGACAGGCTATTGGTGGAGGGATGCCAGGTCCTGATAGGATCTGCCCCTACTGGACTCCACCCAGAAATGCCGGTAAAAGAACCCAGCTTTTCCCTCCATTTCCCTCAGCAGCTGCATTCTGTAACCACGCTGCTGGGGGTAAAGTTCTGCTTAATAAAGCCTTCAATTGACATTACCTCAACCTACCTCGCGTCATATTGACGGTGCTACAATTTATTAAGCAGAATTTAAATTGAAGAAAACGACGTGGGAACATGGAGCTCCGAATCACCCCGGAGTGCCTGCGCATCGCACCCCAAGCAGCTAACTCGACATCTATCTTCAAGCACTGGCTGGCATGCTTTGAGGGCTACCTCCGAACGGCCCCCGGCACACCCACAGACGATCTAAAGATGCAGGTCCTCTATTCCAGGGTGAGTCCTGACGTCTACTCCCTTATCGAAGACGAGGACGGTTTCACCGGTGCCATCGCCGCGCTGAAGGATATCTACATCGGGCCCGCCAACCAGGATTTTTCTCGCTACCAGCTCGCCACACGACGGCAATTTCCGGGGGAATCGCTGGACGAGTTTTGTAACGCCCTGCAGATCCTGGGTCGAAACTGCAACTGCCCGGCGGTAATAGCGAGTGAACACACAGAGCTCCTGGTCCGCGATGCGTAGGTGGCAGGTTTGGCCTCTTCCCAGATCCGCCAGAGGCTTCTGGAGAAAGAATCTCTGGGACGTACAGAAGCTCGGGCCCTGGCGGCATCCCTCGATGTGGCCTCGCGTAACGCCCGCGCCTACGCCCCAGACAGCACTACAGCCCCTTGGGCTCCGTGGACCCCCGCTGCGGTCGACTCTCCGACACCCTCCCCCCCCCCCACCCCCGCAAACCTGCTCAACTTCATGCTCAACTTCAACAACCACGTCTGGCTTCGACGACCCTCGACCAGTCGCGACCACGGACGCTCCAGACTGTAACCACTACAGTCCTAGTGAATAGCTACGAGACGCCGTGTCTTATCGACTCTGGGAGCACAGAGAGCTTCATTTATCCGGACACGGTAAGGCGCTGTTCCCTCGTAATTCGGCCAAGCACCCAGAACATTTTACTGCCGGCGGGATCCCACTCCATTCAGATCACGGGGTTCTGCATCGCTAACCTAACGGTGCAGGGGCGGGAGTTCCGAAATTACCGGCTGTATGTCCTCCCCCATCTCTGCGCGCCCACACTGCTAAACTTTGGAAAAAGTGAATTATTTCCAATAGATCCCCTCGAGGAGTGGGGGTGGGGGGGGGGGGGGTGTAATCTGTGTGTGTCACCCTTTTGTAAGGCTGGTTCCAGCATTAGGCCCAAGTAGCCCGGGATTGGGCTCGTCCCATAAACTGAACTGCACGAGCTTGGTGTGGAGGGTCAGGACCGACCTGCAGAGGTGGGACAATCTTCCTCTGCCTATGGTGGGCCGCCTCCTACTTCAAGGTATCGTGGTCCACATTAAGATTGCCTTAACCCTTCTCTTCACCGACAGCAAGTGCATTGGACCTGGCGAGTGGGGTCGGTTTCCATGGTCACTCATTCTCTATCTCACCTTGTACTTTGTAAACTATCAGCCACACCGACTGATTTGAATCTGTAACTCACCCTCAAGAATGACCAAGTTCTGGAGCAAATTGACCAGATCCTGATCCCTCTGGCTACGCTGTTGGAGAAGATACTGAGGGATAGGATCTATTCACATTTGGAAGAAAATAGACTTATCAGTGATAGGCAGCATGGTTTTGTGCAGGGAAGGTCATGTCTTACAAACCTAATAGAATTCTTTGAGGAAGTGACAACGTTAATTGATGAGGGAAGGGCTGTAGATGTCATATACATGGACTTCAGTAAGGCGTTTGATAAAGTTTCCCATGGCAGGTTAATGGAAAAAGTGAAGTCGTATGGGGTTCAGGGTGTATTAGCTAGATGGATAAAGAACTGGCTGGGCAACAGGAGACAGAGAGTAGTGGTGGAAGGGAGTGTCTCAAAATGGAGAAAGGTGACTAGTGGTGTTCCACAGGGAGCCATGCTCGGACCACTGTTGTTTGTGATATACATAAATGATCTGGACGAAGGTATAGGTGGTCTGATTAGCAAGTTTGCAGATGATACTAAGATTGGTGGAGTTGCAGATAGCGAGGAGGACTGTCAGAGAATACAGCAAAATATAGATAGATTGGAGAGTTGGGCAGAGAAATGGCAGATGGAGTTCAATCCAGGCAAATGCGAGGTGATGCATTTTGGAAGATCTAATTCAAGAGCGGACTATACGGTCAATGGAAGAGTCCTGGGGAAAATTGATGTACAGAGAGATCTGGGAGTTCAGGTTCATTGTACCCTGAAGATGGCAACGCAGGTCGATAGAGTGGTCAAGAAGACATACAGCATGCTTGGCTTCATCGGACGGGGTATTGAGTACAAGAGTCAGCAGGTCATGTTACAGTTGTATAGGACTTTGGTTAGGCCACATTTGGAATACTGCGCGCAGTTCTGGTCGCCACATTACCAGAAGGATGTGGATGCTTTAGAGAGGGTGCAGAGGAGGTTCACCAGGATGTTGCCTGGTATGCAGGGTGCTAGCTATGAAGAAATGTTGAGTAGATTAGGATTGTTTTTGTTGGAAAGACGGAGGTTGAGGGGGGACCTGATTGAGGTCTACAAAATTATGAGAGGTATGGACAGGGTGGATAGCAACAAGCTTTTTTTCCAAAAGTGGGGGTGTCAATTACAAGGGGTCACGATTTCAAGGTGAGAGGGGGAAAGTTTAAGGGAGATGTGCGTGGAAAGTTTTTTACGCAGAGGGTGGTGGGTGCCTGGAACGCTTTGCCAGCGGAGGTGGTAGAGGCGGGCACGATAGCATCATTCAAGATGCATCTAGACAGACATATGAACGGGCGGGGAACAGAGGGAAGTAGATCCTTGGAAAATAGGTGACAGGTTTTGATAAAGGATCTGGATCGACGCAGGCTGGGAGGGCCGAAGGGCCTGTTCCTGTGCTGTAATTTTCTTTGTTCTTTGTTCTTTATCTCAAGAGTGTCTCCAACTCAGTGACTCTGTGAAACAGAGACATCTACTTCGGATGTGTTCACTCGGCACAGTCTGTTGTATCTTAGTCTAGATTATTTATAGATTATTTACTTTTTAGTGTGATGTCAATTTTTATTTTTCGACACATTAACTTATAAACTCACTTGGCCGGACAGCTGGTTTGTGATGCAGAGCGAGGTCCGCAGCGTGGGTTCAATCCCCGTACCGGCTGAGGTTATTAATAAAGGCCCCGCCTTCTCAACCTCGCCCCTCGCCTGAGGTGTGGTGACCCTCAGGTTAAACCACCACCGGTCAGCTCCCCCCCTCAAAGGGGAAAGCAGCCTATGGCCACCTGGGACTTCCATTTTTCACAGCAAGCCAGTGGTAACTTTAGCACTGAATTGTGTTTCAAAGTCAACACTGGCCAGACCGGGGTCCACCACATGCCTGAGCCACATCGACAGTTTGAGTACAGTTGGCGCCGAGAATCAGTTGAAGTGTCTTGGTGCCTTTGCCTGTGAGATGACTAATCAGGGGTGCTCATTGAGCTCACACTTCTGTGAACATCCAGCCCACTTCTCCGCCAGACAGCCCCGACAGACAGAGCCATCTCTCCTCTTCCAAACATTCAAACCTTCAACTTTCCTCCACAGTTTTTAAAGTTCTGAGTTAAATTCCAAATGTTAAACTAAGTTTTAATTTGAGATATACTCACTCCACTTAACCAGCAAATTCCCAACCTTTGTAAAAAGAAAAATCCTGCAGATGCCGGAAGTCTAGAATAAAAATAAGAAAAGCGTTAGAAATACTCAGCAGGTCCAGCAGTATCTGTGGAGAGAGAAACAGATTTTTTTTAATTTTTCCAATTAAGTGGCAATTTAGCGTGGCATACCCTGCACATCTTGGGGTTGTGGGGGTGAGACCCACGCAGACACGGGAAGAATGTGCAAAGTTCACACAGACAGTGACCCGGAACTGGGATCGAACCCGCCCTCTACCACCATGTAACCCGTGGAAGATCCCGCTAGTGAGAACATCCGATTGTTTAAACGGTCCGGAATTAAAAGTGTTTGTGCAATGATGTGACACAAGGATGATCATTTACCTCTGACCCCCTCGTTCAAACTCACACCTGGTCTCTTGCCAACAAATGACATTTGATCGGCAGTTTGAACTTTTTTATCTGTCAAAATTCTCCTCGGAAATGTTTGGATGTAAGGTCACATGATTTTGGCAATAACACTGCTGAGAGAGAGAGAGAGAGAAAGTGTCATTTTGGAAGTATAGGTTTGCAGTCCACAGAGGTACAGACAAACCAGAGCTTTATTGGAAAGGTGTTTTCACACAGGCTGCTAGAATAGACTACTAGCCTGCCCAAACAGGCCATGAAGTCATCAGTACAGCACATGATCGAACTTTTAAAATTACCTTGTTCCAACTAGGAACAAACATGAATTGGGAGGGAGAAAAAGAGAGAGACAGTGTGAGACTGGGGGAGCAAGAGACATTATGGGAAGGAGAGAGAGAGAAAGAGACTGGGGGAGAGAGAGAGAGCGAGAGAGAGAGAAAGAGGTTGGGGGAGAGAGGGAGAAAGAGATTGAAGGAGAGAGAGAGTGAGAAAGAGGCTGGGGAGTGAGAGAAAAAGATACTGAGGAAGAGAGAGAGAGAGAAAGAGATTGAGTGAGAAAGAGGATGGGGGAGAGAGAGAAACTGGGTGAGAAAGAGAGAGAGAGACAGACTGGGTGAGAGAGTGAGGAAGAGACTGAGGGAGAGAGGGAGAGACTGGGGAAAGAGAGAAACATCAGGCCCACTCAGTATTTTAGGAAATATGTGGGGCGGCATGGTGGCGCAGTGGTTAGCACTACAGCCTCACAGCGCTGAGGTCCCAGGTTCGATCCCGGTTCTGGGTCACTGTCCGGGTGGAGATTGCACATTCTCCCCGTGTCTGCGTGGGTTTCGCCCCCACAACCCAAAGATGTGTCTACCCAAACATGGTTAAAGGATGTTCACGACTGGGAGTTAAGTATCCGAGGGTATCAAACTATTCGGAAGTACAGAGTGGATGGTAAGGGAGGTGGTGTAGCTCTGTTATTTAAGGATGACATCCGGGCAATAGTAAGGGATGACATCGGTGCTATGGGGGATAAGGTTGAATCCATTTGGGTGGAAATCAGGAATAGTAAGGCGAAAAAGTCACTGATAGGAGTAGTCTATAGGCCACCAAATAGTAACATTATGGTGGGGCAGGCAATAAACAAAGAAATAACTGATGCATGTAGAAATGGTACAGCAGTTATCATGGGGGATTTTAATCTACATGTTGATTGGTTTAACCAGATCGGTCAAGGCAGCCTTGAGGAGGAGTTTATAGAATGTATCCGCGATAGTTTCCTAGAACAATATGTAATGGAACCTACGAGGGAACAAGCGGTCCTAGATCTGGTCCTGTGTAATGAGACAGGATTGATTCAGGATCTCATAGTTAGGGATCCTCTCGGAAGGAGCGATCACAATATGGTGGAATTTAAAATACAGATGGAGGGTGAGAAGGTAAAATCAAGCACTAGTGTTTTGTGCTTAAACAAAGGAGATTACAATGGGATGAGAGAAGAACTAGCTAAGGTGGACTGGGAGCAAAGACTTGATGGTGAAACAGTTGAGGAACAGTGGGGAACCTTCCAAGTGGTTTTTCACAGTGCTCAGCAAAGGTTTACACCAACAAAAAGGAAGGACGGTAAAAAGAGGGAAAATCGACCGTGGATATCTAAGGAAATAAGGGAGAGTATCAAGTTGAAGGAAAAAACATACAAAGTAGCAAAGATCAGTGGGAGACTAGAGGACTGGGAAATCTTTAGGGGGCAACAGAAAGCTACTAAAAAAGCTATAAAGAAGAGTAAGATAGATTATGAGAGTAAACTTGCTCAGAATATAAAAACAGATAGTAAAAGTTTCTACAAATATATAAAACAAAAAAGAGTGGCTGAGGTAAATATTGGTCCTTTAGAGGATGAGAAGGGAGATTTAATAATGGGAGATGAGGAAATGGCTGAGGAACTGAACAGGATTTTTGGGTCGGTCTACACAGTGGAAGACACAAATAACATGCCAGTGACTGATGGAAATGAGGCTATGACAGGTGAGGACCTTGAGAGGATTGTTATCACCAAGGAGGTAGTGATGGGCAAGCTAATGGGGCTAAAGGTAGACAAGTCTCCTGGCCCTGATGGAATGCATCCCAGAGTGCTAAAAGAGATGGTTAGGGAAATTGCAAATGCACTAGTGATAATTTACCAAAATTCACTAGACTCTGGGGTGATCCCGGCGGATTGGAAATTAGCAAACGTGACACCACTGTTTAAAAAAGGAGGTAGGCAGAAAGCGGGTAATTATAGGCCAGTGAGCTTAACTTCGGTAGTAGGGAAGATGCTGGAATCTATCATCAAGGAAGAAATAGCGAGGCATCTGGATGGAAATTGTCCCATTGGACAGACGCAGCATGGGTTCATAAAGGGCAGGTCGTGCCTAACTAATTTAGTGGAATTTTTTGAGGACATTAACAGTGCGGTAGATAACGGGGAGCCAATGGATGTGGTATATCTGGATTTCCAGAAAGCCTTTGACAAGGTGCCACACAAAAGGTTGTTGCATAAGATAAAGATGCATGGCATTAAGGGGAAAGTAGTAGCATGGATAGAGGATTGGTTAATTAATAGAAAGCAAAGAGTGGGGATTAATGGGTGTTTCTCTGGTTGGCAATCAGTAGCTAGTGGTGTCCCTCAGGGATCAGTGTTGGGCCCACAACTGTTCACAATTTACATAGATGATTTGGAGTTGGGGACCAAGGCCAATGTGTCCAAGTTTGCAGACGACACTAAGATAAGTGGTAAAGCAAAAAGTGCAGAGGATACTGGAAGTCTGCAGAGGGATTTGGATAGGCTAAGTGAATGGGCTAGGGTCTGGCAGATGGAATACAATGTTGAAAAATGTGAGGTTATCCATTTTGGTAGGAATAACAGCAAAAGGGATTATTGTTTAAATGATAAAATATTAAAACATGCTGCTGTGCAGAGAGACCTGGGTGTGCTAGTGCATTGTTGCTGATTTTGCCTTAGTTCAATTGCTCTGTTTTATTACCTTTGCTCTTGAGTCGCCAGGTATCTTTATGATACCGCCACGAGGTTCAAGTCCGAGTAATGATCAATAATCCAATACACCGATTAGTAAGATTTAAATCAAAGCACATTTATTATACACAGGAATCGCTACTCATGCACAAATTCTACGTCTAAGCTACTTCTATAACTAACAGGCCTATACTTAACTTTCGGACTGGCCCACCAGGTCAGGGGAACAAATGGCCTTTCGTTCGGGTTCTGAGTCTGCGGGATTCGAAGTAGGTACGGACTGGTAGCTAGGAGCGCCTATCTCGTAGCGAGCGTTGAATTAAGACTGACGATTTCGATCTTCACTGCTCCGGTCATGGTCAATGTTGGTTCGTTGTTGCTGGGTGACCCGGGCAGGAAGAGGTGTGTGAAGAGTGCGAAGAGGTGGAGAAGAAGAGAGCGATTTGAACTTGGGGCTCAATTCTTATTGTCCCCAGGGGCTTCCCGCCTTTCGGGGCGGACCCTGTACCTGGTCCCAAGTGATTGGACTTCGTTCCAATCGCTTGGTTCGATTTTCTCCAATGCTGGAGCGGTTCCCTGATCGATGGGCGGTCTTGAGGTGCTCGTTCACCTCCTTTTGTGCAGGCTCCTGCTGGCGCTGGGGAGTCTGGCTTTGCTTTGTGTGTCTAAATGTTGCTTATTGTTCCCGGGGATTGCTCATCAGTATGCAGATGGCTGGTGTTTTGTTATACTGATGGTTGCTGGTATCGATGTTGTCTGGCCTTTCCAGAGGTAAATACACAGCCAACCTGCAGCTGCTGGTTTTTGTCTTGTTGGCTGACTTTCCCATCAGCCTTTGCCGTTCACCATTTTGAATCGGGAGTTGGCCATTTTAAGTGGCTACATTATGAGTTGCAAAAAGTTGGTTTTCAGGTGCAACAGGTGATTAAGAAGGCAAATGAAATTTTGTCCTTCATTGCTAGAGGGATGGAGTTTAAGACTAGGGAGGTTATGCTGCAATTGTATAAGGTGTTAGTGAGGCCACACCTGGAGTATTGTGTTCAGTTTTGGCCTCCTTACTTGAGAAAGGACGTACTGGCGCTGGAGGGTGTGCAGAGGAGATTCACTAGGTTAATCCCAGCGACTGGGACATGCGCCAGAGAAACTCGCCAATGCTCGCCCAATACTGGGGCATGTTCCGCGACATCTGAGCAAGGCCCACCTGTATCTGGGACACATCCCTCAGCATCTGGGACACACTCCAGCATCTGGGACACACACCCCAGCGTCTGGGACACACACCCCAGCGTCTGGGACACACACCCTTGCGTCTGGGACACACACCCCTGCGTCTGGGACACACACCCCAGCGTCTGGGACACACACCCCAGCGTCTGGGACACACACCCCTGCGTCTGGGACACACATCCCTGCGTCTGGGACACACACCCCAGCGTCTGGGGGACACACCCCAGCGTCTGGGGGACACACCCCAGAGTCTGGGACACACACCCCTGCGTCTGGGACACACACCCCTGCGTCTGGGACACACACCCCAGCGTCTGGGGGGGACACCCCTGCGTCTGGGACACACACCCCAGCGTCTGGGACACACACCCCAGCATCTGGGACACACACCCCAGCGCCTGGGGGACACACCCCAGCGCCTGGGGGACACACCCCAGCGTCTGGGGGGGACACCCCTGCGTCTGGGACACACACCCCAGCGTCTGGGACACACACCCCAGCGTCTAGGACACACACCCCAGCGTCTGGGACACACACCCCAGCATCTGGGACACACACCCCAGCGCCTGGGGGACACACCCCAGCGTCTGGGACACACACCCCAGCGTCTGGGGGACATATCCCTGCGCCTGGGACACACACCCCAGCGTCTGGGACACACACCCCAGCGTCTGGGACACACACCCCAGCGTCTGGGACACACACCCCTGCGCCTGGGACACACACCCCAGCGTCTGGGACACACACCCCAGCGTCTGGGGGACATATCCCTGCGCCTGGGACACACTGTCGAGACCCTAGCCATGGCCATCACTGACTGACCAACGCCTTGGACACCACAACTCATGCTGTTGATGTCTTGCACAGGCTCTCTCTCCACTGCGTTTGCCACCCTAGCAGTGTTGGCCTCTGTGCCACACGTTCCGCGCCATCTCCTGGGACTCCTCGGGCCCCGCCCTTGTCCCCACACCCGCGGAAAAACGCGCGCAAATCACTCTGGACTTACCTAGAGAAAGTCCAGGGTGATTCTGCGATTTGCAGGGGGGCAGCTCCGGCTGCCAATACGGGGCCCTGCACTTCTGGCTGGGGGGTCGCGCATGCGCAGGACGGCGGCCTATGTCGGCCGCCCCACGCAACATGGCCGCCCCACACCGCGGATTGACAGCAAAAAGATGGCCCCCCCCCCACATCGCGAGCGCCCGTGGATCGGTAACCCCCGATCGATAGCCTGGCCATCCTGGAGGCCGCCCGGTGAATGATCCCGCCCCGCCCCCCCCCCCACCAGGGCGGCCGTGGACTGAGTCTGCAGCCGCCACGCCGAGTGCCCGCCGGGGGAACCATGAGAGAACCACCATGAGGGAACGGCTGCACTCGGCGAATCGCCGCGGGGGCTTCTTTCAATGGCCCCCGACCGGCGCCGCGGCGGCCTCGCGCGCCCGATTGGCGGCGATTCTCCGGGGACTGGGGAACCGCGGGAGTAGCATCGGACCCGATCTCGGGTTGGACGCCCATTCTCAGCCCCCGCGCCGAGCGCGATTTGGCGGCGGAGGCTCAGAGAATCCCGCCTGGCTCAGCCAGCTATGGGCCTGCTGGAGTGTCGCTGACATCCCCATCTGCATCTTACGGCTTCTCCCTATCAACTGGAACAACTCCGGGTAAACTTGGTCCACAGGCTGAGCATCTGACTGATTCCTGGGATCTAGTAAACCTCCGACTGCTGTCTCGCCTGGGCGTTCCTGCCTCCGGCTAATGTGCATCAGCAACTGTGTGGTGCTCACGAGACTGGACCCCAGAAGCCTGTTCACTACATCCAGCGAGGTACGGGTCTCTGTGCTGGTGGAGGGTGGGTGTGACAGCTGTGACGTCTCGAGATCCACAGCCCTCAACCGCTCCTCATACAACAAGCTCTTGATTCCAGGGATCATTCTTGTGAGCCTCCTCTGGACCGTTTCCAAGGCCAACACATCCGTCCTTAGATACGGGGCCCAAAACTGCTCACAATGCTCCAAATGGGGTCTGACCAGAGCCGAATACAGCCTCAGAAGTACATCCCTGGTCTTGTATTCTAGCCCTCTCGACATGAATGTTAACTTTGCATTTGCCTTAACTGCCGACTGAACCTGCACGTTACACCTTCAGTGACGGAATAACAAGGAATGTTTTCACTCAGACAGTGGAGAATCTTTGAAATTCTCGACCTCAGAGAGCCATGGAAGCTCAGTCACTGAGTATATTCAAGACAGAAATCGGTAGATCAAGAGAAATGGCGATAGTGCAAGATGATGGCATTGCGACAGCTGATCAGCCATTATCCAGTTAAATGGCAGGGCAGACTCTCCGGGATGAATGGCCGAATTCTGCTCCTCTGTTCCTGTGTTGAGTTCTGGGCAATGCACCTGAGGCTGGGGATATTAACCATGGAGGGGGCGCAATGCAGATTCACCAGAATCAGGGCTTAAAGAGTAAAATTCTAAGTACAGCAGATTAAGCAAGATGGATGGAGAATAAACTATTTCCTCTGTTGGGGAGGACAGATGTGAACAAAGGGAGTATAAATTTGATACGGTAGCAGGACATAGGTTGAGATGTATCCAAGGATACAGAGGGAAGTGAGAGTGGAAATTGCAGAGCCAGAGACCATATAACCTGGACTGTAACCGCACTCCCAATCTGTCCTACCACCGTCCCCACCCTCTTAATAAAAACAAAACACTGCAGATTCTGGAAATCTGAAATAGAAACCGAAAGCGCTGCGAAAACTCAGCAGGTCTGACAGCGGCTGTGGAGAGGGACACAGATTTAACGTTCCAGGTTGAATCTCCTTTGGAACTTGAAATGTAAACTCCTGTATCTCTCCCCATACGTGCTGCCTGACCTGCTGCGTTTCTTTCCAGCATTTTGGGCTCAATTATCAGGTTTTACTGTTTGCAATATCTGACAATCTCTGTTTCTCCTTCCTTTCTACCACACAGAACACCCTGGAAAAGTGCAGCGTTTGCTCGAAGCCAATCATGGAGCGGATCTTGCGAGCAACCGGGAAAGCCTATCACCCTCAATGCTTCACCTGTGTGATGTGTCACCGCAGTCTCGATGGGATCCCCTTCACTGTCGATGCATCCAATCAGATTCACTGCATCGAGGATTTCCACAAGTATGTACCTGAAGCAATATCTCACTGAATTGATCTTCCAAGAAACGTCATCAGCAATTCTTCACTACTAATTTAATCAATGGTATTACCATCCCAGACCAGAACCTAACAGTGATGAGGATGCTGGACCAGAAACCCAATACTTTAGTTCATTTTAAGACTGTGCAGAAAGATCGATCGCTCCAGGAGTGATTGCATGAAGCAGTCGGGATTTGGTATTTCTAAAACACAGTGTTATTATAAATACAATATTAAACTTTTAACCTCACACCCACAGAACAGCTTACACTTAGTCGTTAACACTACAACTCAATTCCCCATTAAACAACAAGTCAAGAAACATACAACCTTTAGGAATCAGCAGGGCGTAGACTAATACTTGCTTCACAGAACAGATTCTGGCTCTGATTAGAACCTGAAGGTGCTGACTCTCACTGGGCGACAGTTCCTGAAGGTGCTGACTCTCACTGGGCGACAGTTCCTGAAGGTGCTGACTCTCACTGGGACACATTTCCTGAAGGTGCTGACTCTCACTGGGACACAGTTCCTGAAGGTGCGGACTCTCACTGGGACACAGTTCCTGAAGGTGCTGACTCTCACTGGGACACAGTTCTTGAAGGTGCTGACTCTCACTGGGGACAGTTCCTGATGGTGCTGACTCTCACTGGGCACAGTTCCTGAAGGTGCTGACTCTCACTGAGCGACAGTTCCTGAAGGTGCTGACTCTCACTGGGACACAGTTCCTGAAGGTGCTGACTCTCACTGGGGACAGTTCATGAAGGTGCTTGCTCTCACCGGGGGACAGTTCCTGAAGGTGCTGACTCTCACTGGGGACAGTTCATGAAGGTGCTGGCTCTCACTGGGACACAGTTCCTGAAGGTGCTGACTCTCACTGGGACACAGTTCTTGAAGGTGCTGACTCTCACTGGGGGACAGTTCCTGAAGGTGCTGACTCTCACTGGGACACAGTTCCTGAAGGTGCTGACTCTCACTGGGACACAGTTCTTGAAGGTGCTGACTCTCACTGGGGACAGTTCCTGAAGGCGCTGACTCTCACTGGGACACAGTTCTTGAAGGTGCTGACTCTCACTGGGGGACAGTTCCTGAAGGTGCTGACTCTCACTGGGGACAGTTCCTGAAGGTGCTGACTCTCACTGGGACACAGTTCCTGAAGGTGCTGACTCTCACTGGGACACAGTTCTTGAAGGTGCTGACTCTCACTGGGGACAGTTCCTGAAGGCGCTGACTCTCACTGGGACACAGTTCTTGAAGGTGCTGACTCTCACTGGGGGACAGTTCCTGAAGGTGCTGACTCTCACTGGGGACAGTTCCTGAAGGTGCTGACTCTCACTGGGACACAGTTCCTGAAGGTGCTGACTCTCACTGGGACACAGTTCTTGAAGGTGCTGACTCTCACTGGGGACAGTTCCTGATGGTGCTGACTCTCACTGGGCACAGTTCCTGAAGGTGCTGACTCTCACTGGGGACAGTTCCTGAAGGTGCTGACTTTCACTGGGCGACAGTTCCTGAAGGTGCTGACTCTCACTGGGACACAGTTCCTGAAGGTGCTGACTCTCACTGGGGACAGTTCATGAAGGTGCTTGCTCTCACCGGGGGATAGTTCCTGAAGGTGCTGACTCTCACTGGCGACAGTTCATGAAGGTGCTGGCTCTCACTGCGACACAGATCCTGAAGGTGCTGACTCTCACTGGGACACAGTACCTGAAGGTGCTGACTCTCACTGGGGGACAGTTCCTGAAGGTGCTGACTCTCACTGGGACACAGTTCCTGAAGGTGCTGTCTCTCACTGGGGACAGTTCATGAAGGTGCTGGCTCTAACCGGGGGACAGTTCCTGAAGGTGCTGACTCTCGCTGGGCGACAGTTCCTGAAGGTGCTGACTCTCACTGGGACACAGTTCCTGAACGTTCTGACTCTCACTGGGAGACAATTCCTGAAGGTGCTGACTCTCAATGGGGGACAGTTCCTTAAGGTGCTGACTGTCACTGGGATACAGTTCCTGAAGGTGCTGACTCTCACTGGGGTACAGTTCCTGAAGGTGCTGATTCTCACTGGGACACAGTTCCTGAAGGTGCTGACTCTCGCTGGGGAACAGTTCCTGAAGGTGCTGAATCTCACTGGGACACAGTTCCTGAAGGTGCTGACTCTCACTGGGACACAGTTCCTGAAGGTGCTGACTCTCACTGGGTGACAGTTCCTGAAGGTGCTGACTCTCACTGGGACACAGTTCCTGAAGGTGCTGACTCTCACTGGAACACAGATCCTGAAGGTGCTGACTCTCACTGGGGGACAGTTCCTGAAGGTGCTGACTCTCACTGGGACACAGTTCCTGAAGGTGCTGTCTCTCACTGGGGACAGTTCATGAAGGTGCTGGCTCTAACCGGGGGACAGTTCCTGAAGGTGCTGACTCTCACTGGGACACAGTTCTTGAAGGTGCTGACTCTCACTGGGACACAGTTCCTGAAGGTGCTGACTCTCACTGAGACACAGTTCCTGAAGGTGCTGACTCTCACTGGGACACAGTTCTTGAAGGTGCTGACTCTCACTGGGGGGCAGTTCCTGAAGGTGCAGACTCTCACTGTGGACAATTCCTGAAGGTGCTGACTCTCACTGGGGGACAGTTCCTGAAGGTGCTGACTCTCACTGGGACACATTTCCTGAAGGTGCTGACTCTCACTGGGTGACAGTTCCTGGAGGTGCTGACTCTCACTGGATGACAGTTCTTGAAGGTGCTGACTCTCACTGGGACACAGTTCCTGAAGGTGCTGGCTCTCACTGGGGCACAGTTCCTGAAGGTGCTGACTCTCACTGAGGGATAGTTCCTGAAGGTGCTGACTCTCACAGGGACACATTTCCTGAAGGTGCTGACTCTCACTGGGACACAGTTCCTGAAGGTGCTGACTCTCACTGGGGCACAGTTCCTGAAGGTGCTGACTCTCACTGAGGGATAGTTCCTGAAGGCGCTGACTCTCACTGGGGTACAGCTCCTGATGGTGCTGATTCTCACTGGGTGACAGTTCCTGAAGATGCTGACTCTCACTGGGGGACAGTTCCTGAAGGTGCTGACTCTCACTGGGGGAGAGTTCCTGAAGGTGCTGACTCTCACTGGGGGACAGTTCCTGAAGGTGCTGACTTTCACTGGGGACAGTTCCTGAAGGTGCTGACTCTCACTGGGACACAGTTCCTGAAGGTGCTGACTCTCACTGGGGCACAGTTCCTGAAGGTGCTGACTCTCACTGAGGGATAGTTCCTGAAGGTGCTGACTCTCACAGGGATACAGTTCCTGAAGGTGCTTACTCTCACTGGGACACAGTTCCTGAAGGTGCTGACTCTCACTGGGTGACAGTTCCTGAAGATGCTGACTCTCACCGGGGGACAGTTCCTGAAGGTGCTGACTCTCACTAGAGGACACTTCCTGAAGGTGCTGACGCTCACTGGGGGACAGTTCCTGAAGGTGCTGACTTTCACTGGGGACAGTTCCTGAAGGTGCTGACTCTCACTGGGCGACAATTTCTGAAGGTGCTGACTCTCACTGGGACACAGTTCCTGAAGGTGCTGACTCTCACTGGGACACAGTTCCTGAAGGTGCTGACTCTCACTGGGGGACTGTTCCTGAAGGTGCTGACTCTCACTGTGGACAGTTCCTGAAGGTGCTGACTCTCACTGGGACACAGTTCCTGAAGGTGCCGTCTCTCACTGGGTGACAGTTCATGAAGGTGCTGACTCTCACTGGGGTACAGCTCCTGAAGGTGCTGACTCTCACTGCGCGACAGTTCCTGAAGGTGCTGACTCTCACTGGGGACAGTTCATGAAGGTGCTTGCTCTCACCGGGGGACAGTTCCTGAAGGTGCTGACTCTCACTGGGGACAGTTCATGAAGGTGCTGACTCTCACTGGGACACAGTTCATGAAGGTGCTGACTCTCACTGGGACACAGTTCTTGAAGGTGCTGACTCTCACTGGGGGACAGTTCCTGAAGGTGCTGACTCTCACTGGGGACAGTTCCTGAAGGTGCTGGTTCTCACTGGGACACAGATCCTGAAGGTGCTGACTCTCACTGGGTGACAGTTCCTGAAGGTGCTGACTCTCACTGGGACACAGTTCCTGAAGGTGCTGACTCTCACTGGGACACAGTACCTGAAGGTGCTGACTCTCACTGGGACACAGTACCTGAAGGTGCTGACTCTCACTGGGACACAGTTCCTGAAGGTGCTGTCTCTCACTGGGGACAGTTCATGAAGGTGCTGGCTCTAACCGGGGGACAGTTCCTGAAGGTGCTGACTCTCGCTGGGCGACAGTTCCTGCAGGTGCTGACTCTCACTGGGACACAGTTTTTGAAGGTGCCGACTCTCACTGGGACACAGGTCCTGAAGGTGCTGACTCTCACTGGGACACAGTTCCTGAACGTTATGACTCTCACTGGGAGACAATTCCTGAAGGTGCTGACTCTCAATGGGGGACAGTTCCTTAAGGTGCTGACGGTCACTGGGATACAGTTCCTGAAGGTGCTGACTCTCACTGGGGAACAGTTCCTGAAGGTGCTGAATCTCACTGGGACACAGTTCCTGAAGGTGCTGACTCTCGCTGGGGAACAGTTCCTGAAGGTGCTGAATCTCACTGGGACACAGTTCCTGAAGGTGCTGACTCTCACTGGGACACAGTTCCTGAAGGTGCTGACTCTCACTGGGTGACAGTTCCTGAAGGTGCTGACTCTCACTGGGACACAGTTCCTGAAGGTGCTGACTCTCACTGGAACACAGATCCTGAAGGTGCTGACTCTCACTGGGGGACAGTTCCTGAAGGTGCTGACTCTCACTGGGACACAGTACCTGAAGGTGCTGACTCTCGCTGGGGACAGTTCATGAAGGTGCTGTCTCTAACCGGGGGACAGTTCCTGAAGGTGCTGACTCTCGCTGGGCGACAGTTCCTGAAGGTGCTGACTCTCACTGGGACACAGTTCTTGAAGGTGCCGACTCTCACTGGGACACAGGTCCTGAAGGTGCTGACTCTCACTGGGACACAGTTCCTGAACGTTCTGACTCTCACTGGGAGACAATTCCTGAAGGTGCTGACTCTCAATGGGGGACAGTTCCTTAAGGTGCTGACTGTCACTGGGATACAGTTCCTGAAGGTGCTGACTCTCACTGGGGTACAGTTCCTGAAGATGCTGATTCTCACTGGGACACAGTTCCTGAAGGAGCTGACTCTCGCTGGGGAACAGTTCCTAAAGGTGCTGAATCTCACTGGGACACAGTTCCTGAAGGTGCTGACTCTCACTGGGACACAGTTCCTGAAGGTGCTGACTCTCACTGGGTGACAGTTCCTGAAGGTGCTGACTCTCACTGGGACACAGTTCCTGAAGGTGCTGACTCTCACTGGAACACAGATCCTGAAGGTGCTGACTCTCACTGGGGGACAGTTCCTGAAGGTGCTGACTCTCACTGGGACACAGTTCCTGAAGGTGCTGTCTCTCACTGGGGACAGTTCATGAAGGTGCTGGCTCTAACCGGGGGACAGTTCCTGAAGGTGCTGACTCTCGCTGGGCGACAGTTCCTGAAGGTGCTGACTCTCACTGGGACACAGTTCTTGAAGGTGCAGACTCTCACTGGGACACAGTTCCTGAAGGTGCTGACTCTCACTGAGACACAGTTCCTGAAGGTGCTGACTCTCACTGGGACACAGTTCTTGAAGGTGCTGACTCTCACTGGGGACAGTTCCTGAAGGTGCAGACTCTCACTGTGGACAATTCCTGAAGGTGCAGACTCTCACTGGGGGACAGTTCCTGAAGGTGCTGACTCTCACTGGGACACATTTCCTGAAGGTGCTGACTCTCACTGGGTGACAGTTCGTGGAGGTGCTGACTCTCACTGGATGACAGTTCTTGAAGGTGCTGGCTCTCACTGGGGCACAGTTCCTGAAGGTGCTGACTCTCACTGAGGGATAGTTCCCGAAGGTGCTGACTCTCACAGGGACACATTTCCTGAAGGTGCTGGCTCTCACTGGGACACAGTTCCTGAAGGTGCTGACTATCACTGGGGCACAGTTCTTGAAGGTGCTGTCTCTCACTGGGGCACAGTTCCTGAAGGTGCTGACTCTCACTGAGGGATAGTTCCCGAAGGTGCTGACTCTCACAGGGATACAGCTCCTGATGGTGCTGACTCTCACTGGGTGACAGTTCCTGAAGATGCTGACTCTCACTGGGGGACAGTTCCTGAAGGTGCTGACTCTCACTGGGACACAGTTCCTGAAGGTGCTGACTCTCACTGGGTGACAGTTCCTGAAGGTGCTGACCCTCACTGGGACACAGTTCCTGAAGGTGCTGACTCTCACTGGAACACAGATCCTGAAGGTGCTGACTCTCACTGGGGGACAGTTCCTGAAGGTGCTGACTCTCACTGGGGGACAGTTCCTGAAGGTGCTGACTTTCACTGGGGACAGTTCCTGAAGGTGCTGACTCTCACTGGGACACAGTTCCTGAAGGTGCTGACTCTCACTGGGGCACAGTTCCTGAAGGTGCTGACTCTCACTGAGGGATAGTTCCTGAAGGTGCTGACTCTCGCTAGAGGACACTTCCTGAAGGTGCTGACGCTCACTGGGGGACAGTTCCTGAAGGTGCTGACTTTCACTGGGGACAGTTCCTGAAGGTGCTGACTCTCACTGGGCGACAATTTCTGAAGGTGCTGACTCTCACTGGGACACAGTTCCTGAAGGTGCTGACTCTCACTGGGACACAGTTCCTGAAGGTGCTGACTCTCACTGGGGGACTGTTCCTGAAGGTGCTGACTCTCACTGGGGACAGTTCCTCAAGGTGCTGACTCTCACTGGGGTACAGCTCCTGAAGGTGCTGACTCTCACTGGGCGACAGTTCCTGAAGGTGCTGACTCTCACTGAGGACAGTTCCTGAAGGTGCTGACTCTCACTGGGACACAGTTCCCGAAGGTGCTGACTCCCACTGGGGTACAGTTCCTGAAGGTACTGACTCTCACTGGGACACAGTTCCTGAAGGTGCTGACTCTCACTGAGGACAGTTCCTGAAGGTGCTAACTCTCACTGGGACACAGTTCCTGAAGGTGCTGACTCTCACTGGGGGACAGTTCCTGAAGGTACTGACTCTCGCTGGGCAACCGTTCCTGAAGGTGCTGACTCTCACTGGGACACAGTTCTTGAAGGTGCTGACCCTCACTGGGACACAGTTCCTGAAGGTGTTGACTCTCACTGGGACTCAGTTCCTGAAGGTGCTGACTCTCACTGGGACACAGTTCTTGAAGTTGCTGACTCTCACTGGGGGACAGTTTCTGAAGGTGCTGACTCTCACTGGATGACAGTTCCTGATGGTGCTGACTCTCACTGGGGGACAGTTCTTGAAGGTGCTGACTCTCACTGAGGTACAGTTTCTGAAGGTGCTGACTCTCACTGGATGACAGATCTTGAAGGTGCTGACTCTCACTGGGGCACAGTTCCTGAAGGTGCTGACTCTCACTGGGGCACAGTCCCTGAAGGTGCTGATTCTCACAGGGACACATTTCCTGAAGGTGCTGACTCTCACTGGGGGACAGTTCCTGAAGGTGCTGACTCTCACTGGGTGACAGCTCCTGAAGGTGCTGACTCTCACTGGGCGACACTTCCTGAAGGTGCTGACTCTCACTGGGACACAGTTCCTGAAGGTGCTGACTCTCACTGGGGGACTGTTCCTGAAGGTGCTTCTCTCACTGGGGACAGTTCCTGAAGGTGCTGACTCTCACTTGGGGACAATTCCTGAAGGTGCTGACTCTCACTGGGGTACAGCTCCTGAAGGTGCTGACTCTCACTGGGCGACAGTTCCTGAAGGTGCTGACTCTCACTGAGGACAGTTCCTGAAGGTGCTGACTCTCACTGGGACACAGTTCCCGAAGGTGCTGACTCTCACTGGGGGACAGTTCCTGAAGGTGCTGACTCTCACTGGGACACAGTTCCTGAAGGTGCTGACTCTCACTGGGGGACAGTTCCTGAAGGTGCCGTCTCTCACTGGGTGAAAGTTCCTGAAGGTGCTGACTCTCACTGGGGGACAGTTCCTGAACGTGCTGACTCTCACTGGGAGACAGTTCCTTAAGGTGCTGACTCTCAATGGGGGACAGTTCCTGAAGGTGCTGGCTGTCACTGGGATACAGTTCCTGAAGGTGCTGACTCTGACTGGGACACAGTTCCTGAAGGTGCTGACTCTCACTGGGGAACAGTTCCTGAAGGTGCTGACTCTCACTGGGACACAGTTCCTGAAGGTGCTGACTCTCACTGGGTGACAGTTCCTGAAGGTGCTGACTCTCACTGGGGGACAGTTGCTGAAGGTGCTGACTCTCACTGGGACACAGTTCCTGAAGGTGCTGACTCTCACTGGGGAACAGTTCCTGAAGGTGCTGACTCTCACCAGGTGACAGTACCTGAAGGTGCTGATTCTCACTGAACGATAGTTCCTGAAGGTGCTGACTCTCACTGGGACACTTCCTGAAGGTGCTGACTCTCACTGGGACACAGTTCTTGAAGGTGCTGACTCTCACTGGGGGACGGTTCCTGAATTTGCTGACTCTCACTGGGGGACAGTTCCTGATGGTGCTGACACTCACTGGGACACAGTTCCTGAAGGTGCTGACTCGCACTGGGAGACAGTTCCTGATGGTGCTGACTCTCACTGGGACACAGTTCCTGAAGGTGCTGACTCTCACTGGGAGACAGTTCCTGAAGGTGCTGACTCTCACTGGGGGACAGTTCCTGAATGTGCTGATTCTCACTGGGACACAGTTCCTGTAGGTGCTGACTCTCACTGGGACACAGGTCCTGTAGGTGCTGACTCTCACTGGAGGACAGTTCCTGAAGGTGCTGGCTCTTACTGGGGGACAGTTCCTTAAGGTGCTGGCTCTCACTGGGGGATAGTTCCGGAAGGTTCTGACTCTCACTGGGACACAGTTCCGGAAGGTTCTGACTCTCACTAGGGGACATTCCTGAAGGTGCTGACTCTCACTGGGGTACAGTTCCTGAAGGTGCTGACTCTCACTGGGGCACAGTTCCTGAAGGTGCTGACTCTCACTGGGGTACAGTTCCTGAAGGTTCTGACTCTCACCGGGGCACAGTTCCGGAAGGTTCTGACTCTCACTTGGGCACAGTTCCTGAAGGTGCTGACTCTCACTGGGGTACAGTTCCTGAAGGTTCTGATTCTCACTGGGGCACAGTTCCGGAAGGTTCTGACACTCACCGGGTGACAGTTCCTGAAGGTGCTGACTCTCACTGGGGGGCAGTTCCGGAAGGTTCTGGCTCTCACTCGGCTGGGATGTGTGTGTGTGGGGAGTGTAATGTGTGTGTGTGGCTGGGATGAGTGTGTGTGGGGAGTGTAATGTGTGTGTGCGGCTGGGATGAGTGTGTGTGGGGAGTGTAATGTGTGTGTGCGGCTGGGATGAGTGTTTGTGGGGAGTGTAATGTGTGTGTGCGGCTGGGATGAGTGTGTGTGGGGAGTGTAATGTGTGTGTGCGGCTGGGATGAGTGTGTGGGGGGAGTGTAATGTGTGTGTGCGGCTGGGATGAGTGTGTGTGGGGAGTGTAATGAGTGTGTACGGCTGGGATGAGTGCGTGTGGGGAGTGTAATGTGTGTGCGCGGCTGGGATGAGTGTGTTTGGGGAGTGTAATGTGTGTGTGCGCCTGGGATGAGTGCGTGTGGGGAGTGTAATGTGTGTGTGCGTCTGGGATGAGTGCGTGTGGGGAGTGTAATGTGTGTGTGCGGCTGGGATGAGTGTGTGTGGGGAGTGTAATGTGTGTGTGCGGCTGGGGTGAGTGTGTGTGGGGAATGTAATGTGTGTGTGTGGCTGGGATGAGTGTGTGTGGGGAGTGTAATGTGTGTGTGTGGGGAGTGTAATGTGTGTGCGGCTGGGTGAGTGCGTGTGGGAAGTGTAATTTGCGTGTGCGGCTGGGATGAGTGTGTGTAGGGAGCGTAATGAGTGTGCGGCTGGTATGAGTGTGTGTGGGGAGTGTAATGAGTGTGTGCGGCAGGGATGAGTGTGTGAGGAGTGTAATGTGTGTGTGCGGCTGGGATGAGTGTGTGTGTGGGGAGTGTAATGTGTGTGTGCGGCTGGGATGAGTGCGTGTGGGGAGTGTAATGTGTGTGCGGCTGGGATGAGTGCGTGTGGGGAGTGTAATGTGTGTGTGCGGCTGGGATGAGTGCGTGTGGGGAGTGTAATGTGTGTGTGCGGCTGGGATGAGTGCGTGTGGGGAGTGTAATGTGTGTGCGGCTGGGATGAGTGTGTGTGGGGAGTGTAATGAGTGTGCGGCTGGTATGAGTGTGTGTGGGGAGTGTAATGAGTGTGTGCGGCAGGGATGAGTGTGTGAGGAGTGTAATGTGTGTGTGCGGCTGGGATGAGTGTGTGTGTGGGGAGTGTAATGTGTGTGTGCGGCTGGGATGAGTGCGTGTGGGGAGTGTAATGTGTGTGCGGCTGGGATGAGTGCGTGTGGGGAGTGTAATGTGTGTGTGCGGCTGGGATGAGTGCGTGTGGGGAGTGTAATGTGTGTGTGCGGCTGGGATGAGTGCGTGTGGGGAGTGTAATGTGTGTGCGGCTGGGATGAGTGTGTGTGGGGAGTGTAATGTGTGTGTGCGGCTGGGATGAGTGTGTGTGGGGAGTGTAATGTGTGTGTGTGGCTGGGATGAGTGTGTGTGGGGAGTGTAATGTGTGTGCGGCTGGGATGAGTGCGTGTGGGGAGTGTAATGTGTGTGTGCGGCTGGGATGAATGTGTGTGTGCGGCTGGGATGAGTGTGTGTGGGGAGTGTAATGTGTGTGTGCGGCTGGGATGAATGTGTGTGTGCGGCTGGGATGAGTGTGTGTGGGGAGTGTAATGTGTTTGTGCGGCTGGGATGAGTGTGTGTGGGGAGTGTAATGTGTGTGTGCGGCTGGGGTGAGTGTGTGTGGCGAGTGTGTGTGGCTGGGATGAGTGTGTGTAGGGAGTGCAATGTGTGTGTGTGGCTGGGATGGTGTGTGTGGGGAGTGTAATGTGTGTGTGTGGCTGGGGTGAGTGTTTGTGGGGAGTGTAATGTGTGTGTGTGGCTGGGATGAGTGTGTGTGGGGAGTGTAATGTGTGTGTGGCTGGGATGAGTGTGTGTGGGGAGTGTAATGTGTGTGTGCCGCTGGGATGAGTGTGTGTGGGGAGTGTAATGTGTGTGTGCGGCTGGGATGAGTGTGTGTGGGGAGTGTAATGTGTGTGTGCGGCTGGGATGAGTGTGTGTGGGGAGTGTAATGTGTGTGTGTGGCTGGGATGGTGTGTGTGGGGAGTGTAATGTGTGTGTGCGGCTGGGGTGAGTGTGTGTGGCGAGTGTGTGTGGCTGGGATGAGTGTGTGCAGGGAGTGCAATGTGTGTGTGTGGCTGGGATGGTGTGTGGGGAGTGTAATGTGTGTGTGTGGCTGGGGTGAGTGTGTGTGGGGATTGTAATGTGTGTGTGTGGCTGGGATGGTGTGTGTGGGGAGTGTAATGTGTGTGTGCAGCTGGGATGAGTGTGTGTGGGGTGTGTAATGTGTGTGTGCGGCTGGGGTGAGTGTGTGTGGCGAGTGTGTGTGGCTGGGATGAGTGTGTGTAGGGAGTGTAATGTGTGTGTGTGGCTGTGATGGTGTGTGTGGGGAGTGTAATGTGTGTGTTTGGCTGGGGTGTGTGTGTGTGGCTGGGATGAGTGTGTGTGGGGAGTGCAATGTGTGTGTGCAGCTGGGATGAGTGTGTCTGGGGAGTGTAATGTGTGTGTGTGGCTGGGATGAGTGTGTGTGGGGAGTGTAATGTGTGTGTGCGGCTGGGATGAGTGTGTGTGGGGAGTGTAATGTGTGTGGGGCTGGGATGGTGTGTGTGGGGAGTGTAATGTGTGTGTGCGGCTGGGATGAGTGTGTGTGGGGAGTGTAATGTGTGTGTGCGGCTGGGATGAGTGTGTGTGGGGAGTGTAATGTGTGTGTGCGGCTGGGATGAGTGTGTGTGGGGAGTGTAATGTGTGTGTGCGGCTGGGATGAGTGTGTGTGGGGAGTGTAATGTGTGTGTGCGGCTGGGATGAGTGTGAGCGGGGAGTGTAATGTGTGTGTGCGGCTGGGATGAGTGTGTGTGGGGAGTGTAACGTGTGTGTGTGGCTGGGATGAGTGTGTGTGGGGAGTGTAATGTGTGTGTGCGGCTGGGATGAGTGTGTGTGGGGAGTGTAATGTGTGTGTGGGGCTGGGATGAGTGTGTGTGGGGAGTGTAATGTGTGTGTGCGGCTGCAGCTTGTCAGCCCCTCGAGTGTCAATCACGGACCCGCCGAATCCGGCACCGTTTCCCATTGAATCGATTGTGTTCCCCGTGGCCCCGGTGCGAGACCCTCACCGGTAGCGGTATCGGTCCAGAGTGGCGACAGTTTTTCTGTCGTAAAAGTCCATGAATTCGGTGTTGACGTCAACACTTAGTCTTCGAAATGGCGAATCCGCCCGTGGTATCTGACATTTTACAGAAACACTGCTGGTGACACCGGGCAGGATCGGTTCAGTCCTTGCACCTGATACACCCCAACTCCCGCCACTCCGCCTCCTTGCCTTGGTTAAAGTGGGAGGAGGAACCATGCGGCTGGTACATCAATCATTACATCCGCTGCGGGGGTGGCATGTGGCACAGTGGTTAGCACTGAGACTAAGGCGCTAAGGACCTGGGTTCGAATCCTGGCCCTGGGTCACTGTCTGTGTGGAGTGTGCACATTCTCCCCGTGTCTGCGTGGGTTTTGCCCCCACAACCCAAAGATGTGCAGGTCAGGTGGATTGACCCCGCTAAATTGCCCCTTCATTGGAAAAAAATGTAATTGAGTCTTCAAAAATTTACATGAAATGAAATTACATCCGCTGCGTGAATGCGTTTCCTCAGGATGTACAAATGCAGTTGGGTTTAATCTTTCTGATCCTTGCCTTCTGCTCCTGTAGGAAGTTTGCCCCAAGGTGCTGTGTCTGCAATGAAGCGATTATGCCAGCTCAAGGCCAAGAGGAAACAGTGCGCATCGTGGCTCTCGACCGTGATTTCCACGTGCAGTGTTATCGCTGTGAGGTACGATCACTGACCTTCACATATTCAAATGAAAAGCACCAAAGACTCGAGCCACTCCGACTGCAATACTGCCGGAGTGCCGCACTGTCAGAGGGTCAGTACTGAGGGAGTGCCACACTGTCAGAGGGTCAGTACTGAGGGAGTGCCGCACTGACAGAGGGGCAGTACTGAGGGAGTGCCACACTGTCAGAGGGTCAGTACTGAGGGAGTGCCACACTGTCAGAGGGTCAGTACTGAGGGAACGCCGCACTGACAGAGGGGCAGTACTGAGGGAGTGCCACACTGTCAGAGGGTCAGTACTGAGGGAGTGCCACACTGTCAGAGAGTCGGTAATGAGGGAGTGCTGCACTGTCAGAGGGTCAGCACTGAGGGAGTGCCACACTGTCAGAGGGTCAGTACTGAGGGAGTGCCACACTGTCAGAGGGTCAGTACTGAGGGAGTGCCACACTGTCAGAGGGTCAGTGCTGAGGGAGTGCCGCACTGTCAGAGGGTCAGTACTGAGGGAGTGCTGCACTGTCAGAGGGTCAGCACTGAGGGAGTGCCACACTGTCAGAGGGTCAGTACTGAGGGAGTGCCACACTGTCAGAGGGTCAGTACTGAGGGAGTGCTGCACTGTCAGAGGGTCAGTACTGAGGGAGAGCCACACTGTCAGAGGGTCAGTACTGAGGGAGTGCCGCACTGTCAGAGGGTCAGTATTGAGGGAGTGCTGCACTGTCAGAGGGTCAGTACAGAGGGAGTGCTGTACTGTCAGAGGGTCAGTACTGAGGGAGTGCCGCACTGTCAGAGGGTCAGCACTGAGGGAGTGCCACACTGTCAGAGGGTCAGTATTGAGGGAGTGCCGCACTGTCAGAGGGTCAGCACTGAGGGAGGGCCGCACTGTCAGAGGGTCAGTACTGAGGGAGTGCCACACTGTCAGAGGGTTAGTATTGAGGGAATGCTGCACAGTCAGAGGGTCAGTGCTGAGGGAGTGCCGCACTGTCAGAGGGTCAGTACTGAGGGAGTGCCACACTGTCAGAGGGTTAGTATTGAGGGAATGCTGCACAGTCAGAGAGTCAGTGCTGAGGGAGTGCTGCTCTGTCAGAGGGTCAGTACTGAGGGAGTGCCGCACTGTCAGAGGGTTAGTATTGACGGAGTGTTGCACTGTCAGAGGGTTAGTATTGAGGGAATGCTGCTCTGTCAGAGAGTCAGTACTGAGGGAGTGCCGCACTGTCAGAGGGTCAGTACTGAGGGAGTGCCGCACTGTCAGAGGGTCAGTACTGAGGGAGTGCCGCACTGTCAGAGGGTCAGTACTGAGGGAGTGCCGCACTGTCAGAGGGTCAGTACTGAGGGAGTGCCGCACTGTCAGAGGGTTAGTATTGAGGGAGTGCTGCACTGTCAGAGGGTTAGTATTGAGGGAGTGCTGCTCTGTCAGAGGGTCAGTACTGAGGGAGTGCCACACTGTCAGAGGGTTAGTATTGAGGGAATGCTGCACAGTCAGAGGGTCAGTGCTGAGGGAGTGCCGCACTGTCAGAGGGTCAGTACTGAGGGAGTGCCACACTGTCAGAGGGTTAGTATTGAGGGAATGCTGCACAGTCAGAGAGTCAGTGCTGAGGGAGTGCTGCTCTGTCAGAGGGTCAGTACTGAGGGAGTGCCGCACTGTCAGAGGGTCAGTACTGAGGGAGTGCTGCACTGTCAGAGGGTCAGTACTGAGGGAGTGCCGCACTGTCAGAGGGTCAGTACTGAGGGAGTGCCGCACTGTCAGAGGGTCAGTACTGAGGGAGTGCCGCACTGTCAGAGGGTCAGTACTGAGGGAGTGCCGCACTGTCAGGGGGTCAGTACTGAGGGAGTGCCGCACTGTCAGAGGGTCAGTACTGAGGGAGTGCTGCTCTGTCAGAGGGTTAGTACTGAGGGAGTGCTGCACTGTCAGAGGGTCAGTGCTGAGGGAGTGCTGCACTGTCACATACTCACACATGCTCACTCTTCGATGACTCTTTGACTATTCAGGCAGCCATGAGGAAATCTTGCAGTTAGTTATTTTCTGATGTCGAGCGATTTCAGAGCAACATCCATTCACTCTCTGCTTTGGGACTGGCTCTGGTGCTGAGGAGCTGCTGTGTTTTTAACCAAAGAGTTTGTCTTTTCTCACGCAGAGCAAAACCAAACCAGCTTTTTAAACACCGTCCTCCTGGCATTTTTTTCAAAGCTATAAACCTTCCTGCGTCCGTTTTTGTTCACCGTCCACCAAGTCCATCTCCTTTAAAACTGCTTAATGACCTTTTCTTGTAAAATGCTGTCTTTTCCGGGAGCAGCAACAACCAGGGTCCTTGTATTAACCCTTTAAGGGACCGTGTATTTTATAAACACATTCTTCCAGAATGTTCTCAGTCCTTGAAGATGAATGATTTTCTCTAATCTTAAGTGTTTATGACGGGTGGTACCGTGGTTAGCACTGTTGCCTCATGGGGCGGCAAAGTGGTTAGCACTGTTGCCTCACGGGGGTGGCCCAGTGGTTAGCACTGTTGCCTCACGGGGTGGCGCAGTGATTAGCACTGTTGCCTCACAGGGGGTGGCGCAGTGATTAGCACTGTTGCCTCACAGGGGGTGGCGCAGTGATTAGCACTGTTGCCTCACGGGGTGGCGCAGTGATTAGCACTGTTGCCTCACAGGGGGTGGCACAGTGGTTAGCACTGTTGCCTCACGGGGGGTGGCACAGTGATTAGCACTGTTGCCTCACGGGGGTGGCACAGTGGTTAGCACTGTTGCCTCACAGGGGGTGGCGCAGTGGTTAGCACTGTTGCCTCACAGGGGGTGGCGCAGTGATTAGCACTGTTGCCTCACGGGGTGGCGCAGTGATTAGCACTGTTGCCTCACAGGGGGTGGCACAGTGGTTAGCACTGTTGCCTCACGGGGGTGGCACAGTGATTAGCACTGTTGCCTCACGGGGGGTGGCACAGTGATTAGCACTGATGCCTCACAGGGGGTGGCGCAGTGGTTAGCACTGTTGCCTCACAGGGGGTGGCGCAGTGATTAGCACTGTTGCCTCACAGGGGTGGCACCGTGGTTAGCACTGATGCCTCACAGGGGGTGGCGCAGTGGTTAGCACTGTTGCCTCACAGGGGGTGGCGCAGTGATTAGCACTGTTGCCTCACAGGGTGGCGCAGTGATTAGCACTGTTGCCTCACAGGGGGTGGCACAGTGGTTAGCACTGTTGCCTCACGGGGGGTGGCGCAGTGATTAGCACTGTTGCCTCACAGGGGGTGGCGCAGTGATTAGCACTGTTGCCTCACGGGGTGGCGCAGTGATTAGCACTGTTGCCTCACAGGGGGTGGCACAGTGGTTAGCACTGTTGCCTCACGGGGGGTGGCGCAGTGATTAGCACTGTTGCCTCACGGGGGGTGGCACAGTGGTTAGCACTGTTGCCTCACAGGGGGTGGCGCAGTGGTTAGCACTGTTGCCTCACAGGGGGTGGCGCAGTGATTAGCACTGTTGCCTCACGGGGTGGCGCAGTGATTAGCACTGTTGCCTCACAGGGGGTGGCACAGTGGTTAGCACTGTTGCCTCACGGGGGGGTGGCACAGTGATTAGCACTGTTGCCTCACGGGGGGTGGCACAGTGATTAGCACTGATGCCTCACAGGGGGTGGCGCAGTGGTTAGCACTGTTGCCTCACAGGGGGTGGCGCAGTGATTAGCACTGTTGCCTCACGGGGTGGCGCAGTGATTAGCACTGTTGCCTCACAGGGGGTGGCACAGTGGTTAGCACTGTTGCCTCACGGGGGGTGGCACAGTGATTAGCACTGTTGCCTCACGGGGGGTGGCATAGTGGTTAGCACTGTTGCCTCACAGGGGGTGGCGCAGTGGTTAGCACTGTTGCCTCACAGGGGGTGGCGCAGTGATTAGCACTGTTGCCTCACGGGGTGGCGCAGTGATTAGCACTGTTGCCTCACAGGGGGTGGCACAGTGGTTAGCACTGTTGCCTCACGGGGGGTGGCACAGTGATTAGCACTGTTGCCTCACGGGGGGTGGCACAGTGATTAGCACTGATGCCTCACAGGGGGTGGCGCAGTGGTTAGCACTGTTGCCTCACAGGGGGTGGCGCAGTGATTAGCACTGTTGCCTCACAGGGGTGGCACCGTGGTTAGCACTGATGCCTCACAGGGGGTGGCGCAGTGGTTAGCACTGTTGCCTCACAGGGGGTGGCGCAGTGATTAGCACTGTTGCCTCACAGGGTGTGGCACAGTGGTTAGCACTGTTGCCTCACAGGGGGTGGCGCAGTGGTTAGCACTGATGCCTCACAGGGGGTGGCACAGTGGTTAGCACTGATGCCTCACAGGGGGTGGCGCAGTGGTTAGCACTGTTGCCTCATGGGGTGGCGCAGTGGTTAGCACTGATGCATCACAGGGGTGGTACAGTGGTTAGCACTGTTGCCTCATGGGGGCGGCAAAGTGGTTAGCACTGTTGCATCACGGGGGTGGTACAGTGGTTAGCACTGTTGCCTCATGGGGGCGGCAAAGTGGTTAGCACTGTTGCCTCACGGGGGTGGAGCAGTGATTAGCACTGTTGCCTCATGGGGGGTGGCACAGTGGTTAGCACTGTTGCCTCATGGGGGTGGCGCAGTGATTAGCACTGTTGCCTCACAGGGGGTGGCACAGTGGTTAGCACTGATGCATCACATGGGTGGCGCAGTGGTTAGCACTGTTGCCTCACGGAGGTGACACAGTGGTTAGCACTGTTGCCTCACAGGGGTGGCACAGTGATTAGCACTGCTGCCTCACGGGGGGGATTGCACAGTGGTTAGCACTGTTGCCTCATGGGGGTTGGCACAGTGATTAGCACTGTTGCCGCACGGGGGGTGGCACAGTGGTTAGCACAGTTGCCTCATGGGGGTGGCACAGTGGTTAGCACTGATGCATCACAGGAGGTGGCGCAGTGGTTAGCACTGATGCCTCATGGGGGGTGGCGCAGTGGTTAGCACTGCTGCCTCGCGGTGCCGAGGTCCCAGGTTCGATCCCGGCTCTGGGTCACTGTCCGTGTGGAGTTTGCACATTCTCCCCGTGTCTGCGTGGGTTTCGCCCCCACAACCCAAAGATGTGCAGGGCAGGTGGATTGGCCCCTTAATTGGTAAAAATGGTACTCTAAATTTATTTTAAAAATGCGTTTATGACAGATGACAAATTTCAAACAACAGAAACAGGAGGAGACTATTCTGCCTCTCAAACCCATTGCAATTTACAGTTGGAACATTGCTTGTCTGTAGCACAACCCCATTTATCTGCCTTTACTCCATATCACTTATTAACTTCACCCAGTAACAATCTATCGATCTCAACCTTGAAAGTATCTAACATCTACAACTTTTTTGGAACAGTGAGTTTTGGTTTTCCGTTCTGTGTGTGAAGGAGAGCTTCCTGATTTCACCCCACAACAAAATAAACTCCCTTGTTCTAGTCACCCCACCCAATGAGGTAACTCCCCTGAGTCTATCATGTCATATTCTTCAATGAGGAAGTGTAGAAACATCTGGAATTTGTTGCTTGAAATGGAAGGAATCTCAGTGAGTCACCTTTGTGCCTTTCCCACATCAGGCGTTGGTGTTCCCCTCCACCACTGTGCTGTCCCAGCAGGAGATCAAGTGTAGGAGGACCTCAATGTGTCCAAAGCCCAAGGTGATAACGGTAGTCCTGAATGGCTGAATCAGAGGATGGGGGTGGAACAGAATCACCTGGACTGGTACATGAACAACCCGTGATCCAATCACACTGGCTGGAATTTAAAAAAATTCATTTACGGGATGTGGACGTCGCTGGTTAGGCCAGCATTTATTACCCATCCGTAGATGCCCCTCAGAAGGTGGTGGTGAGCTGCCTTCTTGAGCCACTGCAGTCCCGGAGATGTAGGTATCCCCACTGTGCTGTTAGGGAGGGAGTTCCAGGATGTTGCCCCGGCGACAGTGAAGGAACGGCCGATCTTTTTCCAAGTCAGGATGGTGAGTGACTTGGAGAGGAACCTCCAGGTGGTGGGGTTCCCAGGTATCTGCTGCTCTTGTCCTTCTAGATGATAGAGGTTGTGGATTTGGAAAGTGCTGTCTAAGAAACCTTGGTGAATTCCTGAAGTGCATCTTGTCGATGGCACACACGGCTGCCACTGTGCATTAGTGGTGGAGAGAGTGAGTGTTTGTGGAAGGGGAAGCAATCAAGTGGGTTGTTTTATCCTGGATGATGTTGAGCTTCTTGAGTGTTGTTGGTGCTGCGCTCATCAGGCAAGTGAAGAATATTCCATTACACTCCTGACTTGTGCTTTGTTGATGGTGGACAGGCTTTGGGGAGTCACCTTTGACCTGCTCTTGTAGCAGGATCACATCTTCTCATAACTGATTGGCAGGAAACATTTGTTTCAGTTCCTGGTGCTGAATTCATTCCCTCTTTGTTCCTGATATTCAACTCTATGCTCCTCTCACAGTCTATTCTGGTTTTATTCCAGGACTGCAATGTCCTCCTGTCGGACGGAGACACCCAAGGATGTTACCCCCTGGATGGACACATCTACTGCAAGAATTGCAACGCTACACGTATCCAGTCACTGACCGCCAAGGCCACTACAGATCTCTGATGGCCCCGGACAGCCTCCTGATACATACTGCCCAGCAGGAGCAGCATGTCAACCTGTGGCCACTTGACTTCCCCACTGAGTTTCCATGTGTGGGAAGCTCTCTACCAAAGATCAGGCAGTTAGCAGAATGCTGCACCTCTCCCAACTGCTCTTCCACTTTCCCGCTTACAGCCTCACTTCTGCCAATCACACTGCTGCCTCAGTCTATATAGACCCTTCCTGTGATACACCTTCATACCTGCTGCCTGTAAGTTACTGCTCTTTTCACAAGGTTTCAGGGGTTTCATTCCTGCCATGGCCTCGTGTCACTGGTCAACCCACGGAGGGTTCTTTCCAAAAATCTGGACAAACTCCTTGCAGCATCTCTGTCTCCATAACTAACACCCTGCAACCTGGTCACTATTACCATCACAGCCTGAGCATGACCACTTTGGATGGGTTGAAATCGAGTGGACAGGAACTTGTTAACCAGAGCATTGAAACGTTTCCAGTCACTATTCACTTCCCGTCTCCCAGTCTGCACGGAATTTGCTCTCCCGCTACCTTACCCTCTCCAGCTCTCTCTTCCACTTTCTTCCTCTCTCTCTATCTGCCTCTTACGTTCATTTCTCTCTTTCTTGGTCTCGTTCCCCACATTCCCCCAGATTATTCAGTAGAGAGGGGCTGGCCACTCTTTGGGAATTATTCTGTAAAATAGGAGGGAGCAGTCTGGGGCCTGTTTTTCACATTAATCACACATTACACGGTGTTCTCAAATTCCTTTTGATTTGACTGTGCACCCAATGGAATAACATCGCAAACCAATGTGCTGGGATGTTGGACAATTCCCAGCTGGAATGTTGGTTTTCCAAACTCAATGGCGGGTGGGCAACGGGTGTTGGGGACCGCAGGCAGTCTTACACACCTACCCCAGTCTCCTCCTCAGGGGGATAGCAACATTTGAGGCCCCGCATTGGGCAGAAGTTGCTGATTTCCACCAATGTGCACCCTGACAATCCGACCACGATCCTCCTTAAAGGACCAAGGTGGGGAATGTACTCCTCGTTCTCCCAATCTCCCTTTGATCACAACCTTTACCCCAATATTCCTTTGGGAGATCAGGAGAGATAACAAACTCCCTGGTGTTGAGGGAAAGTTTAATTAATGTCTTATATTATAAAAGGTGAAATTTAGAGAGAATTTTTAAACCTTCTAAATTTTAAGAATATTTTGGAGCAGGTAACTGTCAAGTGAGGGAACCTCAGAAATAAATGTAATGCCTCGGTTCACCGGCAGCTGATGTGTCTGTGCTGGGTTACCGAATCTCAGCTGTCGTGAGTCAGGGGAATCAAACCCAGATTCATTCTCCTGGACTCTACCCAAAGCATCCAGTTGTGAAGTGTGCCTGTCTGCCCAGGTGTATGGATCTGTCTGGAAACCTCGCAGCCTCAGTCAGTGCAGTGACCCACCAATGTTGTCAAAGGTTCTGTGGCGGGGGGGGAATGCTCATTATACTGTACCCCTGGAGGAAGAGGGTGCCTATAGTACTGTACCCCAACAGGAAGGGGCTGCTTGTTATACTGTTGGCGGCTCTAGAAGGGGGAATGCCGAAGGATAGAAAGCTCCTGTTGGGGTTGAGAGAGTGGATGTGATTTGATCAGAATGATGCTGGCTTTCACAGATTCGACTCCAATCTGTGTACAATTTACTCACCCCCAATATAACGATCACGTTTGGTTTTAATTAATTTATTCCCATCAATTGGCAAGTTTGGTGCTGAGCTGAACACCTAGTACTGTTGAAGCGATTTGGAGCTGAGTTCAAAGCAAAGAGTGATTTTAGTGTCAGCCAAAATAACTTTCTGAATGATGGCAGTAGTTTGTGCTCTGGTCACTGGGAAATCATTGAGCAGGGGACCAAAGGAAAAAATGTCCATCATTTAACGGGCGCCAGGAGAGCTGGGGTATCCGGTGAATGTGAAGCTCGGAGGCTTCCATTCTGCAGGCGCAACAGGGAAGAGATTGATTTTTGAATGCATGAGGTGAAATTGGAAAGGTTGGGTGAAAGAAGCGTTGTAATCCTGTGCCACACACAGACTGTTTTCACATCTGGTTGAACACTCTCCTATGGTGAGAAGCACATTGCCAAAAGTGTTGCAGCTGTCTCTGTGTTGGGAGAATTTTTGATCCTGAAGGACTTTATATCAACAGAATCCATCTCGTTTACTTGTCAAGCATGTGTTCCTTCATCTCCCCTATTGCAATATTAATAATCCTGCCCCCTCATTGAAAGCACAGAGCTTGCGAGGCGGTCAGTCTAATAGGTCGTTGGGTAGTTTGAGTGGGAATACATCGCAGCTAGACTCCGAGATTGGAAAAGACCAGCCAACACACTGGGAACAGTTGATGGACACAACAACTTGACAGAAATGGTACCAAGAATTCCAGCTTTGAATTTATACAGGAAGTAATAATGTTTACTTCTGGCACTTTATAAATGTGAAATCTAAGTTTTATTTAGCTCTGGGAATCTTTATAAATATCCAAACTCCAAACATAGGACAGGGACCAACATTCTCTGGGCCAATTTAGAAACCAATTTTGCCAGGAATCTGATGGAAAAGGAAGCCAGATTTCTGATGCGGCAGACCTCCATACCTGTCGTTAGTTTCTGTGATGAGACGGTTCTGAGCTGTAGGGACTGGAAGAACTTTACCTTTCCCTAAATGTCATTTCAGATTGTATCGCATCAACACGGAGGTTCAGAGCAACACAAAAGATATTTAACCTTTGGACGCAATTGCAGTTTAACAATGCTGTGTGTTGGGTGGTGTAGGGATTGAGAAACTGAGTAAATCGTACCTGTATTCAGAATTTAGAGGAATGTGAAGTGAGCTCATTGAGATGTACGCAATTCTGAGCGGGCGTGGCAGGTTTGTTGATGGGAGACTGTTTCCTCAGGACAGAGAATCTCGGAATGGAGCTCGCTGTCCCAGGATAGGGGGTCAATTATTTCGGGCTGAGGTGAAGGGAGGTTGCTTGTCTGAGAGGGTTGTGAATATTTAGAATCCTCTTGCCTAGACGATTATAGGTGTTCAGTCAATGAGTAAATTCGTTACTGAAGTGTTGAATACATGGCCAGCCCCATATTGCAGGGCGTGGGGGGATGGCGGAGGGGGGTTGTTGATAAGGAATCGCCAATCTGCCCTTAGGCTTATTGCGATCCAATTGATGAACTCATTCTGTGTCTGCCGCTATAATACAGGCAGCTGGGGAAAGCTCAGAAGCGAGGCAACCATCTCGCCAGTTCTCACTACGTTGGGTAAAGGGGGGGTCAGGAAATTGTGGTACCTCGTTTCTCCTGTGCCCGTTGGATACACCTCCCACCTTCAAGGTGGTACATCACCCCCTTGTTGGGGGTCTCTGACCAAAATGCCTGGACTTTGGTTAAAGTCTGGTATCCAAGTTCTTCCTTCCTGGGGAACGTCTGTAATCTCAGCGACATCCACCAGCTGCGCCCAGCGCTGCTGCAACATTCAGCCTGAGGGACGGAAATCCCACTCCCTCCTCATTATGGTCACTCCCAGAGGATCACTCCCAGTGGATCACTCCCAGTGGATCACTCCCAGTGGATCACTCCCAGTGGATCACTACTGGTGGATCACTCTCAACGGATCACCTCCAGTGGATCGCTCCCAGTGGATCACACCCAGTGGATAACTTTCAATGGATCACCCCAGTGGATCACCCCCAGTCGACCACTCCAGTGGATAACTCCCAGTAGATCACTCCCAGTGGGTTGCTCCCAGTGGATAACTCCCAGTGGATCACTACCAATGGGTTGCTCCCAGTGGATAACTCCCAGTGGATCACTACCAATGGATCAATCCCAGTGGATCACATTCCGTGGACACTCCCAATGGATCACTCTCAGTGGATTGCTGCCAATAGATCACTCCCACTGGACCACTCCCAGTGGGTCACTCCCAGTGGACCCCCCCCAGTGGGCCACCCCCAGTGGATCACTCTCAGTGGGTCACCCCCAGTGGATCAATCTCAGTGGATCACTCCCAGTGGCCACCCCCAGTGGATCAATCTCAGTGGATCACCCCCAGTGGATCAATCTCAGTGGATCACCCCCAGTGGGTCACCCCCCAGTGGATCAATCTCAGTGGATCACTCCCAGTGAGTCACTCTCAGTGGATCACTCCCAGTGGGCCACCCCCAGTGGATCACTCTCAGTGGGTCACCCCCAGTGGATCAATCTCAGTGGATCACCCCCAGTGGGTCACCCCGCAGTGGATCGCTTCCAGTGGATCACTCCCAGTGGATCATTGCTGCAGACTGGCCAGTTTAAAGTTGGCGAGGTGCTAATTGACCTTTCCGCTGTGTGAGGTGAGGAGTGTCCGGCCCTGACCCTAACCACCCAGGGGTCTACAATGGCCTAGGAGACCCCCCAGGTGCCGTGACGCCTGTTTGTGTGGACCGTGTGACCTTTCACTGGGGGGCCGGTTAGATCACGGGACATCGTTAGATCGTGAGATGGAGATATCCTTAATTGGCCTCAATTAGCTTCGCACCATGTCTAGGTCGGATCCGGATCCTGTGAACGGGAGCGGGCCGGTTAGATCCCAAATCGCCCACACACATCCTCGCCAGGCCCAACATGGCCATTAAACCGTGCCCCATATTTGTCAATACAGATGAGTTCAGGATATACAACACATTCCCAGCAACACAACACATTCCCGGAATATACAACACACTCCCTGGAATATAACACAATTCCCAGCAAAACAATACATTCCAGGATATATGACACACTCCCTGGAACAGAACACATTCCCAGGATGTAAAAAATATTCCCGGGGTATACAACACATTCCAGTAATATACACATATTCCCGGGGTATACAATGCACTCCCAGAAATATAATTAATTCCAGGAATGTACAAATCATTCCCGGGAATATAACCGTTTCACTGAGATGGAAAAATTGAATAGATGAAGAATTACACCCAGAATTGATTTTTAGTTCTGTCAAATTTAAACAATTTAGGAATGAAAAAATAGAAAATGAAATGAACATCGCTTATTGTCACAAGTAGGCTTCAAATGAAGTTACTGTGAATGATGTCCAGAAGCACATTTCCGACAAGAAATGGTCAAAGTTTGGAATGGCTGCCGAGTCAGTTGTTAATTTTAAATCTGAAATGAATAGATTTTTATTATCCAGAGGTATTTCGGGGAGTGGGGCACAGGTGGGTTTATGGAGTTGGCCCACACACCAGCCAGGATCTCGCTGAATGTGGAGCAGAGAGGGGGACTAAACAGTCTCCTCCTGTGCCTAAGTTCTTGGTGGTAAGGAGAGAGGGAGGGCAGAGGTAGGAGGGGAAATGAGGGATGGGGTATGGCGGGGACAGGCAAGGTATGTGACCTCTCTCAGTATCACCCCTCTTCAGGAACAGACTCACAACTGTCAACACTCTTCAATATTATGATGCCTTTTAACAACACCTGCATCCATATTTAGAACAGCTAATTTTTCACCCCGTGGTGGGTTCTGTGGTTTCCCGTCACTGTGGCTAGTCCTGGTTCTGCAGCAATACCATCACTGACATACGATTAACTTTTAAAACCTTTCTCTCCCTTAGGCAGATTAAATGGGGCAAACAGTTCAAACCAGTTACACTCTATCAATCCAGCTTCCTGCAATCAAAATAATTCCCTCCCAGAACAGTGGTTAGCACAGCTGCCTCATGGCGCCGAGGACCCGGGTTCGAATCGCGGCTCTGGGTCACTGTAGGTGTGGAGTTTGCACATTCCCCCTGTGTCTGTGTGTGTCTCACCCCCACAACCCAGAGATGTGCAGGCTAGGTGGATTGGCCGCGCTAAATTGTCTCTTAATTGGAAAAAAAAAGAATTGGGCACTTTAAATTTCGAAAAAAACTAATTCCCTCATTCCTTCCTTTCGTCCTACACCCCCTCCCTCCCCTCAGTCTGTCTCCTCTTCCTTCTCTCTCTCCCCATTCCACTCTTCTACCTCCCAATCACCTTCCCCTCTTTCTCCCATCCCTCCCCACTCCCCTCTGCTTCCCCTGCCCCTGCCTCCCCTCCCCCTATCTCTCCCTCGTCTCCACCTTCCCTCTTTGACTTAGCGGCAAATTGTGTTTGCTTGCGCTATGCTGAAGCACCTTGGGACATTCTAGAATGTTAAGATTTCTTCTGTAACACATTAAAAGTCCCATGGCATGACGGGAGCTGTTATTTTTAAAATAAATTTACAGTACCCAATTATTATCTTTGTCCTGGCCAATCCACCTAATCTACACATCTTTTGGGTTGTGGGGGTGGAACCCACGCAGACACGGGGAGAATGTACAAACTCCACACGGACAGTGACCCATAGCCGGGATTCGAACCCGGGTCCTCAGCGCCGCAGTCCCAGTGTTAACCACTGCGCCACATGCTGCCCCTCCTGGAGATGTTATTACTGAGCGGCATTCGGCTAAATGACCAAAAGCTCGATCACAGTTTTAAGGAGCGAGTTAAGGAGGAGAACGAGCTTGAGAAGTAGCAAGCACCACCACTGATAGCGGAGTGAGCAGAATAAGAGGACCACAGAGATCTTGGAGGATAGTAGGGCCGGAGGAGGTTACAGAGTTAGGGAGGGGCAAGGCCATTGGAGCGATTGGGAAGCAAAGGTGAGAATTTGAAAATTGAGGTGTTAATTGGGTAATATAGATCAGTGGAGGGTCAAAGGTGAATGAGACCTGGTGACGAATTAGGAAGTAGGCAGCTGGCATTGAGGTGTCTTCAACGTAAGAATAAGGTGCGATGTGACACAATTCTCTAGCACTGTACCATGTCCACCAATCCCCACCACAGTGTGCACAGTCTGTCGGCCTGACACTCTGCCTGTGACCTGTATAGTTGTCAACAACAGCCTGCTAGCCATCTCCCCAACTGAAAAATAACATCCAACTGCACAATATACAGAACACGCTGTCACTTTCCACATTGGAACTGTAACTACATATGGTGTAAAACAACCCTTTTAATTCCTCCAATAGAAGGCGGTATTTACTCACTTATTTGCTCATTTCCTACCACTTTTAAACAAGGTGTTGAACTAAAACTACTTCTTTGGTGGATCTTAAAGATTTAAAGAGGACCTAAGGAAGTATCCTCAATATCCTGATCAATATTTACCGATCAACATCAGTTACACAGATTACCTGCTCATTATCGCATTACAAATAGCCAGGTCCCAAGAGCAAAAAATTGACAGTCAAGATAATGATCAGCTCTCAATAAACGATGTTCAGGAGACAAGAGTACCTTCTACAGAGTGTCAGGCGTGTCTGTCACTGTATAACACTGGGGTACAGTACTGGTGGGGACGGGTCTGTCACTGTATAACCCTGGGGTACAGTACTGGTGGAGATGGGTCTGTCACTGTATAACACTGGGGTACAGTACTGGTGGGGATGGGTCTGTCACTGTATAACTCTGGGGTACAGTACTGGTGGGGTCGGGTCTGTCACTGTATAACACTGAGGTACAGTACTGCTGGGGTCGGGTCTGTCACTGTATAACACTGAGGTACAGTACTGGTGGGGATAGGTCTGTCACTGTATAACACTGGGGTACAGTACTGCTGGGGACGGGTCTGTCACTGTCTTACACTGGGGTACAGTACTGGTGGGGACAGGTCTGTCACTGTATAACACTGGGGTACAGTACTGGTGGGGACGGGTCTGTCGCTGTATAACACTGGGGTACAGTACTGGTGGGGACGGGTCTGTCGCTGTATAACACTGGGGTACAGTACTGCTGGGGACGGGTCTGTGACTGTCTAACACGGGTACAGTACTGGTGGGGACGGGTCTGTCACTGTATAACACTGGGGTACAGTGCTGGTGGGGATGGGTCTGTCACTGTATAACACTGGGGTACAGTACTGGTGGGGATGTGTCTGTCACTGTATAACACTGTGGTACAGTACTGGTGGGGACGGGTCTGTCACTGTCTAACACTGTGGTACAGTACTGGTGGGGTCGGGTCTGTCACTGTATAACACTGGGGTACAGTACTGGTGGGGACGGGTCTGTCAGTGTATAACACTGGGGTACAGTACTGGTGGGGACGGGTCTGTCACTGTATAACACTGGGGTACAGTACTGGTGGGGACAGGTCTGTCACTGTATAACACTGGGGTACAGTACTGGTGGGGACGGGTCTGTCACTGTATAACACTGGGGTACGGTACTGGGAGGAATGGGGGAGTCGGTCTGTTCAGTCTGTGTTTATTGCGGAGCAGACAGGATAGTGACCCTGAAACAGATCTTGGTGTTTGCATTGGGAACAACTTGACCTTCCCCATTCCCTTGTGTTTCGACTTCCCTGTCCTGCAGATTACTTGTTGACCTTTTCTGTCGCTTTCAATGCTCTGTGTAATTAATTTTGGGGATATTTGAATTCTATGCAATGAATTGAAAGCTGCTTGCTGCTACAATCATTTATATAATGCTGGTCCTTTTCCAGAGTCTATATTAGAGTGTTTATATAATCTTGTTTTTCCGACACGCTAAACTGAACCTGTTGCTGTCAGGGTGGCATCATACCGCCACCTGGTGGCTTTTCAGGGGCTGTGCCCCAACACATTTGGCAAATTTGAATCAATTTGCAATCTGGGTTTTTAGAAACTCTTCAAAAGAAAAGCTATGATTCCCAACCAAAGCAGAACTATCTGGGACTCAGTGCCTCGTAGGTAACTGAGAGACACCACTTTATTAATTACAAATATTAACTTTTAAAACCCTTTATAAAGAAACAATATTATTATGCTAATGTATTTATAATCAGCTGTAATAGCCTGAAACTGACCAAGACAAGATTCTGAACACAGTTATTTTATGGAATCAGTTTCAGATCAGTTTCTACCTGTGGAATATATCAACATTTGTTTAATTGTCCATTATTGCTTCCATTACTGAATCTGCACTAAATATTACAATATTACAGGGCGAATTACAATATTATAGGGCCCTCTCCAATGACAGGATTGACTATAGCTGCAATATATTTGTATGTTTTCTTATTATTGCCTTAAAGTCTTTGGTAAATTCAGCTTCCTGTGTCTAAATAGCAAAACAACATTTAATCTGCTATCAGCATATCGGCAAGATAGTTCAAGCTCTTGGTGCAGCCTCGTAACCACCCAGCAGTTAGACAAGTTAGTGTGTGATGTGCCTTAAAATGCAATTACAAATTGGCTTCTTTATGAGCTACACAAGGTGGTTGTAACGAATTCTCACACCACAGTTGTTTACATTGTTCTAGGTTTACTCAGGATTATTTTCCCTTTCCTTGGTGAAGGAGCACCCGCCCCTAGTCCACGAACAGTGTCTTTTGATTCTGTTGTTTTCAATCAGAGAGAAATGCGATTTTACACCTAGTTTCACTATCGTTCAGCTAGGGAAGTGGAGAAGAGAGATCAGGACTCACATTGCTGATCACGACAGCAGAACCTATCAAAAACACAAGTGCGTGTTAGGCAAGGTCAAACCTGTTTTCAGTGAGACTCAATGTCTGTGCAACCCATATTCTACTGAGAGTCAGCACTTTCAGGAACTGTGTCCCAGTGAGAGCCAGCACCTTCAGGAACTGTCGCACAGTGAGAGTCAGCACCTTCAGGAACTGTGTCCCAGTGAGAGTCAGCACCTTCAGGAACTGTCGCACAGTGAGAGTCAGCACCTTCAGGAACTGTCGCACAGTGAGAGTCAGCACCATCAGGAACTGTTGCACAGTGAGAGTCAGCACCTTCAGGAACTGTCACCCGGTGAGAGTCAGCACCTTCAGGAACTGTCCCCCAGTGAGAGTCAGCACCTTCAGGAACTGTCGCACAGTGAGAGTCAGCACCTTCAGGAACTGTGTCCCAGTGAGAGTCAGCACCTTCAGGAACTGTCGCACAGTGAGAGTCAGCACCTTCAGGAACTGTCGCACAGTGAGAGTCAGCACCTTCAGGAACTGTGTCCCAGTGAGAGTCAGCACCTTCAGGAACTATCCCCCAGTGAGAGTCAGCACCTTCAGGAACTATCCCCCAGTGAGTGTCAGCACCTTCAGGAACTATCCCCCAGTGAGTGTCAGCACCTTCAGGAACTGTCCCCCAGTGAGAGCCAGCACCTTCAGGAACTGTGTCCCAGTGAGAGTCAGCACCTTCAGGAACTGTCGCACAGTGAGAGTCAGCACCTTCAGGAACTGTCGCACAGTGAGAGTCAGCACCATCAGGAACTGTTGCACAGTGAGAGTCAGCACCTTCAGGAACTGTCCCCCAGTGAGAGTCAGCACCTTCAGGAACTGTCGCACAGTGAGAGTCAGCACCTTCAGGAACTGTGTTCCAGTGAGAGTCAGCACCTTCAGGAACTGTCGCACAGTGAGAGTCAGCACCTTCAGGAACTGTCGCACAGTGAGAGTCAGCACCTTCAGGAAGTGCGTCCCAGTGAGAGTCAGCACCTTCAGGAACTATCCCCCAGTGAGTGTCAGCACCTTCAGGAACTATCCCCCAGTGAGTGTCAGCACCTTCAGGAACTGTGTCCCAGTGAGAATCAGCACCTTCAGAAACTGTACTCCAGTGAGTTACAGAAGATTGCTTTGGCTCAAGTTAATAATGATATTCCTGGGGCATGGCACCAGATTAAGTTTGTGTACATGTTGCCTGGCTCAGCACTGTACAGTCCAATGTGTCTAGGAATTGTAACCTTTGGAGCTCTGTGAGGTCTCGGTCATTCGAAAATGTTCTATTGAATTTCTGTAAGTCCTGGTCCAATCCCTGGATACAGATCATAAAGTGACATATGACAATCTTATCGCAGATGTGCAAATAACTGCTGGTTCCTCCCAGTAATGTGTGAATATAAATGTTTACGTGAGGAGGTTTTAATCTTAACCAGACAGGTTGTACCCTCTGGATTTGGTCTCTGAGAATTCTGACAAGCACGTTCAACACCTGAACTTGCTCTGAACTGATGGATTCAGCACAAGTCATGTTGATGATAATGTTGTTCACTATGAATATTGAAGCACATCGGAGTAGAGGGGATTGGAAACAATCTATGTGCCACACGCCCTATAACCATCTTCCAACATAATCCTATCCAACTCATTGCAATTCAAATCAACCCAACTCAACTCAATCCAATTTAACCCAACTCAACTCAACCCAAACAAATTTAACCTAACCCAACTCAACTCAATCCAATTTAACCCAACTCAACTCAACCCAAACAAATTTAACCCAACCCAACTCAACTCAATCCAATTTAACCCAACTCAACTCAACCCAAACCAATTTAACCCAACCCAATTCAACCCAACCCAATTCAACCCAAACCAATTTAATCCAACCCAACTCAAACCAATTTAACCCAACCCAACTCAAACCAACTTAACCCAACTCAAACCAATTTAACCCAACCCAACTCAAACCAATTTAACCCAACCCAACAACTCAAACCAATTTAACCCAACTCAACTCAACTCAAACCAATTTAACCCAACCCAACTCAAACCAATTTAACCCAACTCAACTCAATCCAATTTAACCCAACCCAACTCAAACCAACTTAACCCAACTCAAACCAATTTAACACAACCCAACTCAAACCAATTTAACCCAACCCAACTCAACTCAAACCAATTCAACCCAACCCAACTCAACCCAAACCAAATCAACTCAAACCAATTCAACGCAACAACCCAAACCAATTCATCCCAACCCAACTCAACCCAAACCAATTTAACGCAACTCAACCCAAACCAATTTAACCCAACTCAACCCAAACCAATTTAACCCAACTCAAACCAATTTAACCCAAAACAATTTAACCCAACCCAATTCAACCCAAACCAATTTAACCCAACCCAACTCAGTCAAACCAATTTAAACCAACTCAAACCAATTTAACCCAACCCAAACCAATTTAACCCAGCCCAACTCAATTTAAACCAACCCAAACCAATTTAACCCAACCCAACTCAATTCAAACCAATTTAACCCAACCCAAACCAGCTCAACTCAAACCAATTTAGCCCAGACCAGCCCAACTCAACTCAAACCAATTTAACCAACCCAATCCAACTCAAACCAATTTCACCCAGCACAACTCCACTCAAACCAATTTAACCCAACCCAACTCAACCCATCCTAACTGAACCCAACTCAATCAAACTCAATTCACCACAAACCAATCCAATCTAAGGCACTTTATCATTTTAGAGAAGAGTAGGCCTGCGGACAAAACTGCTCAATAGAGAAGATGGGAGGAGTCATAAAATTGAACTGATTGTGCAGAGTGCAATCTAGACATGTTGGACTGTATATACTTATTTCAAATGAATATAAAACATTTTATATATAACACTTCAAATTCGATATCTTCTGCTTTGCTATTCACTAATGTTTATTTTAATTACCGAGATATTTCTTTATAAAACTATGTTTTCATCCGCAATATGTTTTTATTTTGATTCTAGGGGGAGCTGAGAATCATTCATGAACATGGCCTCCCCCTTCTCTGCTATGAGATTTCTATATTGCCTGTTAGCACCATTATCAATAAAAGCCTCACATACAACCAGAATGTTTATAGTATGTGGTATATACTGACATAGACTTATAGTTCAAAAAATTGCGCTCAGTATTGGTTATTTGGTCTTTGACCGCTGCATTCACCTCTTTGCCCTGATGTTGGGAGAATTCTCCTAATATTTCTGAACATTTCCTCAGACACTTTCATTGTTGGGTACAAAATGGTAAACAAGAGGCTGACATCAGGTCTAATCCTATTAGATTCGTGGTCAGAACCCTGATGTGAGGGTAAATCTCAGTTGCACCCACAGACGCACAGCCCTTCTGCACCTTGGCTGTGCACCCCATTCCCATCCTCATCCAACAGTCACCCACAAGAACCATATTCCCTCTAACTGGATGTTTCCCGAATAAGTGGGTTGACACAACCTGTGTAAACAGGAAACAGAACATATCAGAGCAGAAAGTGGTGGAAAATCTCGGCAGGTCTGACAACGTCTATGGAGGGAGATATAGAGTTAAATTTCCAAATCTTCAGAACCAAAGCTAGGAGATGGCAAGGTAAAACCTGCTCCGAAACCCTGGGCGAGTGAGCGGTCAATTCCAGCCCCACCTGCCCGGAGTCCCAACACAAGTGAATTAACCAATAATACTTATAGAAATAGCCAAAGTCTTGGCCTTGGCTGAACAATAATTACAATCACCAGGGTTGTAAGTTTAAACACAATTACTGTTTATTTATAACAAGGACTAGCATGAAATATGCAGTAAATACACTGGTTAATGACAACCTAATACCTACTTCCCTCTTTAACTGTCCTACTACCTACACAGACAAGACAGACAAAGTCAAGGGGGTGGAAAGGGGTGAAAAATAAAAAGGTTGAAGGTCAAAAGGTAAGAGTCTTTGCTTCAGACGGTGGTCCTTCAGAACCCTTTCCTCACAGCAAGCTTGCTGATTAAAGATTTTGGTGTGCGGCCTGTAACGATCTTCGTAGATTCAGTCATTCAGGATCTCTGCAGTTTAGAAAATGCAGACCTTCCGGAAACATTCAACAATCTTTGTTATTAAGAACATAAGAACTAGGAACAGGAGTAGGCCACCTGGCCCCTCGAGCCTGCTCCACCATTCAATGAGATCATGGCTGATCTTTTGTGGACTCAGCTCCACTTTCCGGCCCGAACACCATAACCCTTTATCCCTTTATTCTTCAAAAAACTACCTATCTTTATCTGAAAAACATTTAATGAAGGAGCCTCTACTGCTTCACTGGGCAAGGAATTCCATAGATTCACAACCCTTTGGGTGAAGAAGCTCCTCCTAAACTCAGTCCTAAATCTACTTCCCCTTATTTTGAGGCTATGCCCCCTAGTTCTGATTTCACCCGCCAGTGGAAACAACCTGCCCACATCTATCCTATCTATTCCCTTCATAATCTTATATGTTTCTATAAGATCCCCCCTCATCCTTCTAAATTCCAACGAGTACAGTCCCAGTCTACTCAACCTCTCCTCGTAATCCAACCCCTTCAGCTCTGGGATTAACCTAGTGAATCTCCTCTGCACACCCTCCAGTGCCAGTACGTCCTTTCTCAAGTAAGGAGACCAAAACTGAACACAATACTCCAGGTGTGGCCTCACTAACACCTTATACAATTGCAGCAGAGCCTCCCTAGTCTTAAACTCCATCCTGTAGCAATGAAGGACAAAATTCCATTTGCCTTCTTAATCACCTGTTGTACCTGAAAACCAACTTTTTGCGACTCATGCACTAGCACACCCAGGTCTCTCTGGGTCACAAGTAGGCTTACATTAAAACTGCAATGACGTTACTGTGAAAATCCCCTAGTCACCACATTCTGGCGCCTGTTCGGGTACACAGGGAGAATTCAGAATGTCCAATTCACCTAACAAGCACATCTTCCGGGACTTGTGGGAGGAAACCGGAGCACCCGCAGGAAACCCACGCAGACACGGGAAGAACGTGCAGACTCCGCACAGACAGTGCCCCAAGCCGGGAATCGAACCAGGGTCCCTGGTACTGTGAAGCAACAGTGCTTACCTCTGTGCTACCGTGTCACCCAAAAACACCTTATTGCTGTTCAACTTTGCTTTCAGTTCGATGTTCACATTTCGGCCTCTATCTCTCTGCAGAGAGAGTTGGCCAATTCTGCTGTTGCCTTTCAGGAGAGAGAGTTGTTTGGTTCTGGACTCTGCCTGTACATAGGTTCATCCTGACGCTCTCCCAGTTCAGAAACACAACCTTGTTGGAGAGAAACGGAGAGGCTCTTGTCTCCTTCTTGCTGCCAGATTCAAAACTGAAACAAAACTCAAACTTGAGACTCTTAAATACATAAATGGGATCAGATCAAATCAACACCTGTTACTGGGCAGAGCACAGCCTTTGGGAAAATTAATTAATCCACCAGCCAATCAATCAAACTGAGTCTTCACTGATGCCGGAGGAAACTGGAGCACCCGGAGGAAACCCACATAGATACGGGGAGAACATGCAGACTCTGCTGTCATGTGGGAGTACTTTTAAGACATGGATGTTTAAGCAATGTACCTTTAAGAAAACAGTGATGTCAGAGAGTCTGTGGGGCTGAGGTCAGGTCAGCCATTTTGCAGTTTAGTTTTGCAGGTTTTTTAGTTTAAGTTTTGAAAAGAGCTGGTGTGTCTGTGTTTTGCAGTTTTGAAAAGAGCTTGTGAGTGTCTGTGTTTGCAGTGAGCTGGATTTGCTGTGATGTCTGCCATAAAAGACCATCTCTGAATCATAAAGTAAAGCCTTTAACCTGATGTGATTTTGTTTAAAGATGTTAAGTCCCTTGGTAGTTTGAAGGAACATTTTAAGGAGTTATTTATTGTTGCAATATTTTCTGAGTTATCTTTGAAGTAAGGGGTGTTAAGAGATCCAATGTTTATTTAAGATGTTAAGTTGAGTTCATGGAATGAACAGTGTTTTGTGTTTAAAAACCCACGTGTCCATAATTGTAATCCCACACCTAGGGAACGAGCCACGTGCTTGGAAAAGCAACAAATACATTAAAGGGTGAGGTTGGTTGAACTCCATGATACATTTTGGGGTTCTGAAAAACCTCACCCATAACACTGCACAGACAGTGACCACAGGCAAAATTCTCCAGTATCGGCGCGATGTCCGCCGACCGGCGCCCAAAACGGCGTTAATCAGTCCAGCATCGCGCCGCCCCAAAGGTGCAGAATCCTCCTTTGGTGCTCCAAGAGCGGGAGCTGAGAGTCAGAGCGGAGATTTGAAAAGAGCGGGAGCTGAGAGTCAGAGCGTGGATTTTAAAAGAGCGGGAGCTGAAAGTCAGAGCGGAGATTTAAAAAGAGCGGGAGCTGAGAGTCAGAGCGGAGATTTAAAAAGAGCGGGAGCTGAGAGTCAGAGCGGAGATTTAAAAAGAGCGGGAACTGAGAGTCAGAGCGGCGATTCAAAAATAGCGGGAGCTGAGTCAGGTCGGAGATTTAAAAATAGTGGGAGCTGAGAGTCGGAGCGGAGATTTAAAAAGAGCTGGAGCTGAGAGCCAGAGCGGAGATTTAAAAAGAGTGGGAGCTGAGTTAGAGCGGGAGCTGAGAGTCAGAGCGGAGATTTAAAAAGAGCGGGAGCTGAGAGTCAGAGCGGGGATTTAAAAAGAGCGGGAGCTGAGAGAGCGGGAATTTAAAAAGAGCCGGAGCTGACAGTCAGAGCGGAGATTTAAAAAGAGCGGGAGCTGAGAGTCAGAGCGGAGATTTAAAAAGAGCGGGAGCTGAGAGTCAGAGCGGAGATTTAAAAAGAGCGGGAACTGAGAGTCAGAGCGGCGATTCAAAAATAGCGGGAGCTGAGTCAGGTCGGAGATTTAAAAATAGCGGGAGCTGAGAGTCGGAGCGGAGATTTAAAAATAGCGGGAGCTGAGAGTCGGAGCGGAGATTTAAAAAGAGCTGGAGCTGAGAGCCAGAGCGGAGATTTAAAAAGAGTGGGAGCTGAGTCAGAGCGGGAGCTGAGAGTCAGAGCAGAGATTTAAAAAGAGCGGGAGCTGAGAGTCAGAGCGGGGATTTAAAAAGAGTGGGAGCTGAGAGTCAGAGCGGGAATTTAAAAAGAGCCGGAGCTGACAGTCAGAGCGGAGATTTAAAGAGAGCGGGAGCTGACAGTCAGAGCTGGGGATTTTAAAAGAGCGGGAGCTGAGAATCAGAGCGGGGATTTAAATATTGCGGGAGCTGAGAGTCAGAGCGGAGATTTATAAAGAACGGGAGCTGAGAGTCGGAGCGGAGATTTAAAAAGAGCGGGAGCTGAGGGTCAGAGGGAGATTTATAAAGAACGGGAGCTGAGAGTCAGAGCGGAGATTTAAAAAGAGCGGGAGCTGAGAGTCAAGAGCAGAGATTTAAAAAGAGCGGGAGCTGAGGGTCGGAGCGGAGATTTATAAAGAGCGGGAGCTCAGAGTCAGAGAGGAGATTTAAAAAGAGAGGGAGTTGAGAGTGAGAGCTGAGATTTAAAAAGGGCGGGAGCTGAGAGTCAGAGAGAAGATATAAAAAGAGCGGGGTTGTGAGTCAGAGCGGAGATTTAAAAAGTATGGGAGCTGAGAGTCAGAGAGGAGATTTAAAAAGAGCGGGAGCTGAGAGTCAGAGAGGAGATTTAAAAAGAGCGGGAGCTGAGAGTCAGAGAGGAGATTTAAAAAGAGTGGGAGCTGTGAGTCAGAGCGGAGATATAAAAAGAGCGGGAGCTGAGAGTCAGAGCTGAGATTTAAAAAGAGAGACAGCTGAAAGTCAGAGCAGAGATTTAAAAACAGCGGGAGCTAAGAGTCAGAGCGGGGATTTAAAAAGTGCGGGAGCTGAGAGTCAGGATGGAGATTTAAAAAGAGCGGGAGCTGAGAGTCTGAGCGGAGATTTAAGAAGAGCGGGAGCTCGGAGTCAGAGCGGAGATTTATAAAGAGCGGGAGCTGAGAGTCAGCGGAGATTTAAAAAGAGCGGGAGCGGTGAGTCGGTGCGGAGATTTATAAACAGCCGGAGCTGAGAGTCAGAGCGGAGATCTTTCAACAGCCGGAGCTGAGAGTCAGAGCGGAGATTTAAAAAGAGAGGGAGCTGAGAGTCAGAGGGAGATTTAAAAAGTGCGGGAGCTGAGAGTCAGAGTGGAGATTTAAGAGCGGGAGCTACGAGTCAGAGCGGAGAATTAAAAAGAGCGGGAGCTGCGTGTCCGAGCGGAGAATTATAAAGAGCGGGAGCAGTGTGCCAGAGCGGAGATTTAAAAAGAGAGGGAGCAACGAGTCAGAGCGGAGAATTAAAAAGAGCGGGAGCAGTGTGCCAGAGCGGAGATTTAAAAAGAGAGGGAGCTGAGAGTCAGAGCGGAGATTTAAAAAGAGCGGGAACTGAGAGTTAGAGCGGGAGCTGAGAGTCAGAGTGGGGATTTAAAAAGAGCAGGAGTTCAGAGAGCGGAGATGTAAAAAGAGCGGGAGCTGAGAGTCAGAGTGGAGATTTAAAAAGAGTGGGAGCTGAGAGTCAGTGGAGATTTAAAAAGAGAGGGAGCTGAGAGTCAGAGGGAGATTTAAAAAGTGCGGGAGCTGAGAGTCAGAGTGGAGATTTAAGAGCGGAAGCTACGAGTTAGAGCGGAGAATTAAAAAGAGCGGGAGCTGCGAGTCCGAGTGGAGATTTATAAACAGCCGGAGCTGAGAGTCAGAGCGGAGATCTTTCAACAGCCGGAGCTGAGAGTCAGAGCGGAGATTTATAAACAGCCGGAGCTGAGAGTCAGAGCGGAGATTTAAAAAGTGCGGGAGCTGAGAGTCAGAGTGGAGATTTAAGAGCGGAAGCTACGAGTTAGAGCGGAGAATTAAAAAGAGCGGGAGCTGCGAGTCCGAGTGGAGAATGAAAAAGAGCGGGAGCAGTGTGCCAGAGCGGAGATTTAAAAAGAGAGGGAGCAACGAGTCAGAGCGGAGAATTAAAAAGAGCGGGAGCAGTGTGCCAGAGCGGAGATTTAAAAAGAGAGGGAGCTGAGAGTCAGAGCGGAGATTTAAAAAGAGCGGGAACTGAGAGTTAGAGCGGGAGCTGAGAGTAAGAGTGGGGATTTAAAAAGAGCAGGAGTTCAGAGAGCGGAGATGTAAAAAGAGCGGGAGCTGAGAGTCAGAGCGGAGATTTAAAAAGAGCGGGAGCTGAGAGTTAGAGAGGTGATATAAAAACGCGGGAGCTGAGAGTCAGAGAGGAGATTTAAAAAGAGCGGGCGCTGAGAGTCGAAGCGGAGATTTATAAACAGCCGGAGCTGAGAGTCAGAGCGGAGATTTATAAACAGCCGGAGCTGAGAGTCAGAGCGGAGATTTAAAAAGAGCGGGAGCTGAGAGTCAGAGGGAGATTTAAAAAGTGCGGGAGCTGAGAGTCGGAGCGGGGATTTAAAAAGAGCGGGAGCTGAGAGTCAAGAGCAGAGATTTAAAAAGAGCGAGAGCTGAGGGTCGGAGCGGAGATTTATAAAGAGCGGGAGCTCAGAGTCAGAGAGGAGATTTAAAAAGAGAGGGAGTTGAGAATGAGAGCGGAGATTTAAAAAGAGCGGGAGCTGAGAGTCAGAGAGAAGATATAAAAAGAGCGGGAGCTGAGAGTCAGAGAGGAGATTTAAAAAGTATGGGAGCTGAGAGTCAGAGAGGAGATTTAAAAAGAGCGGGAGCTGAGAGTCAGAGAGGAGATTTAAAAAGAGCGGGAGCTGAGAGTCAGAGAGGAGATTTAAAAAGAGCGGGAGCTGAGAGTCAGAGAGGAGATTTGAAAAGAGAGACAGCTGAAAGTCAGAGCAGAGATTTAAAAACAGCGGGAGCTGAGAGTCAGAGCGGGGATTTAAAAAGAGCGGGAGCTGAGAGTCAGGATGGAGATTTAAAAAGAGCGGGAGCTGAGAGTCTGAGCGGAGATTTAAGAAGAGCGGGAGCTCGGAGTCAGAGCGGAGATTTAAAAAGAGCGGGAGCTGAGAGTCAGAGCAGAGATTTAAAAAGAGAGGGAGCTGAGAGTCAGAGCAGAGATTTATAAACAGCGGGAGCTGAGAGTTGGAGCGGGTATTTAAAAAGTGCGGGAGCTGAGAGTCAAGAGCAGAGATTTAAAAAGAGCGGGAGCTGAGGGTCGGAGCGGAGATTTATAAAGAGCGGGAGCTCAGAGTCAGAGAGGAGATTTAAAAAGAGCGGGAGCTGAGAATCAGAGAGGAGATAGAAAAAGAGCAGGAGCTGAGAGTCAGAGCTGAGATTTAAAATGAGAGACAGCTGAAAGTCAGAGCAGAGATTTAAAAACAGCGGGAGCTGAGAGTCAGAGCGGGGATTTATAAAGAGCGGGAGCTGAGAGTCAGAGGGAGATTTAAAAAGTGCGGGAGCTGAGAGTCGGAGCGGGGATTTAAAAAGAGCGGGAGCTGAGAGTCAAGAGCAGAGATTTAAAAAGAGCGAGAGCTGAGGGTCGGAGCGGAGATTTATAAAGAGCGGGAGCTCAGAGTCAGAGAGAAGATTTAAAAAGAGAGGGCGTTGAGAATGAGAGCGGAGATTTAAAAAGAGCGGGAGCTGAGAGTCAGAGAGAAGATATAAAAAGAGCGGGAGCTGAGAGTCAGAGAGGAGATTTAAAAAGTATGGGAGCTGAGAGTCAGAGAGGAGATTTAAAAAGAGCGGGAGCTGAGAGTCAGAGAGGAGATTTAAAAAGAGCGGGAGCTGAGAGTCAGAGAGGAGATTTAAAAGAGCGGGAGCTGAGAGTCAGAGAGGAGATTTGAAAAGAGAGACAGCTGAAAGTCAGAGCAGAGATTTAAAAACAGCGGGAGCTGAGAGTCAGAGCGGGGATTTAAAAAGAGCGGGAGCTGAGAGTCAGGATGGAGATTTAAAAAGAGCGGGAGCTGAGAGTCTGAGCGGAGATTTAAGAAGAGCGGGAGCTCGGAGTCAGAGCGGAGATTTAAAAAGAGCGGGAGCTGAGAGTCAGAGCAGAGATTTAAAAAGAGAGGGAGCTGAGAGTCAGAGCAGAGATTTATAAACAGCCGGAGCTGAGAGTCGGAGCGGGTATTTAAAAAGTGCGGGAGCTGAGAGTCAAGAGCAGAGATTTAAAAAGAGCGGGAGCTGAGGGTCGGAGCGGAGATTTATAAAGAGCGGGAGCTCAGAGTCAGAGAGGAGATTTAAAAAGAGCGGGAGCTGAGAATCAGAGAGGAGATAGAAAAAGAGCAGGAGCTGAGAGTCAGAGCTGAGATTTAAAATGAGAGACAGCTGAAAGTCAGAGCAGAGATTTAAAAACAGCGGGAGCTGAGAGTCAGAGCGGGGATTTATAAAGAGTGGGAGCTGAGAGTCAGGATGGAGATTTAAAAAGAGCGGGAGCTGAGAGTCAGCGGAGATTTAAAAAGAGCGGAGAGTCGGAGCGGAGATTTATAAACAGCCAGAGCTGAGTCAGAACGGAGATTTATAAACAGCCCGAGCTGAGAGTCAGAGCGGAGATTTAAAAAGAGAGGGAGCTGAGAGTCAGAGGGAGATTTAAAAAGTGCGGGAGCTGAGAGTCAGAGTTGAGATTTAAGAAGAGCGGGAGCTGCGAGTCCGAGCGGAGAATTAAAAAGAGCGGGAGCTGCGAGTCTGAGCGGAGAATTAAAAAGAGCGGGAGCAGTGTGCCAGAGCGGAGATTTAAAAAGAGAGGGAGCTGTGAGTCAGAGCGGAGAATTAAAAAGAGCGGGAGCAGTGTGCCAGAGCGGCGATTTAAAAAGAGCAGGAGCTCAGAGAGAGGAGATATAAAAAGCGCGGGAGCTGAGAGTCAGAGAGGAGATTTTAAAAGAGTGGGAGCTGAGAGTCAGTGCGGAGATTTATAAAGAGCGGGAGCTGAGAGTCGGAGCGGGTATTTAAAAAGAGCGGGAGATTTAAAAAGAGCGGGAGCTGAGAGTCAGAGAGGAGATTTAAAAAGAGCGGAAACGGAAAGTCAAAGTGAGGATTTATAAAGAGCGCGAGCTGAGAGTCAGAGCGCAGATTTAAAAAGAGTGAGAGATGAGAGTCAGAGCGGAGATTTAAAAAGAGCGGGAGCTCAGAGTCAGAGAGGAGATTTAAAAAGAGCGGGAGCTGAGAATCAGAGAGGAGATAGAAAAAGAGCAGGAGCTGAGAGTCAGAGCTGAGATTTAAAATGAGAGACAGCTGAAAGTCAGAGCAGAGATTTAAAAACAGCGGGAGCTGAGAGTCAGAGCGGGGATTTATAAAGAGTGGGAGCTGAGAGTCAGGATGGAGATTTAAAAAGAGCGGGAGCTGAGAGTCAGCGGAGATTTAAAAAGAGCGGAGAGTCGGAGCGGAGATTTATAAACAGCCAGAGCTGAGTCAGAACGGAGATTTATAAACAGCCCGAGCTGAGAGTCAGAGCGGAGATTTAAAAAGAGAGGGAGCTGAGAGTCAGAGGGAGATTTAAAAAGTGCGGGAGCTGAGAGTCAGAGTTGAGATTTAAGAAGAGCGGGAGCTGCGAGTCCGAGCGCAGAATTAAAAAGAGCGGGAGCTGCGAGTCTGAGCGGAGAATTAAAAAGAGCGGGAGCAGTGTGCCAGAGCGGAGATTTAAAAAGAGAGGGAGCTGTGAGTCAGAGCGGAGAATTAAAAAGAGCGGGAGCAGTGTGCCAGAGCGGCGATTTAAAAAGAGCAGGAGCTCAGAGAGCGGAGATGTAAAAAGTGCAGGAGGTGAGAGTCAGAGCGGAGATTTGAAAAGAGCGGGAGCTGAGAATCAGAGCTGAGATTTAAAAAGAGCGGGAGCTGAGAGTCAGAGAGGAGATATAAAAAGCGCGGGAGCTGAGAGTCAGAGAGGAGATTTTAAAAGCGCGGGAGCTGAGAGTCAGAGAGGAGATTTTAAAAGAGTGGGAGCTGAGAGTCAGTGCGGAGATTTATAAAGAGCGGGAGCTGAGAGTCGGAGCGGGTATTTAAAAAGAGCGGGAGATTTAAAAAGAGCGGGAGCTGAGAGTCAGAGAGGAGATTTAAAAAGAGCGGAAACGGAAAGTCAAAGTGGGGATTTATAAAGAGCGCGAGCTGAGAGTCAGAGCGCAGATTTAAAAAGAGTGAGAGATGAGAGTCAGAGCGGAGATTTAAAAAGAGCGGGAGCTGAGTGTCAGAGCGGAGATTTTAAAAGAGTGGTAGATTAGAGTCAGACCGGAGATTTAAAAAGAGCGGGAGCTGAGAGTCAGAGTGGAGATTTAAAAAGAGCGGGAGTTGTGAGTCAGAGCAGGGATTTAGAAAGAGCCTGCGATTGGCAGGCATCATTCCCCGCATGCGTGACACAAGATTCCCAACACAAGTGCTCTAATCTAAGTTCCGCAATGGCAAGGGGTCACTAGGAGGGCAGAAGAAATGCTACAAGGGCAGCACGATAGCACAAGTGGATAGCACTGTGGCTTGGCAGTGCCAGGGTCCCAGGTTCGATTCCCGGCTTGGGTCACTGTCTGTGTGGAGTCTGGACGTTCTCCTCGCGTCTGTCTGGGTTTCCTCCGGGTGCTCTGGTTTCCTCCCACAGTCCAAAGACTTGCAGGTTAGGTGGATTGGCCATGATAAATTGCCCTTAGTGTCCAAAAAGATTAGGAGGGGTTATCGGGTTACGGGGATAGGGTGGAAGTGACGGCTTAAGTGGGTTGGTGGAGACTCAATTAGCCGAATGTCCTCCTTCTTCACTGTGTGTTCTTTGTTAAGAGCACTCTGAAAACCTCCCTAAATAAATACAACATTCCCGTCGACACGTAGGAATCGCTTGCCCGAGAACACACAGACTGGAGAAGCATCCGCAAAGCTGCCAACCACCTCGAGCATCATAAGGTGGAGAATGCGGAGGCTAAGAATAAACAGTTGAAAGAGAGCCCAGCATCTAGAGTATCCCACCCACCTCATCAAATGTCACCTAGTACCCCATGACAGTGCAGCACTCCCTCAGTACTGACCCTCTGACAGTGCAGCACTTCCTCAGTACTGACCCTCTGACAGTGCGGCACTCCCTCAGTACTGCCCCTCTGACAATGCAGCACTCTCTCAGTACTGACCCTCTGACAGTGCAGCACTCCCTCAGTACTGAACCTGTGACAGTGCGGCACTCCCTCGGTACTGACCCTCTGACATGCAGATCTCCCTCAATACTGACCCTCCGACATGCAGCACTCCTTCAGTCCTGACCCTCCGACATGCAGCACTCCCTCAGTACTGACCCTCTGACAGTGCAGCACTCCCTCAGTACTGACCCTCCGACATGCAGCACTCCCTCTGTACCGACCCTCTGACAGTGCAGCACTCCCTCAGTATTGAACCTCCGACATGCAGCACTCCTTCAGTCCTGACCCTCCGACGTGCAGCACTCCCTCAGTACTGACCCTCTGACACTGCAGCACTCCCTCAGTACTGACCCTCTGACAGTGCAGCACTCCCTCAGTACTGACCCTCCGACATGCAGCACTCCCTCAGTACTGACCCTCTGGCACTGCAGCACTCCCTCAGTACTGACCCTCTGACAGTGCAGCACTCCCTCAATACTGACCCTCCGACATGCAGCACTCCTTCAGTCCTGACCCTCCGACATGCAGCACTCCCTCAGTACTGACCCTCTGACAGTGCAGCACTCCCTCAGTACTGACCCTCCGACATGCAGCACTCCCTCTGTACCGACCCTCTGACAGTGCAGCACTCCCTCAGTACTGACCCTCCGACATGCAGCACTCCTTCAGTCCTGACCCTCCGACATGCAGCACTCCTTCAGTCCTGACCCTCCGACATGCAGCACTCCCTCAGTACTGACCCTCTGACAGTGCGGCACTCCCTCAGTACTGACCCTCTGACACTGCAGCACTCCCTCAGTACTGACCCTCTGACAATGCAGCACTCCCTCAGTACTGACCGATGTGTTATGTACTCTGGGATAACACAGGCTGCAGCTCGATGCAGCTTTGACCAAAAGATACTCCAGACTTTGAAGTAAGTTCAATGTGATTTATTGAACCATTAGCACAGTTCTCTATGAGTTCGACTCTCCTGCTAATCTTGCTATAGTAACTCAGTCTAACTAACCAGTCTGCTCTAAGCCACATGGTGGGTGTGATGCTTCTTATCTGCCCGTCCTACTCTCTACGTGTCGCCTTTGGAAAGAGACAGAGCATGTGTGCCCTGTCCTTTTATATATGGGTTGTGTAATGCCCCCTTGTGGTCGTGTCACCTCTGGGTGTCTTGACTGCCCATTGGTTGTGTCCTATTCTATGTGTTCATTAGCTGACATCCCCGGTGCTCCCTCCAGTCTTTACTTAGTCACAGTGTATTTACATTAACCCCTTGTGTATTTACAGTGATGCATATCACCTCATCCCCCCTTTTTTCATGTTACATATTTTCTGTACTTTTTTCATTGAACAAAATAGGTAGATAAGTGATGACATGAACAAGTCATGATAACAGTGATGATTATACAATACCAAATAATATGTATGAGTCCAAAGTTCATGAATTTATGTGGTCGAGTGGCTTTCTTGTTTTGCTATTGAAGTGTCGATGTTGTAATTTCCTTTTGAACACCATCAGTGTCCCTGTGCTTAATGAACCAAGAAGGCATCAGGAAGTGTGCAAATGGTCAAAGCACTTCATTGTCTGATTTGGACTCTCTGTTTTCGATGCTTGTGGTAGCGATGCAGTATATCATCTGTGTTGTCCGACCTGGACTGTTTCTTGTGATTGCGATATTGATGCAGTATGTCACCTGCCTTGAAAGCTGGTTTGCTTGTTCGTAGTGGAGCAAACTTGAATGGGTGAGATTTGCTGTCATGCCAGGGTATGGCTGTACTCGTGCCAGTGTTAGGAGCTGTGCTGTTACATTGTCCTGCATTGGCAGAGTTGTACCATGTCGTACCAGTCGCTGTTCCAGTGTTGTTGTTTTTGTCGTGCTTGTTGTCAGGTTCAGTACTGAGGGAGTGCCGCACTGTCAGAGGCACGTTGGTGCCTGTGGTACGCTTCTTGTTGTTGTCTTTGTTGTTGTTTTCGTAGGTTTTGTTGTTGTGTTTGTTACGCTCAGTGACCACACTGAGTGGAGAATTCGAGTCGTTCACAAAGTTATTTGTGACAGTGTCCTTTGTGGCATCTGCTGTTTCATTGAGCGTGCCGTCTCGGATTCCTCAGCGCTCCCCGTCTGGAGTCATCTTAAATCATCACTTAAATCATCTTTGGCTTGTCGATGCTCCCCGTCTGGAGCCCTTTCTGGTTCACCTGAATCACCTTTGGTTTCTTGATGCTCCCCGTCTGGAGTCATTTCAGGTTCTTGTGGAGAGGCTCGAGTACATGAGGTTTGAATTAATGTGGTGTCACTTGAGTCACTAGTAGCTTCACTTTCTTTGTCGAGTGCCTCTGTACATACTAGCTAAGATCTGTCAGTCTCGCTGAGATGTCGCACATCTTGGCCGGGATTCTCCCCTACCCGGCGGGGGGTCGGAGAATCCCGCCCCTTGTATGGGAATTGTGAAGCCTTTGTCACTTGTCGCACATACAGTGTGTAGACCTTTAAAGTCTTCTTGTCGGTTAGATGAGCTGGGTAGACTGTCAGAGTCTTCTTCTGGTGGCTCAAATAATCTGGGTAGACTGTCATGTCTTTTTGTTGTTCATGTGAGCGTGGTAGACTTGCATTGTCTGCTGCTGGTTGCTCAGATGAGGTTGCTAGACCTTCATGGTCTTGTTCATGCAAGGACTGAGCTCTGGAGTCTTGCGTTGCTTCCATCTTGGAGTCTGTCAACGAGTTCGCTGTGGAGGCTTGTGTCGCTCTCTCTGTGGAGCTTGGCATCGTTCCCTGTGTGGAGTCATGCAGCGGTCTCGCTGTGGAGTCTTTCTGTGTTCTCTGTGTGGAGATGTACAGTGGTCTCGCTGGGGAGTCTGTCATCACTTTCTGTGCGGAGTCGGGGAGTCTTCGTGGTGCGTGGACCACTGGTTTGGCGGCAGGCTGCTCTCTGTGGGCTTGTACCGCTCTCTGTCTCTTGGTGCCAGGCCGCTCTCTGTGGGCTTGTACCGCTCTCTGTCTCTTGGCGTCAGTCCGCTCTCTGTGGGCTTGTACCGCTCTCTCTCTCTTGGCGTCAGTCCGCTCTCTGTGGGCTTGTACCGCTCTCTGTGGGCTTGTACCGCTCTCTGTGGGCTTGTACCGCTCTCTGTGGGCTTGTACCGCTCTCTGTGGGCTTGTACCGCTCTCTGTGGGCTTGTACCGCTCTCTGTCTCTTGTCGTCAGGCCGCTCTCTGTGAGCTTGTACCGCTCTCTCTCTCTTGGCGTCAGGCCGCTCTCTGTGGGCTTGTACCGCTCTCTCTCTCTTGGCGTCAGGCCGCTCTCTGTGGGCTTGTACCGCTCTCTGCCTCTTGGCTTCAGTCCGCTCTCTGTGGGCTTGTACCGCTCTCTGTCTCTTGGTGCCAGGCCGCTCTCTGTGGGCTTGTACCGCTCTCTGTCTCTTGGCATCAGGCCGCTCTCTGTGGGCTTGTACCGCTCTCTGTCTCTTGGCGTCAGTCCGCTCTCTGTGGGCTTGTACCGCTCTCTCTCTCTTGGCGTCAGTCCGCTCTCTGTGGGCTTGTACCGCTCTCTGTCTCTTGGCATCAGGCCGCTCTCTGTGGGCTTGTACCGCTCTCTGTCTCTTGGCGTCAGGCCGCTCTCTGTGGGCTTGTACCGCTCTCTGCCTCTTGGCATCAGGCCGCTCTCTGTGGGCTTGTACCGCTCTCTGTCTCTTGGTGCCAGGCCGCTCTCTGTGGGCTTGTACCGCTCTCTCTCTCTTGGCGTCAGTCCGCTCTCTGTGGGCTTGTACCGCTCTCTGCCTCTTGGCATCAGGCCGCTCTCTGTGGGCTTGTACCGCTCTCTGTCTCTTGGTGCCAGGCCGCTCTCTGTGGGCTTGTACCGCTCTCTGTCTCTTGGCATCAGGCCGCTCTCTGTGGGCTTGTACCGCTCTCTGTCTCTTGGTGCCAGGCCGCTCTCTGTGGGCTTGTACTGCTCTCTGTCTCTTGGCGTCAGTCCGCTCTCTGTGGGCTTGTACCGCTCTCTCTCTCTTGGCGTCAGTCCGCTCTCTGTGGGCTTGTACCGCTCTCTGTCTCTTGGCATCAGGCCGCTCTCTGTGGGCTTGTACCGCTCTCTGTCTCTTGGCGTCAGGACGCTCTCTGTGGGCTTGTACCGCTCTCTCTCTCTTGGCGTCAGTCCGCTCTCTGTGGGCTTGTACCGCTCTCTGCCTCTTGGCATCAGGCCGCTCTCTGTGGGCTTGTACCGCTCTCTGTCTCTTGGTGCCAGGCCGCTCTCTGTGGGCTTGTACCGCTCTCTCTCTCTTGGCGTCAGTCCGCTCTCTGTGGGCTTGTACCGCTCTCTGCCTCTTGGCATCAGGCCGCTCTCTGTGGGCTTGTACCGCTCTCTGTCTCTTGGTGCCAGGCCGCTCTCTGTGGGCTTGTACCGCTCTCTCTCTCTTGGCGTCAGTCCGCTCTCTGTGGGCTTGTACCGCTCTCTGTCTCTTGGCGTCAGGCCGCTCTCTGTGGGCTTGTACCGCTCTCTGTGGGCTTGTACCGCTCTCTGTCTCTTGGCGTCCGGCCGCTCTCTGTGGGCTTGTACCGCTCTCTGTCTCTTGGCGTCAGTCCACTCTCTGTGGGCTTGTACCACTCTCTGTCTCTTGGTGTCAGGCCGCTCTCTGTGGGCTTGTACCGCTCTCTGCCTCTTGGCATCAGGCCGCTCTCTGTGGGCTTGTACCACTCTCTGTCTCTTGGTGCCAGGCCGCTCTCTGTGGGCTTGTACCGCTCTCTGTCTCTTGGCTTCAGTCCGCTCTCTGTGGGCTTGTACCGCTCTCTGTCTCTTGGCGTCAGGCCGCTCTCTGTGGGCTTGTATTGCTCTCTATCTCTTGGCGTCAGGCTGCAGAAGAATCCTGTACTCATGGGTCGGGATGTCATCTATGCTGGGCTGAGGATCCTCAAATCCGAAGATCTCGTCCATGACTGTGTCAGATTCTTCACTGTACAACACATCTCGTTGCGGTTCGGATTTGGTACTGAGGTCGCCACGTCCAATGATGAATTCATCGTCTGAATCGTAGTCTTCAAGGACTAAATCACCACTTAGAGTGGTGCTAACTGCTTGTTGCAGGGTTCTGCGGAGGTTACTTTCAGCTACTGGTCGAAGTTCAGGCATTGTGCTGTCGTTCCAGGTGAAAGAATTGTGTTTTCTGGCGGTAAAAGTTTTTTCCACTATTTTCGGACATTTCCCCTTTAAGTGGGCGTGGTCCGGGGCCTCTGACGTCAGGCCGCTTGTGACGTAAAGTGTAGGAATGGATTGCGCATGCGCAGATCGTTTTTCCTTCACTGTGCGCTCTTTGCGTAACTGTTGCAAAACATTGTTTTGCCGGTCCGCGTCTTCTGGGGAACTGCGCTTGTGCGGCTCCTTGCACAAGATGGCTGCCAATCAAAACTGCCATTTGCCTCTCCTGATAGCCGACCTTTGCCTCGTGGTGAGTATAGACGACAGTTTTACCGGTTTCTGTTGTGGTCACCTCGCAGTAGTTTTCAAACTTGTCCAGGACTCTCTGGAAGTCTCTCTGGTCCTGCCCTTTGGAGTACTTGAAGGAGTTGAAGATTCTGTTGTACTTTCACCCGCAATGGTGAGTAGAAGATCTATCTTCTCAGCATCGGCCACGCCATCTAGGTCGGATGCTACCATGTAAATCTCAAATCTCTGCTTGAATGCACGCCAGTTGGCACGGAGATTGCCGCGGTATCTGAGCTGCTGAGGAACCGGAATCTCGATCACCTTGCCTGGGTGCTGTTGCTGGTAGTCACGGATCTTGCTGAGTTGAACTATATAGATTCAACAGGCACTACTGGTACCATTATGTGTTATGTACTCTGGGATAACACAGGCTGCAACTCAATGCAGCTTTGACCAAAAGATACTCCAGACTTTAAAGTAAGTTCAATGTGATTTATTGAACCATCAGCACAGTTCTCTATGAGTTCGACTCTCCTGCTAAGCTTGCTATAGTAACTCAGTCTAACTAACCAGTCTGCTCTAAGCCACGAGGTGGGTGTGATGCTTCTGATCTGCCCCTGTCCTACTCTCTGAGTGACGCCTGTGGAAAGAGACAGAGCATGTGTGCCCTGTCATATATATGGGTTGTGTAATGCCCCCTTGTGGTAGTGTCACCGCTGGGTATCTTGACTGCCCATTGGTCGTGTCCTATTCCATGTGTTCATTAGCTGTATGTCTGCATGTCACAACGTCTCTGGTGCTCCCTCTAATGTTTACTTAGTCGTAATGTATTTACATTAACCCCGTGTGTATTTACGGTGATGCATATCAACACACTGACCCTCTCACAGTGCGACACTCCCTCATTACTGCTCTGACAGTGCAGCACTCCCTCAGTACTGACCCTCTGACAGTGCAGCGCTCCCTCAGTACTGACCCTCCGACAGTACAGCACTCCCTCAGTACTGACCCTCTGACAGTGCAGCACTCCCTCAGTACTGACAGTGTGGCACTCCCTCAGTGCTGACCCTCTGACAGGGCGGCACTCCCTCAGTACTGACCCTCTGACAGTGCAGTACTCCCTCAGTACTGACAGTGTGGCACTCCCTCAGTGCTGATCCTCTGACAGGGCGGCACTCCCTCAGTACTGACCCTCTGACAGTGCAGCACTCCCTCAGTACTGACGTTCTGACAGTGCAGCACCCCCTCAGTACTATCCCTCTGACAGTGCAGCACCGCCTCAGTACTAACCCTCTGAGAGTGCAGCACTCCCTCAGTACTGATCCTCTGACAGTGTGGCACTCCCTCAGTGCTGACCCTCTGACAGGGCGGCACTCCCTCAGTACTGACCCTCTGACAGTGCAGCACTCCCTCAGTACTGACCCTCTGACAGTGCAGCACTCCCTCAGTACTGACCCTCTGACAGTGCAGCCCTCCCTCAGTACTGACCCTCTGACAGTGCAGCGCTCCCTCAGTACTGACCCTCCGACAGTACAGCACTCCCTCAGTACTGACCCTCTGACAGTGCAGCACTCCCTCAGTACTGACCCTCTGACAGTGCAGCCCTCCCTCAGTACTGTCCCTCTGACAGTGCAGCACTCCCTCAGTACTGACCCTCTGACAGTGCAGCACTCCCTCAGTACTGACCCTCTGACAGTGCAGCACTCCCTCAGTACTGACCCTCTGACAGTGCAGCGCTCCCTCAGTACTGAGCCTCCGATAGTACAACACTCCCTCAGTACTGACCCTCTGACAGTGCAGCACTCCTTCAGTACTGACCCTCTGACAGTGCTGCACTCCATCAGTACTGACCCTCTGACAGTGCAGCACTCCCTCAGTACTGACTTTCTGACAGTGCAGCACCCCCTCAGTACTAACCCTCTGACAGTGCAGCACCCCCTCAGTACTAACCCTCTGAGAGTGCAGCACTCCCTCAGTACTGATCCTCTGACAGTGCAGCACCCCCTCAGTACTGACCCTCTGACAGTGCAGCACTCCCTCAGTACTGACCCTCCGACAGTACAGCACTCCCTCAGTACTGACCCTCTGACAGTGCAGCACTCCCTCAGTCCTGATCCTCTGACAGTGCAGCACCCCTCAGTACTGACCCTCTGACAGTGCAGCGCTCCCTCAGTACTGACCCTCCGACAGTGCAGCCCTCCCTCAGTACTGTCCCTCTGACAGTGCAGCACTCCCTCAGTACTGACCCCCTGACAGTGCAGCACTCCCTCAGTACTGACCCTCTGACAGGGCAGCACTCCCTCAGTACTGACCCTCTGACAGTGCAGCACTCCCTCAGTACTGACCCCCTGACAGTGCAGCGCTCCCTCAGTACTGACCCTCCGACAGTACAGCACTCCCTCAGTACTGACCCTCTGACAGTGCGGCACTCCCTCAGTACTGACCCTCCGACAGTGCAGCCCTCCCTCAGTACTGTCCCTCTGACAGTGCAGCACTCCCTCAGTACTGACCCCCTGACAGTGCAGCACTCCCTCAGTACTGACCCTCTGACAGGGCAGCACTCCCTCAGTACTGACCCTCTGACCGTGCAGCACTCCCTCAGTACTGACCCCCTGACAGTGCAGCGCTCCCTCAGTACTGACCCTCCGACAGTACAGCACTCCCTCAGTACTGACCCTCTGACAATGCAGCACTCCCTCAGTACTGACCCTCTGACAGTGTGGCACTCCCTCAGTACTGACCCTCTGACAGTACAGCACTCTCTCAGTACTGACCCTCTGACAGTGCGGCACTCCCTCAGTACTGACCCTCTGACAGTGCAGCACTCCTTCAGTACTGACCCTCTGACAGTGCGGCACTCCCTCAGTACTGACCCTCTGACAGTGCAGCACTCCCTCAGTACTGACCCTCTGACAGTGTGGCACTCCCTCAGTACTGACTCTCTGACAGTGCGGCACTCCCTCAGTATTGACCCTCTGACAGTGCGGCACTCCCTCAGTACTGACCCTCTGACAGTGCGGCACTCCCTCAGTACTGACCCTCTGACAGTGCAGCACTCCCTCAGTACTGACTGCTGCACTCCTTCAGAGCGAGTGTAATTTGCTGAATTGGCCAGTGTGAAGATGTTAGGGAACGTGTTTACAATGTTTTATTTAATAAGGTCACAGTTATCCACACCAAGTAAAAATAAGAACAAAGTTCTATTTAGTGGACGCCGCCTCACTGGGTAATTAAGATAAAGTGCTCCTACCGAGGAGCGTGGACTTGACCTGGAGTACGTGATGACGAACATTCCCATCGTAGGCCCATACTGGAGAATACAGTTTCAATTTATGATGTGGAGATGCCGGCGTTGGACTGGGGTGAGCACAGTAAGAAGCCTTACAACACCAGGTTAAAGTCCAACAGGTTTGTTGCAAATCACTAGCTTTCGGAGCGCTGCTCCTTCCTCGGGTGAGTGCTCCGAAAGCTAATGTTTGAAAAAAACCTGTTGGACCATAACCTGGTGTTGTGAGGCTTCTTAATGAGTTTCAGTTTAAACGTTGCTTTTTGTGAAGTCTCTGAAACAAACATGGAGCCCACCACAAGGTCAATTTCTCATTTCAAATGTTAGAAAGTGCTCATTTCCAATGATCAACTGTTCACATGAGGGCGATTGACGGTCAGTGAAATGGCCGTGAGTTCTGTACTGCTGGAATGGAAGCAAATATTTTTGTTGATTAAAACATTGGAGAGTTTTTCCAATTCCTGTTTTCCGAGTTGCAGCATGTTTGAGATTATTGTATTAAATTTCTCCTGATTGGGCAATGACCGTTCCAATCATGACAAACTCCACCCACAGATTTTGGAATTTCGTCCAATTTATAACCACAGGCAGATTATTCAACCCATCTGATCTGTCCTGGTGTTTACACACCACACGAACCTCCCTTTCCAATTTGTCATTATAGCCTGCCCCGAGAATCATTCTCTTCCCACCTCTCTCGTGTTCATCCACCTTCGTCTGCAGTCAGCAAATTGAAACTTGCAATGGGCTCCTGGCTCGTGCAGCAGTTCCAGTTTCAGTGTGAATGTTTGTGAGGGTGTCAGCCCTGTCCCTGGAGGAGAACAGTGCGCAGGGTATAGAATATAGGTGGGAAAGTCACAAAGTCAGCCCCGTCGACCCTGCAAAGCCCTCTTGCCCAGACCCTATGAAGTCTCCTGGCTTCAGGTTAAATATGGGCAAGGAAACCTCCTGCTGATTACCACGTACCGGCCACCAGCAGCTGATGAATCAGTACCTCCTCAATGCTGAACACCACTTGGAGGAAGCACTGAGGGTGGCAAGGACACAGAATATACTCTGGGTGGAGACTTCAATGTCCATCAGCAAGAGTGGCTCGGTAATGTGAGGGACCTTCCTGTTTATTCCTTTATTTCCCCTTTCTTTTATTTCTGCCGTTACATTTTTTGATCCATGGATGATTGATGGAGCTGTGACTTTAAGGCAAGCAGTTTGTCAGTGGCCTGTGCTTTTCAATTCAAGCAGATAATTGCAACAGCAGAGATCAGTGGTGACTCGATTTAATTGATTTGGCTGATGGTCAATGATTTGGCCAAAAGGGGTGGTTCTCTGCCTGGTAACAGGTGGTGATTGGACCTAATCAGACTGCTGTACTTTTCAGCATCACAAGGCTTTATTTCAGTTTCACTTTCGATTCTGCAGTCTGGATGGAAGAATCTAACCAACTCACTCCAGGAATATCCAGTTAATTTACTCCAAAGGCCACTGAGAACTCCAAAACACCCTCCAGAAAAGGCGATGGGAGCAAAATCCAGAATTTGATAACTCTCCATGCAAAAAAAGATTGATGTGAAGCAGTGACCAGAATCCGTGTGTTCAGGTACACACGTGTACACTGAGGGGGAATTCAGAATGTCCAGTTCACCTAACAGCACGTCTTTGGACTGTGGGAGGAAACCGGAGCACCCGGAGGAAACCCACGCACACACGGGGAGAACGTGCAGACTTCGCACAGACAGTGACCCAAGCCGGGAATCGAACCTGTGGCCCTGGAGCTGTGAAGCAACTGTGCTAACTACTGTGCTACTGTGCATGTGACTCCAGACCCAAAGCATTGTGGTTGACTCTGAAATGGCCTAGCCAGACACTCAGTGTATTCAACCGCTACGAAAACACAAAAAAGAAATGAAACCGGATGGACCACCCGGCATCGAACCAGGCACGGGAAATGACAACGGCAAACCCAACCCGGCCGACCCGGCAAAGTCCTCCTCACTAACATCTAGGGGCTTGTTCCAAGATTGGAAGAACTGTCTCATAGACTGGTCAAGCAACAGACTGACATAGTCATACCCATGGAATCATACCTCACAGGCACCACTATCACCATTCCTGGGTATGTCCTGTCTCACCGGCAGGACAGGCCCGGCAGAGTGGCTGCACAGTGGGACACAGTCGGGAGGGAGTTACCCTGGGGGTCCTCAACATTGACTCAGGACCCCATGAAGTATCCTGGCTTTAGGTTAAACATGGGCAAGGAAACCTCCTGCTGATTACCACGTACCGGCCACCAGCAGCTGATGAATCAGTACCTCCTCCATGTTGAACACCACTTGGAGGAAGCATTGAGGGTGGTAACGGTGCAGAATGTTCTCTAAGTGGTGAACATTCAATGTCCATCACGAAGAGTGGCTGGGTAGTACCACCACAGACCGAGCTGGCCGGGTCCTAAAGGACAGAGCTGCTAGACTGGGACTGCAGCAGGTGGTGAGGGAACCAACAAGAGGGAAAAACATACTTGACCTCATCCTCACCAACCTGCCTGCTGCAGATGTATCTGTCCCTGACAGTATCGGTCGAAGTGACCACCGCACAGTCCCTGTGGAGACAAAGCTAAGCGATTTCACAACAAACGTCAAGATCTAAGCTTTGCAGTCCTGCCACATCCTGCTGTGAATGGTGGAGGAGACTCAACAAATATCCTCAGTGACGAAGCCGAGAACATAGAACATAGAACATAGAACGATACAGTGCAGTACCGGCCCTTCGGCCCACGATGTGCAAAAGACAAGCTGAGGCATTTTCAAAAATCTTCAGCCAGAAGTGCCGAGTGGATGATCCGTCTCAGTCTCCTCCGGAGATCCCAGCATCACAGATGTCAGTCTTCAGCCAATACGATTCTCTCCACGTGATATCAAGGAACGGCTGAAGGCACTGGATACTGCAAAGGCTCTGGGCCCTGACAATATTCCGGCAATAGTACAGACGACTTGTGCTCCAGAACTTGCTGCACCCTTAGCCAAGCTGTTCCAGTACAGCTACAACACTGGCATCTACCCAGCAATGTGGAAAATTGCCCAGGTGTGTCCTGTACACAAGAAACAGGACAAATCCAACCAAGCCAATTACCGCCCTATCAGTCTATTCTCCATCAACAGTGCTATCAAGCAGCACTTACTCAGCAATAACCTGCTCACAGACGCTCAGTTTGGGTTCCGCCAGGGTCACTCAGCTCCTGACCTCATTACAGCCTTGGTTCAAACATGGACAAAAGAGCTCAAATCCAGAGGTGAGGTGAGAGTGACCTCCCTTGACATCAAGACAGCATTTGACCGAGTGTGGCATCAAGGAGCCCGAGCTAAACTGGAGTCAATGGGAATCAGGGGAAAACTCTCCGCTGGTTGGAGTCATACCCGGCACAAAGGAAGGTGGTTGTGATGGTTGGAGGTCAATCAGCTCAGCTCCAGGACATCACTGCAGGAGGTCCTCGGGGTAGTGTCCTCGGCCCAACCATCTTCAGCTGCTTCATCAATTACCTCCCTTTCATCATAATGTCAGAAGTGGGGATGTTTGCGGATGACTGCACAATGTTCAGCACCATTTGTGACTCAAAAGAACAAAGAACAATACAGCACAGGAACTGGCCCTTCGGCCCTCCAAGCCTGGACCGGTCATGAGACCAATCTTGGCTAAAACACTCAGCACTTCCTCTGATAATGAAGCAGTCCCTGTCCAAATGCAGCAAGACCTGGACAATATCCAGACTCGGGCTGACAAGTTACATTCGAATCGCACAAGTGCCAGGCAATGCCCATCTCCAATAAGAGAGGATCTAACCATCGCCGAATTCCCCACAATCAACATCCAGGGGGTTACCATTGATCAGAAACTGAACTGGACTAGCCACATTAATACTGTGGCTACCAGGGCAGGTTAAAGGCGCGGAATCCTACGGCGGGTAACTCACCTCCTGACCCCCAAAGCCTTTCCAAAAGGCACAAGTCAGGGGTGTGATGGAAAACTCTCCACTTGCCTGGATGAGTGCAGCTCCAACAACACTCAAGAAGCTCGACACCATCCAGGACAAAGCAGCCCCGCTTGATTGCTCCCCCTTCCACAAACATTCAAACCCTCCACCACCGACGAACAGTAGCAGCCATGTGTACCATCTACAAGATGCACTGCAGTAGCTCACCAAGGTTCCTTAGGCAGCACCTTCCAAACCCATGACCACTACCATCTTGTAGGACAAGAGCAGCAGATACCTGGGAACCCCACCACCTGGAGGTTCCCCTCCAAATCACTCACCATCCCGACTTGGAAATATATCGCCGTTCCTTGACTGTCGCTGGGTCAAAATCCCGGGAACACCCTCCCTAACAGCACAGTGGATGTACCTACACCTCACGGACTTCAGCGGTTCAAGAAGGAAGCTCACCACCACCTTCTGAAGGGTAGTAAATGCTAATCAGCGATGCCCACATCCTGTAAATGAATTTAAAAAAACAACCTTCAGCCAGAAGTGCCGAGTGGATGATCCACCTCGGTCTCCTCCGGAGGTCCCCAGCTTCATGGATCTCAGTCTTCAGCCAATACGATTCACCCCACATGATATCAAGAAACGGTTCACACAAAAGAGACCAGAGGGGAACTTTCTTCACACAGAGGGTGGTGAGCACCTGGAACAAGCTGCCAGAGGCAGTGGCAGAGGCGGGTATAATTTTTTCCTTTAAAAAACAGTTAGACAGTTACATGGGCAGGGTGGGTGTAGAGGGATATGGGCCAAATGCGGGCAAGTGGGACTAGCTTAGGGATAGAAACTGGGCGGCATGGACAAGCTGGGCCGAATGGCCTGTTTCCATGCTGTAAACATCTATGACTCTAACCACCTTATCGACCTGTCCATTGTTAGGAAAGAGTTAATGTTCCCTAATACTTAAGTTGGAATTATTTAGTAGATTGCAATTATTGTTTAATATCTAACAAGAGGATACAGGTGGCACTGGTTTGTTATGGAGAAGTGATTACTGAACACAATAAACCTGGAGTTGAACAAGTAAAGACTTTTTTTTTAGTTCTTGTTATAGAGTTGCCATCAGAGCTTAACAATAGTAACAGAGAATGATTACTGCCTGTCAGAAAAAAGAGGTGTATAAACTAAGGTTCTTCAGACGATAGACTGGATTCTGAACTCAGATCTGAAGAGTTATTCAGATAAACTTTGAAAACAAATGGCTGAATGTCGGGGATGACTGCCCATCATAGTTTAATGACCTGTCAGCCCTGTGAGCAATGGAAGAATGAAGTTACCATGTGGACACGGATCACGTCCTTTCCCAAGATGAAAACAAGGATTGTCCCTGAGACCTTCGCTTCCATACAAAACTAAATAAGGTGCAAGGCATTCTCTGAACTGGAGTTGAAACAATTGGACTTTGATGAAAATTTGGATACATTATTAACTTCCATGGGTAAGATTTACTGATTAAAAGTGCTTATGAGGCTTGGACAGATTTTGACAAATTTAGGAACAGGGAATACATAATGGAATTTAACAGACTCGACACAAGTTTGCAAAGTTTCCATCTAGAAATTCCTCAATCAGTCCTGGCGTTTAAATTATTGGATTGTCTAAAGTTACAAATATGGATAGGTTTCTGGTTTTGATGAGAGTGAAATTTGCAGATAGACACACCCTGTTAGAACAATGTCAGAGACTCTAAACAAGTTCCTGGGTGAACATTCCTTCCCAGCAGCCTTCATGACACAAATGGGCCAATTAGCAATCAGACAGACTATGGAAGACTCGGTGTTAACGGGATGACCAGGTGGTCTATAAACAGGCCAAAAGCGCCAATACCGACGAAGATTTGTAACTAAATAACGAGGACAGGAGCACCTTTAACTATTGTGGCAGGAGCAATGAATTGAGAAATCTCAACAGGAAAACTAACCCCAGAAATGCCCGGGGTGTGGTCAATAGGTGTTTTGGGTGTAATTCAAAATTCCATTATGCAATAAACTGTCCGAAGAGATATAATAGGGTGATTAAACCAAACCTGAGGCAGAAGGCACTGAAGAAGAGGAAGATATTGTCCAAATAGAAGGCATTGTCTCACGAACAAGAAGTTGATGAATGATCATCCTCCAGCTTGGGAGGGCCTACAATCAGCTCTACTTTTCGGAGCATTTGGATGCAGTGCACACGGGCAGGAGAGCATTCCTTATAGCAGAAATCCCAAAGAATTCCGAGAGCTTTGAGACACAATGTACGGTCATCGGAAACTATTTTCAAACAGGGAGACATGGCATACGATAAAAGAGATGGATTTAACAAGTGGAAAGGTTATAGGTACAGATGGTAAAACAATCATTTTGTAGTGTGGAAACTAGACGGTTGAGGTATATGTATCAAGATTAGTGGAAACAGGTTAAAAGTTTGCCGATTCAATAGGGATTACTGAACGTGCTGAGGAACCAGGTACTTCTCATACCCACACGTTACAGAATTATGGGGATCAGATGGTGGAAATTGAAGAGGGACATGGTAATTCTGAGGAACTGGATGAGGCTATTTGTCCCAAAGGGCAGCTCCCAAACATTGGCACTAAAGTGACACACCTGCAGAAGGGACCAGTCAGTGAAACGGTGCAACTGCCTTGGTCGCACAGGATAGGCCACCGGAAAATATAAAAACTGGTTGATTGTACAAGATAAAGAGAAGGAAGTGAGACCAATAGATTGGGAATATGAAATACAAAGTGCAGAGTAAAGAAACGTAGTGTCAGTTTAGACAGTAGACCTGGCAGTGAACATGCCCACAGGAGACATTGAGGACTGTTGAAAGAACATCTCATAATGGATCTAGGGGTGGTACAGTGGCACAGTGGTTAGCACTGTTGCTTCACAGCTCTGGGGTCCCAGGTTCAATTCCGGCCTTGGGTGACAGTGCGGAGTCTGCACGTTCTCCCGTGTCTGCGTGGGTTTCCTCCGGGTGCTCCGGTTCTCCCCCCACCTCCTAGTCCAAAGTGCCTGTTAGGTGGATTGGGCATGCTAAATTGCCCATTAGTGTCTTAAGGTTACGGGGGGTTACACGGTTACAGAGATTGGGCAGGGTTGGGGCTAGGTCGGGTATTCTTTTGGAGGGTTGGTGCAGACTCGATGGGCCGAATGACGTCTTTCTGCATTGTAGGGATTCTATCCTGGAAGGAGATGTCTGGAACGGGGTATAAGGCGAGGATAGAGGGCACAGCTTAGCACGGTCAGGAAAAATGGTAGACACAAGGAGGACCTCTGGTGGCAGTTATGAGCTGAGCAGTCACATGAAAAGTGGCTCTCTCCTGGGACACAAAAGGACCTCATGTGGACTATGAAGTCAGCAATGGAGGCCACGCTGGTCCCCATAAAGGGAGCAATGGGGGAGAGCAGAGATTGGAGGCCCAGGAGGTGACGGTGAGGGACCTGGAGAAATCGCCCACTGACCAGGCCGAGCCTCGCTTGAAGCCGAGGTGGCAAGTATGGTGATCACCCAGAAGATGTTGATGGGGAAGGTGGATGATCAGGAAAACAGGTCCCGTGGACAATCAGGTTACTGGGGGCCGCAGAGGGCAGGAGCCGATGGAATATGTTTCGCGAATGTTCAGAAAACTGGTCAGGGACGAAGGCTTCGCCAAGCCCTCGGAGGTGGAGTGGGCCCACAAGTCGCTCCGACAGAAATCCAAGTCAGCGGAGCCACCACGGAAATAATAGTGAAACTCCACAAGTCCCAGGAGGTGGGCGAGCAGCATGTCGGAGCGAAGGGACCTCCGGTGACGGGGATGTGCTGAGCAGACATACGAAAGGTGACTCGTAGAATTGGGATTTAGGCACTTTTTAACCAAATACGATGGCAAAGGTCCAGGTGGCAGGGAGGGGCACTGATCGCCATGCGGACAGCCCTGCCAAGGCAGAGGGGCAGCTGGAGGCCCTGGGGAATACCATGGAAGAGCTGGAGAAGGCCCCAATGGGCCAGAATGACCGATCGTCACACTGGAATCGGAGGCGGTAAGATTGCTGTCAGCACAGGGGACCCTAAATGGGAAAATCGAGGAGCAGGAGAATTGGTCGAGGTACCAGAACCTGCGGATACGGGGCTAACCGGAGGGAACCGAGGGCAGGAAACCCATGGAAAATGTGGCCCAGATGCTGGGAAACCTGGTGGGGACAGGCAGCTTCCCCAAGCCGCCAGAAATACACAGAGCCCACAAATCACTCCGGCCAAAGCCCAGGGCCGGGGAACAGCCAAGGGGCATCGATACCAAGCCTGGGAAAGAATCCTGAACTGGGCCAGGCAGACAAAGCCCTGCAATTGGGAAGGCCACCGATCAGAGCAACAAGGACATTCACCTGGCCAAGTGCCTGGCGGAATTTAATGGAGCGAAGGCGGCTCTGTACAAAAACAGGGTGAAGTTCGGAATGCTGAACCCAGCCAGGGTGGGGAGGGGGACAAACTGATCCAGAAACATGGCTGGGAAGGCAGCAGGAAAACCAGAGACAGAGCGGACAGCATGACAGGCTGAGACTTGAAAAAAGGATTTGCGTGGGAACGCATCGCCTCGATCTGAATGGGGAGGTAAGGTTCTGATAGATGGGGGCGAGAGCAGCAGCGCGCAGGAGGGGCTGAGGAGGGGGAAAAGGGAGAGACAGAGTGCGCAACGGAGCGCCGATCCCTGGAGAAGGGGTTACCGCACTAGCGGGAAAGCTCATGCCCGGCGGTATCAGTGAGGAAGGCGCATCTCCCACTGGGGGAGAGCGCCTGGCAATGGGGTGGGGGCGAGGAACACCACCAGCGGGGCGGTAGTTAGGGGGGTAAATGGGAGGACAATAATGGGGACAAGGTGGGGAGGGGAGGGGGAAGAAACAGCTGCAAAGGGGGTACGGGGGTGCTGGGCTTGCTGCAACAGATCGCACATGGCAACAAGGAAAACAAGGCACCACAAGCAGCCACTTTGGCGGATGCCCAAATAAAGGGAAACCCCGGAGCGCAGAGGCACGTCCACAAGGTTAGAGCCCACAGGAGGAGGGGAGGAGAACAGAAACCCCCTCAGGATAGCCACCTGGAACATCAGGGGACTTGACAGCTCTGTGAAAAGATCCAGAATCTTCGCCCACTTGCAAAGTATGAAAGCCGACATAATCTCCCTCCGAGAGACACACCCGAAGAGCTGGACAGGCTGTGGGTCAGGAAGGGCTGGGTGGGACAGACCTACAATGCCAATCCGTTCAATTATATCACAGTCACCACCCCCCGCACCCCCCCCCCCCCCCCCCCCCCCCCCCCCGCCCCTGGAACAGCTTGGCTAGGGGTGTGGCAAGTTCTGGAGCACAAATCTTCAGTACTGTTGCCGGGATATTGTCAGGGCCCAGAGCCTTTGCAGTATCCAGTCCCTTCAGCTATTTCCTGATATCCCATGCAGTGATACGAATTGGCTGAAGATTGACATCTGTGATGCTGGAACCTCCAGAGGAGACCGAGACGGATCATCCACTCGGCACTTCTGGCTGAAGATTGTTGCGAATGCCTCAGCCTTGTCTTTTACACAGACACACTTTGCCTCCTACAGCCAGGCTGCTAGTATGTGGAGCAGAATTAAAAATCCTCCAGACCAAATCCACCCAGGCTGCCAGGGAGCAAACTGCAGAGACAAACATCCTGCCCCGCATCGATTAATTGTCCTGTTTCTGGATTCGGGTCCCTAGTCTCCCACTGAGAGTGATGGAATGCATTGTAGAGCAACCCTTCTCATCCAAAACGTTTTAAAGTAAACAGCTTGATTAATAGTCTTTGTCATGGATGGTTCTGGAACCTTCTCCCTGATTCCATACAACTCATGCCTGTCTGAGTTTATTTTATTACACCAATCAAATCTCCCCCCACCAAGCCCTCACTTTACTCTTTGTTGCTGCAGCCAAACTGTGGAGAAGGAAGATTCTATCTGTCTGTTTCTGAAGAACACGCTCTGTTCTTGTAGGGGTAGCTCCAATTAACACAAGACAGGGTGAGATTAGCAATCCTGCAAACAGGATTCCTGCTGGAGTTTAACCAGATGAATTTGTGGCACTGTGCTGGGAATCCCACTGTCATTCCAGCTGGACGCACCTGACCCAATGTTCTGCTCAGGAGAATATGCTGGATGTCTGCAGTAATGGAGCAGCCTTCTTATAACCACATCAATTCCTTTCCGTATGCCCATCTAAAAAGGGGCAGTGGCTCTTTAACAGCTGCTGGTCCTGTTTGTAAATGTTTTGACCCTCAGCTGTTTGACCAGCTGCACCATGTTCCAGAGGTCACTGCGGAATATCTTGCATTGCAAATGGAGAACATTTCCAGGTCAGCCCATTCCTGCTCACCCAGATCTCACTCCATCGCCTCGCATGAAACCCCTTCCCCTGATCTCCACTTGATCTCTCTGCCCAATGTCCTCCCACCTGAACACATTCCATTTAATCTCCTCCTTCCCCTGTCTGATCTCCCCCCCAGTCCTCCCACTCCTCCACCCTCAATGTCCACTCGCTTTTCCCCCACCCGATCTGTGCCCATGAGATTGTCCCAGTGGAAATGCCATCGATCAGTTCAAACTGCAGAATCTGGTGGAATCTGATGAATGGGTTCCTGACTGGGGAACACGGGAATTAAACGGGGCAATTAGGACATTGTAAGGATCAGGAAGTGAGATTATAAATTAAAATAGTGAAAAGATGGCGTGAACTGGCAGGATGATAACAGAGAGAAGCCTTTAGCTTGCAGTTAGAAACACAGTTGTGAAGATTTGGTACAAAAGAAATAAACTTTCATTGACCCAGTGAACCTTTCTCACCCCTGATCATCCGTACTTTCTAGAGAACCTGTTAAAATATGGCAACGACAAACTTCCAACCAAGAATCTTCACTCAAAATTCCAATCAATTCATACCCATTTGCAGACCTCTCCCCTGCCCAGAGAAGTGTGGCTCCGGGAGCTTGGCTCACCCTCTAGTCTCAGAGTCGGAGGATTGAGGTTCGAGACTCCCAAGGCCTGAGCTCAAATCCAGGCTGACACTGCCCCTAGTGTCCTGGTCAATACTCTCAATACTCCTCCTGCTACTTACACTGAAACCCACTCCTGTTAGTGGGAAGAGGCCATAGTGTTTGTATAACATTGTGCTCCGAAGATGGTCATTGTGGGCGGTATGAGAGGGAAGGGAATGAGACTTTGTTGCTCTAAAGCATTAAAGGAGTTAAATTTTATTTACCAATTTTCATGCAGCCAATCAGGCAAACAGAGTGAAGTGCAAAACAACTGGAGAAGGAAAATTAATGTGAAACAGCTCAGTGTTTATAGATGCCGGGCTCACAGCCAGCGCAGAACAGAGTTGTTAAATATAGCACTCAGCGTTTCCACACACACACACACACACACACACAGCTCGCTGCTTCAGTCTGTGTGACAGTAAAAACTGAAGAAGGTTCTGGCCTAATCCCAGAGAACATTGTGTTCTGGCAAAGACACAGACTGTGATGTTAATCCGAGCTGGCAAACCAATCCAGACAGAGCACGCAGCCAGAGATTCAGTAACCAGACCTAAAAACACTCTCTCACTCACACATTCAACACTGTCACACACACTCAACACACACTCTCAAACACACACACTCACACGCAACACACACACTCTCACTCACAGTCAACAGTCACACCAACAGCCAAACTCACACACAACACACACATTCCCAATGCTCACTCACACACTCAAACACACACACTCTCAAACACACACACTCTCAAACACACACACTCACACTCAACACTCACACTCAACACCCACAGTCAACAGTCACACCAACACACAAACTCACACACAACACACACATTCCCAATGCTCACTCACATCCTCAAACACACACTCTCAAACACACACACTCACACGCAACACACACACTCTCACTCACAGTCAACAGTCACACCAACACACAAACTCACACACAACACACACATTCCCAATGCTCACTCACACACTCAAACACACACACTCTCAAACACACACACACTCACACTCAACACTCACACTCAACACTCACACTCAACACCCACAGTCAACAGTCACACCAACAGACAAACTCACACACAACACACACATTCCCAATGCTCACTCACACACTCAAACACACACACTCTCAAACTCACACACTCTCAAACACACACACACTCTCAAACACACACACTCAACACATACACACTCTCAGACACACACACTCAAACACAAATGCACACTCACACACTCAACACTCAACTCAACAGGCACTCACACACTCAACACACACACACACTCAACACACACACAAACTCAAACACCCACGCACATTCAAACACACACACTCAACACTCCCAAAGTTTTGTTAGGACGCGGGGGGGCTCCACACCGAGTAAAGAATTAGTTTTATGTACATTACGATATTTACACTGCCCGGTAGATCCCTACCTGGGCAACATTCCACATTGCCAGGGAAATACCAGTGTTAGAACATAAGAACATAAGAACTAGGAGCAGGAGTAGGCCATCTGGCCCCTCGAGCCTGCTCCGCCATTCAATGAGAACGCTGACTATCCCTAATCATATTATTCCTACCTAGATGATTATAAATCTTGTCTCTTATAATCCCCTCCAAGACTTTACCCACTACAGACGTGAGGCTCACCGGTCTATAGTTGCCGGGGTTGTCTCTACTCCCCTTCTTGAACAAAGGGACCACATTTGCTGTCCTCCAGTCCTCTGGCACTATTCCTGTAGCCAACGATGACATAAAAATCAAAGCCAAAGGCTCAGCAATCTCTTCCCTGGCTTCCCATAGAATACTAGGATAAATCCCATCGGGCCCCGGGGACTTCTCTATTTTCAGCCTGTCCAGAATTGCCAACACCTCTTCCCTACGTACAACAATGCCATCTATTCTATTCGCCTGGTTCTCAGCATTCTCCTCCACAACATTATCTTTTTCCTGAGTGAATACTGACGAAAAATATTCATTTAGTATCTCGCCTATCTCTTCAGACTCCACACACAACTTCCCATCCCCGTCCTTGACTGGCCCTACTCTTACCCTAGTCATTCTTTTATTCCTGACATACCTATAGAAAGCTTTTGGGTTTTCCTTGATCCTTCCTGCCAAATACTTCTCATGTCCCCTCCTTGCTCGTCTTAGCTCTCTCTTTAGATCCTTCCTCGCTACCTTGTAACTATCAAGCGCCCCAACTGAAACTTCACACCTCATCTTCACATAGGCATCCTTCTTCCTCTTAACAAGAGATTCCACTTCTTTGGTAAACCACGGTTCCCTCGCTCGACGCCTTCCTCCCTGCCTGACCGGTACGTACTTATCAAGAACATGCAGTAGCTGTTCCTTGAACAAGCTCCACATATCCAGTGTGCCCAACACTTGCAGCCTACTTCTCCAACCTACCCCTCCCAAGTCATGTCTAATGGCATCATAATTGCCCTTCCCCAGCTATAACTCTTGCCCTGCGGGGTATACTTATCTCTTTCCATCACTAACGTAAATGTCATCGAATTGTGGTCACTGTCCCCAAAGTGCTCACCTACCTCCAAATCTAAGACATACTCAACAATCACACATACACTCAACACTAACACACACACTCACTCAACACACACACTCAACATTCACACAAACACTCAACACACACACACAACATTCACACACATTCAACATTCACACACACACACTCAACACACACACATTCAGCACTCACACACAGACTCAACATTCACACACACACACAACACTCACACACACTCAACACTTACACACACACTCAACACTTACACACGCACTCAACATTCACACACACACTCAACATTCACACACACACTCAACACACACACACTCAACACACACACAGGCACTCAACACTCACACACACACTCTACATTCACACACACTCAACATTCACATACACACTCAACACACACTCATACACTCTACATTCACACACACACTCAACATTCACACAACTCAACACACACACACACTCGACACTCACACACACACACACACTCAGTATTCACACACACACACTCAACATTCATATACACACTCACATATCAAGGCAGACATTGCCAATGCCATGATGCACTCTGTGAACAAGTCCATCCCGTTCCAGGTGGAGAGCGATGCGTCGGACTTTGCTCTGGCCGCTACCCTCAAGATAGGCGGGCAGGCCCGTGGCTTTCTTCTCCCGTACCCTCCAGGCCTCCGAAATTCGACACTCCTCCATCAAAAAGGAAGCCCAGGCCATTGTAGAAGCTGTGCGACATTTGAGGCATTGCCTGGCCGGCAGGCGATTCACTCTCCTCACTGACCAATGGTCGGTTGCCTTCATGTTCAATAATACACAGCGGGGCAAGATCAAGAACGGCAAGATCCTGAGGTGGAGGATCGAACTCTCCACCTACAATTACGATATCTTGTATCGACCGGGGAAGCTCAATGAGCCCCCAGATGCCCTGTCCCGCGGTACATGTGCCAGCGCACAATTAGACTAACTTCGGGCCCTCCACAATGACCTCTGTCACCTGGGAATCACCCGTTTTTTCATTTTGGCAAGGCCCACAACCTGCCTTACTCCATCGAGGAGGTCAGGACCATGACCAGGGACTGCTAGGTCTGCGCGGAGTGCAAACATTACTTCTACTGACCAGACAGAGCGCACCTGGTGAAGGCTTCCCGCCCCTTTGAACGCCTCAGCATCGACTTAAAAGGGCCCCTCCCCTCCACCGACCGTAACGTGCACTTCCTCAACATTGTTGATGAGTACTCACGTTTTCCCTTCGCCATCCCATGCCCTAACATGACCTCGGCCACTGTCCTCAAGGCCCTGCACAGTCTCTTCACCTTGTTCGGTTTCCCCATCTACATCCACAGTGACCGGGGCTCCTCGTTCATGAGTGATGAGCTGCGTCAGTTCCTGCTCAGTAAGGGCATCTTGAAGCAGGACTACCAGCTACAACCCCCGGGGCAACGGGCAGGTGGAGAGGGAGAACGCGACGGTCTGGAAGGCCGTTCTCATGGCCCTACGGTCTAGAAGTCTCCCAGTTTCCCGCTGGCAGGAGATCCTTCCCGATGCGCTCCACTCTATCCGGTCGCTTCTGTGTACTGTCACCAACGAGTCTCCTCACGAGCGTATGTTTGCCTTCCCCAGGAAGTCCACCTCAGGGGTCTTGCTCCCATCCTGGCTGACAGCCACAGGGCCTGTCCTCCTCCGGAAGCAAGTGAGGAACCACAAAACCGATCCCCTGGTCGAGCGGGTTATGTTTCTCCACGCTAACCCACAATATGCCTACGTGGCACAGCAGGACAGGCGGCAGGACACAGTGTCCCTCCGGGACCTGGCACCCGTTGGTTCCCCACCCGACCCTCCACCGTCTACCTCTATTACCATCGCCCCCCCCGCCTACACCGTCTCCCTCTCTGTCGATGCTTCGGGAAGAAGAAGAAGAGGACGACACGCTCCCGGAGTCGCAGGTCTCGACACCGGTGCCCACAACACAGCCGGTACTGAGGAGATCGCGGCGGACGGTTAAAGCTCCTGATAGACTTAATCTATAAGTTTGCTTCACCTCCGCTGGACTTTTTGTTTTAACAGGGGGTGAATGTGGTGAACCACTGTTATTGTAGTTCACTGTTACTTACAGCGCTGTATATATTCTCTGTTACTGTTTGTTCCATTGTTACTCACTGTGTTATATATTGTTGTTCTTCCGTGGCTCCGCCCCACTGGGTGTTGTATATAGCTGACGGATCTGCCGCCCTGTCTCCAGTCTGGGTTCAGCAGCAGACAGGCTACATCTTAGAGTATTAAAACCATTACTTTGTTTCCTACAACTTGCCTCGTGTGTAATTGATGTTGCATCACGGCCTCGGATGAAAGAGTGATCAGCATTCGTGAAGAGACCACCAAAGACCCTCTTCTGCAACGTGTAATGCACCACCTTGCAAATGGCTGGCAAAAAGGGCAATGCCCTCAGTTCTTTAATGTGAAAGACGACCTGACAGTTGTCGAGGGGATCCGCCTCAAGCTCGATCGTATCGTTATTCCTCACAGTCTGCAGAGCTTAGTGCTCAAACAAATCCACGAGGGAAACCTCGGTGTCGAAAAGTGTAGGCGCAGGGCCCGGCAGGCTGTCTATTGGCCTGGAATCAGCCAGGACATATCCAACATGGTCCTCAATTGTGCGACCTGCCAGCGTTTCCAGCCTGCTCAAACTCCAGCAACACGAGATCGTGACCTCTCCATGGTCCAAGGTGGGAATCGACCTTTTCCACGCCAATGGGCGTGACTATGTGCTCATCATAGATTACTTCACAAATTACCCAGAAGTTGTGAAGCTGTCAGACCTCACATCAAGGACAGTCATCAAGACCTGCAAGGAGACATTTGCCAGGCATGGTATTCCGCTCACTGTCAAGAGTGACAATGGTCCCTGCCTCCACAGCCAAGAGTGGTCCAATTTCACCAAGTCGTAACAATTCAACCACATGACCTCAAGCCCACACTACCCGCAGTCCAACGGGAAGGTCGAGAAAGGGTCCATATAGTGAAGCAACTGCTCTGCAAGGCTGCGGACTCTGCTTCTGACTTCAACCTTGCGCTGCTGGCGTACAGGGCAACCCCTCTGTCCACCGGTATGTCTCCGGCACAACTCCTCATCAATAGAGACCTGTGGTTCTGGTCATACACTTACCAGACCTGGATCCCTCCCAGTGCTGCAAAAGGTGCAGCAACTCAGGAACCAGCAAAAGCTGACGTACGATGCTCATGCTACCGATTTGCCTGTGCTATCTCCGGAAGATGCTGTTCGGATCAAGCTACCTGATGGAGGCTGGTCAGCTCCAGCTGATGCTGTTCGACAGGCTGCTCCCAGATCGTTTGTAGTTCGTATGGCTGATGGCTCCATTGTCAGGCGCAACAGAAGGGCACTGCGCAAAGTTGCCTGCCCACCACCAGATCCTACTTTTCCATATGTTGTTGTGCCTCCTTTGGACACCTCGCACCACGAGGCCACCAATCTGGCAGCAGTCCCGCCTGTCAAGGCGCCGTCGTCCCCGCCTCCACCTCTCAGGCGGTCGACAAGGATCAGACACAAGCCCCAAAGATTAGACTTATAGACATTTATTTTGTAAATTTTGTTCTGTATCTGCACGCTCGACACCTCTTATATATATATTCATCCACTCGCCATTTAATGTAAATAGTTCGACAAGTAAATACAGTCACATATGCTCCAAGCAACCAACATTTTTTTTTTTAAAGGGGAGATATCGTGATATGCACTCATGCACATAATGAGATACAGACAGGCAGTGACAGACACCCAGTACAGCCAATTAACACACAAGACAGAACACAACCAATCACCAGGCAGAACACCAGAAGGTGGTCTCCCACTATAAAACACACGAGGCATCAACACTCTGCCTCTTTCCACTGGTGACAACTGTAGTGACAGTCAGGGTGTATATATCAGTTAGCACCTTCTACACGTGGCTCGGAGCTAGTTTGCTCTAGTTAGTTATAGTAAGCACGCTTAGATTAGTAGAGTGTCAAAACCCACAGCGAACTGTGTGCTCTGCTTAACAAGTTCAAGAAAGCATATTGAACCAACACCAAAGTTTGGAGTCTACTTTCAAGTACAACTGCATCCAATTGCAGTCCGTGTTACCCCTGGGTGATTAACACGATAGTACTCACATGTGCGGATCTGGGCTATACGTTTCAGCTCAGCGATTCTGCATTGCCACACATTCTCCAAGGCAGCCTACAGGACGCGCAACAACTGTTATGGGTGAGGCGTTTTCAGAACCCCAAAATGTATCATGGAGTTCAACCAACCTCTCCCTTTAATGGATTTGTTGCTTTTCCTAGCTCACGGCTTTTTCCTAGCTGTGGGATTATAATTATGGACACGTGGGTTTTTAAACACAAAAAACTGTTTATTCCATGAACTCAACTTAACATCTTAAATAAATATTGGATCTCTTAACACCCCTTACTTCAAAGGTAACTCAGAAATTATTGCAACAGTAAATAACTCCTTAAAATGTTCCTTCAAACTTCCAAGAGACTTAACACCTTGAAACAGGATCACATCAGGTTAAAGGATATATATATTTTCTGTAGAATAGCAGAGATATATTAGCTTGGTTGATTTCAGCTCCAGCACCTTGCTTTCTTCTTGCAGCTCTCTGGACACACACAGACACACACCCACTGCTTTTTAAACTGAAAATAAAAACCTGCAAAATGGCTAACCTGAGCTCAGCCCCACCCACTCTCTGACATCACTGTTTTCTTAAAGGTACATTGCTTAAACATCCATGTCTTAAAGGTACCCTCACATGATACCTCCCCCTGTCAAATCCCAAATTTCTTTACCCGTCAGCCTGGCCTCAATAAAAGTCCAGATGGATTTCCAGGTACAGCATTAGTTATTTTATTTAGCTTGCAAGCTTTCCTCAATTCTCAGTAGCATAAAGCACATCCTGCTTCGTACACTTCTGGAATCAAGTGAGGCTGTAGAACAAAGGAGTCTGTACTGATACATTCAAATGGCATCAAGTTTCACATACACGATTCCCATAGGTCATCCTATATCCCTCCTGACCTGTTGATATATTCTGATTGGCTCACTTCCAATCCCTTCCTCTGGCCCCTATTACCCAGCATCCTTTTCTCCTCCTTTGGTGGACACACCTCTAGCTGGAAGATACACAGTAAATCTCGGGCCAACAAGTTACAGTCCAATCCAGTAGTCACTACAAACTGATGATCTGCAGACTTATTCTCGTAAGTGACTGTCACAGGTTCAGAAATAGGATACTCACACACCTGTCCTTGGAACCCTGACAATTGCTGCGTGTGGTCAGATAGTGGTAGGCGAAGTTCTGATTGCAGAGAAGACATGGCTGCTCCAGTGTCGATTACAAATGGGTGATGTTCATCTCCTATCTGCAGAGAGATAATAGGTTCCCTGTCCGATTGGAGAGTCCTTATGACTAAATTAGCTAGTCAATCTTGTGTTGGGAAAGGGTTTGCCTCGGAGAAGTCAGTGTATCTCGTCTGTCCTCCCCTTGGTGGGTACCCCCTCCTTCTGCTGCCTGTCTTTTAAAGGGGCATTCCTGTTGCCAGTGATCTGCACGGCCGCAATTAAAAAATGCATTGCTCCCTCTATATCTGCCCCGTCCTCTTCTCCCAGTAGACCAATGGCCCCTCAGAGGGGGCGGCGGTTGTAAAGCTGTTGGTGCATACGGTGGGCCATAAAAAAGGAGCTGAGGGTCCCTTTGGGTGGGTTTGGTATCCTCCCCCTCGCTGATCCACCCACCCAAAGTCACAATATTGGGGCTCCTGCTGGTAAACTACCATTTCTGCCGCTTGTTGGGGTCGCAGATCATCCTTTTTCATTACATACTCAGTCTTAACCTTTGTAACTGAGCCTCCTTCCTGGCCTACACCCTCCTTCCAATAAAATCTGACTGCCCTTGCCATCTGGGACGGGTCGTTCTCTGTCCAATTCATGTTATTACATTTCACAGCAGTAGCCACAGAAGGTGGTAGGCAATGCATTAACATAGCACAATATTGAGGGGAATTCTGACCATTTTGATATGGCAAGTCGCCTGACTGCCCACAGTAGACTTCATTAAAACGCTCCAGAAATTCCTCTGGCTCTTCAGTCTTCTTAGGTTTTAGGTCTAAGATAGCAGAAATATTTATGGGCTTTTGAAATGTGCTATTCAACGCATTCAGGATCTGTGTCCGCCTATCATCGTCTATTGCATGGGCTTGCTGAAGTGCGGCGTGGCTAGCATAATTCAAGTGATTGGTATCTTCCTAATCGGCAACTGTCTCCGAGTCTCACCAGGGGGCACTCTAGCTATTTCCTCTGGTTCTTCCAAGACTTCGACGTCCCTCCCTGTCACTAGAGGGAGTTCTTTCTCTTCAAAATCATCTGTTGCAGCTCACTTTGTTCTGAAATTTGCGGTTTCCCCTTGGTTTGGAGGGATTTAGTTGGTATGCTTAATTGTTTCTGGTTAGGATCAAGCCCTTCTCTCGCTGTCCGAGATCTGGTCCTAGAGCTAACTGGGCTTGCGGAACAGAGCTCCTCTTTCTCTACTGATCGTGAAGATGGTAAATCAGGACCCACACTATCAACGAAAAAGGGCTGGAGTTACTGGCATGATTGAAATCTGGGGAGCAGTGACTGGATATAAATTATTATACTCTGGTGGTTCTGGAATTAGTGCAGACAATGCTACAGGTGCAGTCAAAACTTTTACTGACATTTTAAAATTATTGAATTAATCATTTTCTGTCAATTCAAGGCCAGCCATTGAACTACGTAGCTCATCTTCTGTTTGACCCGTGCCTTTCCTGTCTCTACTTGTGCGTTTTTGTTTTTTTTCTTGGCAAAACGATTGAAAAGGTTCTAACAGTGTTCTTTTAAAACTTAAAAATGTTTGAAAATTCAAATTAAATTACTGCAACTTGCAAGCTTAGCTCTGATCTCAACTCAGAACTAAATTTATGATTTGCTTAACACAAACTTGCATAACACTTACATCTTAATTAATTCTTTATCTTAACAATTTTTCTTTTAACAAGTTTTTCTTACATTCACAAAAATGTTGGCAAAGTCAACTATCATCTCCAGATTTACACTTTTTAAAATGGTGTCAGTGATCTTCTTTAAGTTTCTATTAATTCACAAATAAAATGAGATAAACATTATTTCAAGTAAGTAAAACTTAAGGTTCTGGCAATTTCAATCAATTGCTTTCGAAAATAATAACTTTTATCAAAGAGGTGGAGAAACCCACTGGTTTCCTTTAATTAATTCAAAACGTAACTTTGCTGGAGGTCACTGACTCAAAGGAAAGGTATCCGATTACACTACAGGCTGCTGCTGTTATCTCAAGGCCTGAGTGAGAAGCACTGTCTGTCGTCTTTAACTTTGGCTGCTGCTGTTAACCCTTTGAGAGACTTCTGCTTCGACCAATATGCAGCATCCAGCTGTATGGATGTTCTTGTCTTGAAATTTATCCAAGCAATTCCCCACAATCTCAACTAGTCCTCAGAACTGCGTTTTTCGCCACTACAGTCCAAGGGTACAATTTTTTTTTAGCTTAATCAACTATAGATTTAAAACACTCACACATGGAATTGAATCATCTTCAGATTTAAAAACACTTATACTGGACTGAACCTTCACTACTGAACTCCCATCAGCCATAAAAACACTTATACTGGACTGAACCTTCACTACTGAAGTCCCATCAGCCATAAAAACACTTATACTTGGAATTGAATCATCATTTTAGATGTCCCATCAACCCAAAACCTAACCCAAGCCGAATCAACAATATGAAATCCCATCAATTAAATTTCTAATCCCCAGACTGACCTTTGATTTCGTCGAGACGATCTTTCCATACCAACCGCGAGTGACCAGACTAATCAGACGATAAGAAGAGGGGAAAATCAATGCGCGGTCATTTTCCAGCTGTACATTGTGGGCCCTTTTTCCCCATCCTCCTGTTCATAATCAGTCTAATTCTGATTTCGCAGTTGGTCAGAACCGTCTTGAGAAATCCCGGGTTTTCGGCACCAATTGTCAAATCCCAAATTTCTTTACCCGTCAGTCTGGCCTCAATAAAAGTCGAGATGGATTTGCAGGTACAGCATTAGTTATTTTATTTAGCTTGCAAGCTTTCCTCAATTCTCAGGAGCACAAAGCACATCCTGCTTCGTACACTTCTGGAATCAAGTGAGGCTGTAGAACAAAGGAGTCTGTACTGATACATTCAAATGGCATCAAGTTTCACATACACGATTCCCATAGGTCATCCTATATCCCTCCTGACCTGTTGATATATTCTGATTGGCTCACTTCCAATCCCTTCCTCTGGCCCCTATTACCCAGCATCCTTTTCCCCTCCGTAGCTGGACACACCTCCTCCTTGCTTTGCCATGCGGTCTGAAATCCTTTGTCTGTGAACTCACCAGAATGAGACTGGCCTATCTCTACATTACAGTAACTAATATCTCTAAAGTAACTATTTTATATCACATTCGTCACCCCCAAGAAAAAAAAAGAAACCATCAACTTCAAGATGGTTTCATTTTTCACTTTTGCACCATCCACTAAGAAATGTACACAGTAAATATACTTTTTCGTTTTAAAAAAAAACCAACACATGCAAACAGGTACAATAATATAGTCCATTTTTCTTTGTTCTTCTTCCTCCAACCGAAATCCTTCTCGATTGACAGTCTCTTTGAACAAAGTCTCTGCACGATCCATCCATTCCTCTACTCCTCGGCATTAGAATCAGATACTTTAGTTCAATCTGACCACAGAGTACCTTGCAATTCTCCAATACAGGAACATTAGTGATCACAGCTTTCAGGCAGTCAAATGCCTGTTGAAAGTTCGCTGTCCATTGAAATTTCTTATGTTTCTTCAGCAATTCCATCAGTGGAGTAATCACGCCACAAATCTTTTGCACAAATGTTCGATCAAATCCACTCATGCCAAGAAATCGCATTATTTCCCTTTGTCTTGAGGGTATCGGAAACTCCGCAAGGAAAGTGATTCGGGCTTCTCCAAATTCACTTTCGGCTCGGTTCATCAGCAAACCCGCCTCCTGAAGTCGATCAAAGAACTCCATACGATGCTTTAAATGTTCTTTCCATGTCCGGAACTTGAAAATAAAAGCAGATTGTCCCACTTTCTCCATGCAATCCTTCAATGGTGGGACAGGATAAGAGTCCGTTCTTGTAACTGCATTCACCTTTCTATAGACCACACACAACCATTGGGTACCGTCTGGTTTAGGTACCATCACTATGGGTGAGCTCCATTGGCTGCAACCCACTTCAATTATGCCATTCTTCAGCATACTCTGAATCTCTCTGTTAACCTGTGCCAATTTTAAAGGATTAAGTCTATATGGATGTTGTTTGATAGGAACAGCATTTCCTACATCATGTATAGCCATTTTAGTTCTTCCCAATTTATCTCAACAAACTTGCCCATGTGATATCAATAACTCTTTCAGGTCAGTTTGTTTTTCCTCTGGAAGGTAACTTAACAATTCATCCCAATTTTTAAGAACATCCTCATTTTCCAATTTAATTTGAGGTATGTCAAATTCACAGTCATCTGGATTTGGTTCGTCACTTTCAGTTAGAATCATTAAAACCTCCTTTTTCTCTCCTTCCCTTTCAAAGTACCTTTTAAGCATATTCACATGCCACACTCGGTGAGTCTTCTTTCTATCTGGTGTTTTTAACCACATAATTCACCTCACTGAATTTCCTTTCAACCTGATAGGATCCACAAAACCTAGCTTTTAAAGGTTCACCTACCACTGGTAACAACACTAAAACTTTATGCCGACTGGCAAAACTACGAACTTAGGATTTCTTGTCCGCTACCCGTTTCATCACATTTTGTGCAACTTTCAAATGTTGTCTCGCCAATTCACCTGCTCTATTTAATTGTTCACTAAAATTTGACACGTAATCCAATAGTGTAATTTCCGATTTCTCACCCACCAATTTTTCCTACATCAATTTAAGTGGTCCTCTTACCTCATGGCCAAACATTAGTTCAAAAGGACTAAATTTGGTTGACTCATTCGGTGCATCCCTAATTGCAAACAATACGAATGGGATTCCTTTATCCCAATCCTCTGGATAATCTTGACAATACGCCCTCAACATTGTCTTTAATGTCTGATGCCACCTTTCTAACGCTCCCTGCGATTCTGGATGGTACGCAGTTGATTTAAATTGTTTTATTCCTAAGCTATCCATAATTTCTTTGAATAACTTTGAAGTAAAATTTGATCCTTGATCTGATTGAATTTCTGTGGGTAGTCCATATCTAGTAAAGAATTTAAGTAACTCCTCCACAATCCTTTTAGTTGTAATATTACGTACTGGAATGGCCTCTGGAAACCTAGGAAACTCATCCATTACAGTCAAAAGATATTGATTCCCACTGATTGTTTTAGGAAGCGGTTCTACACAATCAATTAGGACCCTCGTAAAAGGTTCCTCAAATGCTGGAATGGGTATTAAGGGCACTGGTTTTATCACTGCATGAGGTTTCCCTATCACTTGACATGATTGACAAAATTTAACTACATCTTTATGTAGTCCAGGTCAATAAAAATGTTTCTGGATTTTAGCTTGAGTTTTCTTTATTCCCAAATGATCTCCCACTGGTACCTCATGTGCAACTCGCAACACCTTCTTTCTATACTCTACCGGCAATACTGCTTGATGAACTTCTGCCCACTTTTCATCGACCTGCATATGTACAGGTCTCCATTTTCTCATCAAGACATCATTTTTACGGTAATAATACTCTGGTATACTCTCCGATTCCTCTTCCGTATATGCTTTCTGATATATCTGTTTTATTTCTGCATCTTTCTGTTGTAACTCCGCCAATTTTCCTGAACTAAAAATATCCGCCTCATCCTCCACCTGTTCTTGTTCTTTTTCAACCATCTGATCAAAAATCGTTTCTGATAATTGCACTTCAACTTCATCTTCACTCTTTGATTTCTCCTCTTGTCTTAACCTGTGACTTTGCGACCTTGTTACTACACAATCCAGAAAAATCCCAGGATATTCGTCCTTTAACCCTTCAGTTGACTGATTTTCCACTGGCATCACTCCCACCTGCGATCCAGCTATATCATTACCCAAGAGAAACTGTATTCCTGGGCAAGATAGTTTATCTATTACTCCTACTACCACTTCACCACTCTTCACTGGACTTTCCAACCTTACCTTATATAATGGAGCGCTACTCCTCTCACCCTGAATTCCACATATCACCACCTTTCTGGCAACATTCTTCCCAAACTACATAATTCCTCATCTCTTACCATTAAAGATTGACTAGCCCCTGTATCTCTTAAAATTGTGACTTCTTTACCTGCTCCTCCTGATACACATGAGTAAACTTTACCCACACAAGTAAATTCTTTAAAGACATCTGACACCTTCTTAACAATTATTTCTTGAACAGGCTGTACAATCATTTGCACCTCCTTCGCTTCCCTTGGGCTTTCCTTTACCACTCTAACAAATCCCATTGTCTTATCCTGTTTTACCACATCAGCCTTCCCAGTGCTTTTCTTCAACCACCAACACTGTGAATTTACATGGCCTAGTTTATTACAGTGAAAACATCTGAAACTTTTAATTTCTTTTCCACCCTCCTGGATTTTTTTTAAATCTGAGGGACACTCTCTTTATTGTCTCCCATCAGATCACCTTTACCTTTACCACTTGAGTATTTCTCATATCCCCAGTTTCTATCCCTCACCGGCTGAAACTGATGTTGGAAACCAATCTTTGATTTATGAAGTAATTCATAATCATCTGCCATTTCCGCTGCTAATCTCGCAGTTTTAACCCTCTGTTCTTCCACATGAGTTCTCACTGCATCAGGAATTGAATTTTTAAACTCCTCCAAAAGTATAATTTCTCTGAGAGCTTCATACGTTTGGTCTATTTTCAAAGCCCTTATCCACCTATCAAAATTACTCTGTTTGAGCCTTTCAAACTCCATGTATGTTTGACCAAATTCTTTCCTTAAATTTCTAAACCTTTGTCTGTAAGCTTCAGGCACTAGCTCATATGCACTTAAGATGGATTTCTTCACCTCCTCATACGTTCCAGATACCTCCTCCGGTAGTGATGCAAACACTTCACTAGCCCTACCTACCAGCTTTGTTTGAATCAGTAACACCCACATGTCCTGTGGCCATTTCATTTGTTTAGCTACCTTCTCAAATGAAATGAAAATTGCTTCCACTCCCTTTTCGTCAAACCTTGGCCATGTTTCATGGCCATTTTCTGAAGTTCAAACTCCCTCTCTTTATCTTTTTCCATGATCTGTATTTCCCTTTTTCTTTTTGTTCTGCTAGGGCGATCCATTCTTTTCTCCTTTCTTCTCTCTCCTTTTCTTTTTCCTCTCTCTCTCTTTCTCTTTCTTTTTCCTCTCTCTCTCGCGTATGCCAGCCGCTTTAATTCTTTCTCATGTTCCATTTGTTTAATTTGCAACTGAATTTTTGCCATTTCCAATGAGTCAAACTCTATCTCAGGCAACTTTAAATGCTTAGCCACTGCCATAATTACCTCATCTTCTCGCATTTTGTCAGGTAATGTTAACTGCAATGTTCGTGCCAAATCTAACAGTCTGCTTTTTGTTTCAGTCCATAAAGTACTACGTGTGACCTTCTCCACCCCCAAAAACTTCTGAGCCTCTGAAAGAGCCATTGTTCACAACACTCTCTCCACTTAAACTAAAATACCACACCGGAAAAGCAACAATCCTTCACTGTCTTTAAGTTCACAAAAGCCAATCCAATAGATAGACTTTTATCCCGGATGAGCCCCCAATTGTTATGGGCGAGGCATTTTCAGAACCCCAAAATGTATCATGGAGTTCAACCAACCTCTCCCTTTAATGGATTTGTTGCTTTTCTGAGCACACGGCTTTTTCCCTAGGTGTGGGATTACAATTATGGACACGTGGGTTTTTAAATACAAAAAATTGTTTATTCCATGAACTCAACTTAACATCCTAAATAAACATTGGATCTCTTAACACCCCTTACTTCAAAGATAACTCAGAAAATATTGCAACAGTGAATAACTCCTTAAAATGTTTCTTCAAACTTCCAAGAGACTTAACACCTTTAAACAGTATCACATCAGGTTAAAGGGTATATATATTTTCTGTAGAATGGCAGAGATATATTTGCTTGGTTGATTTTAGCTCCAGCACCTTGCTTTCTTCTTGCAGCTCTCTGGACACACACAGACACCCACCCACTGATTTTTAAACTGAAACTAAAAACCTGCAAAATGGCTGACCTGCGCTCAGCCCCACCCACTCTCTGACATCACTGTTTTCTTAAAGGTACATTGCTTAAACATCAATGTCTTAAAGGTATCCTCACATGACACAACGCACAATCGCCGAGTAGAAACCTATAGCCAAGTTCTGCATACATGAATACGGCCTCAACTGGGACCTTGGATTCATGTTGCATTACATTCAACCCCCACCATCTGGCCTGGGCTTGTGAAATCCTACCAACTGTCTTGGCTTGAGACAATTTACACCTCTTTGACCTGTGACTTTGTCTTTCTATATGTTTCGGGACCCTATCTCTTCATTCACCTGAGGAAGGAGCAATGATCCGAAAGCTAGTGATTCGAAACAAACCTGTTGGGCTTTAACCTGGTGTTGTAAGACTTCGTACTGTCCTTTCCTCATGGCAGTGCTACATTGTGAATGAGGTGTCTCCACCAGTCGCTGCCTTCTAGCCTAAGCCCAATTCAACCTTCATCAGACACTCGCTCCAACGGCCCAAGCAGGATTCCCAGTGGTGGCTCAGAGCGGACACCGGGATTGCTGAATTTGCAAAGTTACCAGCTGAATAACCCATAGGAAAAGGCATTTATTTCACAGTGCAACATGAGGACAGCCCAAAGACATAGAAGGTCAGCTTACACTCATCCAGCAGAGGGCAGTAGAGCGGAGCTGCTGATTGGTGTTACAAGGGAAATGTGCATACCTCCGTCGTGGTCACCCTAAATTGCAGGTGTACCTGAGCTAAAGACCCTAGCTCTTCGAGTGAAGACAAGCATCCAGCAGAGGGCAGTAGAGCGTAGCTGCTGATTGGTGTTACAAGGGAAATTTGCATACCTCCGTCATGGTTCGGAGGAGGAGGAGCAGTATCTGTCAGGGAGAGAACCTGAGAACATCTAAGACACTCAGAAGGTAAGAAGGAAAGTAAGTGATTTTTACTCATTTTTACTTTTATACCTTTTTCAAATTGTGTGTGTCGGGGGGAAACAGAAAAGCTGTGAGTGGCTGGTTGGGAATCTACACTAAATTTAAATAAATTAAGCATTGGTAACTAATTAAACATAATTACTTAATTATAATTTAGAGGGGTATCTAAGCCAGAGATCGGAGAGTACTATATTTAGCTTTCGCATTTATATTAGAAATCTAGTGCTAGGAGACAGATAGTTAACAGTAACTTTAAAAAAATATATATATTAAAATATTTTTTTAAAAACATTTAATTTTAATTAATTCACGCTATGTCAGTTAGAGGGGTGCAGTGCTCTGACTGTGAGATGTGGCAGGTCCGGGAGGCTTCCAGCATCCCGATGGCTTCATAGAACATAGAACATAGAACAATACAGCGCAGTACAGGCCCTTCGGCCCACGATGTTGCACCGAAACAAAAGCCATCCAACCTACACTATGCCATTATCATCCATATGTTTATCCAATAAACTTTTAAATGCCCTCAATGTTGGCGAGTTCACCACTGTAGCAGGTAGGGCATTCCACGGCCTCACTACTCTTTGCGTAAAGAACCTACCTCTGACCTCTGTCCTATATCTATTACCCCTCAGTTTAAAGTTATGTCCCCTCGTGCCAGCCATATCCATCCGCGGGAGAAGGCTCTCACTGTCCACCCTATCCAACCCCCTGATCATCTGCAGAAAGTGCACCCAACTGGAGCTCCTCACAGACCGCATGGTTCGGTTGGAGCAGCAATTGGATGCACTTAGGAGCATGCAGGTGGCGGAAAGCGTCATAGATCGCAGTTATATAAATGTGGTCACACCCAAGGTGCAGGCAGAGAAATGGGTGACCACCAGAAAGGGCAGGCAGTCAGTGCAGGAATCCCCTGTGGTTGTCCCCCTCTCGAACAGGTATACCCCTTTGGATACTGTCGGGGGGGGATAGCCTATCAGGGGAAAACAGCAGCAGCCAGAGCAGTGGCACCATGGCTGGCTCTGATGTTCAGAAGGGAGGGTCAAAGCGCAGAAGAGTACTAGTAATAGGGGACTCTATAGTCAGGGGCACAGATAGGCGCTTCTGTGGACGTGAAAGAGACTCCAGGATGGTATGTTGCCTCCCTGGTGCCAGGGTCCAGGATGTCTCCGAACGGGTAGAGGGCATCCTGAAGGGGGAGGGCAAACAGGCAGAGGTCGTTGTACATATTGGTACTAATGACATAGGCAGGAAGGGGCATGAGGTCCTGCAGCAGGAGATCAGGGAGCTAGGCAGAAAGTTAAAAGAAAGGACCTCTAGGGTTGTAATCTCGGGATTACTCCCTGTGCCACGTGCCAGTGTGGCTAGAAATAGGAAGATAGAGCAGCTAAACACGTGGCTAAACAGCTGGTGTAGGAGGGAGGGTTTCCATTATCTGGACCACTGGGAGCTCTTCCGGGGCAGGTGTGACCTATATAAGAAGGACGGGTTGCATCTAAACTGGAGAGGCATAAATATCCTGGCCGCGAGGTTTGCTAGTGTCACACGGGAGGGTTTAAACTAATATGGCAGGGGGGTGGGCATGGGAGCAATAGGTCAGAAGGTGAGAGCATTGAGGGAGAACTAGGGAATAGGGACAGTGGGGCTCTGAGGCAGAGCAGACAGGGAGAAGTTGCTGAACACAGTGCGTCTGGTGGCCTGAAGTGCATATGTTTTAATGCAGGAAGTATTACGGGTAAGGCAGATGAACTTAGAACTTGGATTAGTACTTGGAACTATGATGTTGTTGCCATTACAGAGACCTGGTTGAGGGAAGGGCAGGATTGGCAGCTAAACATTCCAGGATTTAGATGTTTCAGGCGGGATTGAGTGGGTGTAAAAGGGGTGGCGGAGTTGCGCTACTGGTTAGGGAGAATATCACAGCTGTACTGCGGGAGGACACCTCAGAGGGCAGTGAGGCTATATGGGTAGAGATCAGGAATAAGAAGGGTACAGTCACAATGTTGGGGGTTTACTACAGGCCTCCCAACAGCCAGCGGGAGATAGAGGAGCAGATAGGTAGACAGATTTTGGAAAAGAGTAAAAACAACAGGGTTGTGGTGATGGGAGACTTCAACTTCCCCAATATTGACTGGGACTCACTTAGTGCCAGGGGCTTAGACGGGGCGGAGTTTGTAAGGAGCATCCAGGAGGGCTTCTTCAAACAATATGTGGACAGTCCAACTAGGGAAGGGGCGGTACTGGACCTGGTATTGGGGAATGAGCCCAGCCAGGTGGTAGATGTTTCAGTAGGGGAGCATTTCGGGAACAGTGACCACAATTCAGTAAGTTTTAAAGTACTGGTAGACAAGGATAAGAGTGGTCCTAGGATGAATGTGCTAAATTGGGGGAAGGCTAATTCTAACAATATTAGGCGGGAACTGAAGATCATAGATTGGGGGCGGATGTTTGAGGGCAAATCAACATCTGACATGTGGGAGGCTTTCAAGTGGCAGTTGAAAGGAATTCAGGACCGGCATGTTCCTGTGAGGAAGAAGGATAAATACGGCAATTTTCGGGAACCTTGGATAACGAGAGATATTGTAGGCTTCGTCAAAAAGAAAAAGGAGGCATTTGTCAGGGCTAAAAGGCTGGGAACAGACGAAGCCTGCGTGGAATATAAGGAAAGTAGGAAGGAACTTAAGCAAGGAGTCAGGAGGGCTAGAAGGGGTCACGAAAAGTCATTGGCAAATAGGGTTAAGGAAAATCCCAAGGCTTTTTACACGTACATAAAAAGCAAGAGGGTAGCCAGGGAAAGGGTTGGCCCACTGAAGGATAGGCAAGGGAATCTATGTGTGGAGCCAGAGGAAATGGGCGAGGTACTAAATGAATACTTTGCATCAGTATTCACCAAAGAGAAGAAATTGGTAGATGTTGAGTCTGGAGAAGGGTGTGTAGATAGCCTGGGTCACATTGAGATCCAAAAAGACGAGGTGTTGGGTGTCTTAAAAAATATTAAGGTAGATAAGTCCCCAGGGCCTGATGGGATCGACCTCAGAATACTGAAGGAGGCTGGAGAGGAAATTGCTGAGGCCTTGACAGAAATCTTTGGATCCTCACTGTCTTCAGGTGATGTCCCGGAGGACTGGAGAATAGCCAATGTTGTTCCTCTGTTTAAGAAGGGTAGCAAGGATAATCCAGGGAACTACAGGCCGGTGAGCCTTACTTCAGTGGTAGGGAAATTACTGGAGAGAATTCTTCGAGACACGATCTACTCCCATTTGGAAGCAAATGGACGTATTAGTGAGAGGCAGCATGGTTTTGTGAAGGAGAGGTCGTGTCTCACTAACTTGATAGAGTTTTTCGAGGAGCTCACTAAGATGATTGATGCAGATAGGGCAGTGGATGTTGTCTATATGGACTTCAGTAAGGCCTTTGACAAGGTCCCTCATGGTAGACTAATACAAAAGGTGAAGTCACACGGGATCAGGGGTGAGCTGGCAAGGTGGATACAGAACTGGCTAGGTCATAGAAGGCAGAGAGTAGCAATGGAAGGATGCTTTTCTAATTGGAGGGCTGTGACCAGTGGTGTTCCACAGGGATCAGTGCTGGGACCTTTGCTGTTTGTAGTATATATAAATGATTTGGAGGAAAATGTAACTGGTCTGATTAGTAAGTTTGCAGACGACACAAATGTTGGTGGAATTGCGGATAGCGATGAGGACTGTCAGAGGATACAGCAGGATTTAGATTGTTTGGAGACTTGGGCGGAGAGATGGCAGGTGGAGTTTAATCCGGACAAATGTGCGGTAATGCATACTGGAAGGTCTAATGCAGGTCGGGAATATACAGTGAATGGTAGAACCCTCAAGTGTATTGAAAGTCAAAGAGATCTAGGAGTACATGTCCACAGGTCACTGAAAGGGGCAACACAGGTGGAGAAGGTAGTCAAGAAGGCATACGGCATGCTTGCCTTCATTGGCCGGGGCATTGAATATAAGAATTGGCAAGTCATGTTGCAGCTGTATAGAACCTTAGTTAGGCCACACTTGGAGTATAGTGTTCAATTCTGGTCGCCACACTACCAGAAGGATGTGGAGGCTTTAGAGAGGGTGCAGAAGAGATTTAACAGAATGTTGCCTGGTATGGTGGGCATTAGCTATGAGGAGCGGTTGAATAAACTCGGTTTGTTCTCACTGGAACGAAGGAGGTTGAGGGGCGACCTGATAGAGGTCTACAAAATGATGTGGGGCATAGACAGAGTGGATAGTCAGAGGCTTTTCCCCGGGGTAGAGGAGTCAATTACTAGGGGGCATAGGTTTAAGTTGAGAGGGGCAAGGTTTAGAGTAGATGTACGAGGCAAGTTTTTTACGCAGAGGGTAGTGGGTGCCTGGAACTCGCTACCGGAGGAGGTGGTGGAAGCAGGGACGATCGTGACATTTAAGGGGCATCTTGACAAATACATGAATAGGATGGGAATAGAGGGATACGGACCCAGAAAGTGTAGAAGATTGTAGTTTAGTCGGGCAGCATGGTCGGCACGGGCTTGGAGGGCCGAAGGGCCTGTTCCCGGGCTGTACATTTCTTTGTTCTTTGTTCTTTGTTCTTTGTACACCAAACTGCTTGTCGATTTGCAATATGTTGAGTTTGTCAATGCCCCAAGTTGAGAGAATTTTCAATCCCAGCAGAATAGATTCTACAACAATCCCAACCGCAGGCTGTTGATGTCACAGCAATGCTCAGAAGGAAACCTGTCTGGAATAAGAGGAAGCTGCCAGCTGACTGGCAAGTTGAGGTTCCGAGCAGATGTCCCACATCACTTCTCGTCGTTTGAACTTGACTTCTTTTTTAAAAAATATATATTTTATCAAACAAAAATTTCCCATTTTACAACTTCGTAATAATATATACATTGATCGTTTTTTAAATAAATAATATGTTGACTAACAGTAACTGCCAACAACAAAATAAGAAACAACAGAAATAATAACTAAAATAGTAACTTTGTGAAACCAAATATAAATAACTAATATATAAACACACACATAAAACCCCTGAAGACCCAAATGAGCCCTCCCCCCCCCCCCCACTCCCCCCTGGGCTGCTGCTGCTGCCTTTCCTATTTTCCCTTATCGCTCTGCGAGATAGTCGAGGAACGGTTGCCACCGCCCGGTGAACCCCTGAGCCGAACCTCTTAATGCATATTTTATCCGCTCCAGTTTTATAAACCCTGCCATGTCGTTGATCCAGGCCTCCACACCCGGGGGCTCAGCTTCTTTCCACATAAGTATAATCCTTCGCCGGGCGACTAGGGACGCGAAGGCCAACACGTCGGCCTCTCTCGCCTCCTGCACTCCCGGCTCATCTGCAACCCCAAATATAGCCAACCCCCAGCTTGGTTTGACCCGGACCCCCACCACCTTCGAGATCACTTTTGGCACACCCACCCAGAACCCATGCAATACCGGACATGACCAAAACATGTGGGTGTGATTCGCCGGGCGTCCCACGCATCTCCCGCACCTATCCTCCACTCCAAAAAATCTACTCAGCCTTGCTCCAGTCATATGCGCCCTGTGTAGAACCTTGAATTGTATCAGGCTGAGCCTGGCACACGAGGGCGAAGAGTTTACCCTACTTAGGGCATCTGCCCACAGCCCCTCCTCAATCTCTTCCCCCAGCACCTCCTCCCATTTTCCCTTCTGCTCCTTTACCATCGTCTCCCCCTCGCCTCTCATTTCCCTATATATATCTGACACCCTACCATCACCCACCCATGCCCCCGAAATCACTCTGTCCTGGATCTCTTGCGCCGGGAGCTGCAGAAATTCCCTCACCTGTTGCCTCACAAATGCCCTCACTTGCATATAGCGAAATGCATTCCCAGGTGGCAACCCATATTTTTCTGTCAGTGCTCCCAGACTCGCGAACGTCCCGTCTAAGAACAAGTCCTGCAATTTCGCAATTCCTGCTCGCTGCCAAGGTTTAAATCCCCCATCTATCCTTCCCGGGACGAACCTATGGCTGTTCCTTATCGGGGACCACACTGAGGCACCCATCACTCCCTTATGTCGTCTCCACTGCCCCCAAATTTTCAGAGTTGCCACCACCACTGGGTTTGTGATGTATTTTTTCGGGGAGAACGGTAACGGCGCCGCCGCCAGTGCTTTTAAGCTAGTTCCCCTACAGGACGCCATCTCCAGTCTTTTCCACGCCGCTCCTTCCCCTTCCCTCATCCACTTACATATCATTGACACGTTGGCGGCCCAATAATAATCACTTAGACTCGGCAGTGCCAGTCCCCCCCTGTCCCTACTGCGCTGCAGGAACCCCCTCTTTACTCTTGGGGTCTTTCCAGCCCACACAAAGCTCATAATACTCTTGTCCACCTTCTTAAAAAAGGCCTTTGTAATCAGTACAGGGAGGCACTGGAACACAAAAAGAAACCTCGGAAGGACCACCATTTTAACCGCCTGCACCCTGCCCGCCAATGACAGGGGCACCATGTCCCACCTCCTAAAGTCCTCTTCCATCTGCTCTACCAGTCGTGCCAAGTTAAGCTTATGCAAGGTTCCCCAGCCTGGCCACCTGGATCCCTAAATACCGGAAATCTCTTCTTACTCTCCTCAACGGTAAATCGTCTATTCCCCTGCCCTGTTCCCCGGGGCGCATCACAAACAGTTCACTCTTCCCCATATTCAATTTATATCCTGAAAATTCTTCAAACTCCCTGAGTGTCTGCATTATCTCAGGCATCCCCTCCACTGGGCCCGCGACATATAACAGCAGATCATCCGCGTATAATGACACCCGATGCTCTTCTTCTCCTCTAAGTACCCCCCTCCACTTCCTAGAGCCCCTCAGCACTATGGCCAATGGCTCAATTGCCAATGCAAACAGTAACGGAGACAGGGGACATCCCTGTCTTGTACCCCTATATAGTCGGAAGTGGTCAGATCGTTGCCTATTTGTAATCACACTTGCCACCGGGGCCCTGTACAGGAGCTGAACCCATCTAATGAACCCCTCTCCAAATCCAAATCTCCTCAGTACTTCCCACAGGTAGCCCCACTCCACTCTATCAAATGCTTTCTCTGCATCGATCGCCACCACTATCTCCGCCTCCCCCTCTGGTGGGGGCATCATCATCACCACCAGCAGCCTCCGTATGTTAGCATTCAATTGCCTCCCTTTAACAAACCCCGTTTGATCATCATGCACTAACCCAGGGACACAGTCCTCTATCCTCGTCGCCATCACCTTGGCCAAAAGCTTGGCATCTACGTTCAAGAGGGAAATAGGCCTGTATGACCCGCACTGCAGCGGGTCTTTGTCTCTTTTCAGGATCAGCGATATCGTCGCCTCCGACATCGTCGGGGGTAATGTCTCCCTTTCCCTAGCCTCATTAAAGGTTCTCGTCAGAAGTGGGGCCAGCAGGTCCACGTATTTCCTATAGAACTCCACCGGGAACCCATCCGGTCCCGGGGCCTTCCCTGCCTGCATGTTCCCAATTCCTTTTACCACCTCCTCCACCTCAATCTGCGCTCCCAGTCCAGTCATCTCCTGTTCCTCAACCTTCGGGAACTCCAGCTGGTCTAGGAAATGCATCATTCCCTCTTTCCCTTCCGGGGGTTGAGCCTTATATAGCCTCTCGTAAAATACCTTAAACACCCCGTTCACCCTCTCCGCTCCCCATTCCATCTTTCCCTCCTCGTCTCTAACCCCTCCGATCTCTCTCGCCGCCCCCCTCTTCCGAAGTTGTTGGGCCAGTAGCCGGCTCGCCTTCTCTCCATATTCATACTGCACTCCCTGTGCCTTCCTCCATTGTGCCTCCGCCTTACCCGTGGTCAACAAGTCAAAGTCCGTGTGCAATCTCCGTCTTTCCCTGTATAGCCCTTCATCTGGAGCCTCCGCATATTGCCTATCCACCCTCAAAATCTCCACCAACAATCTCTCCCTTTCTTTACCCTCTTGTTTCCCCTTATGGGCCCTTATGGAGATCAGCTCCCCTCTAACCACCACCTTCAGTGCCTCCCAGACCACTCCCACCTGGACCTCTCTGTCATCATTGATCTCTAGGTACCTTTCAATACATCCCCTCACCCTTACACATACCCCCTCGTCCGCCAACAGTCCCATATCTAATCTCCAGAGTGGGCGCTGTTCCTTTTCCTCTCCTACTTCCAGATCTACCCAATGTGGGGCATGATCTGAAATGGCTATAGCCGAATACTCCGTTCCTGCCACCTTCGGGATCAGCGCCTTTCCAAGGACAAAGAAGTCTATCCGGGAGTACACTTTGTGGACATCGGAGAAGAAGGAAAACTCTTTACTCCTTGGTCTAGTAAATCTCCAGGGACCCACTCCTCCCATCTGCTCCATAAAGCCCTTAAGCAACGGTCCTAGATCTGGACCGGTCCAACCCTGGGTCCAGCACCGTGTTGAAGTCCGTCCCCCCCATTACCAACTTTCCAATCTCCAGGTCTGGGATGCGCCCCAACATACGCTTCATAAAGTTCGCATCATCCCAGTTCGGGGCATATACGTTCACCAGCACCACCGCTTCACCTTGCAATCTGCCACTCACCATCACGTACCTACCCCCACTGTCCGCCACTATGGTCTTCGCCTCAAACGATACCCGTTTCCCCACCAGTATTGCCACCCCTCTATTTTTCGCATCCAAGCCCGAGTGGAATACCTGTCCCACCCATCCTTTTCTTAATCTGACCTGATCCGCCAGTTTCAGGTGCGTCTCCTGAAGCATGACCACGTCTGCCTTTAGCTTCTTTAGGTGGGCAAATACCCTTGCCCTCTTAATCGGCCCATTCAACCCTCTCACGTTCCACGTGATCAACCGGGTTGGGGGGCTCTTTACCCCCCCCCCCCCTCGTCGACTAGCCATCCCCTTTTTTAGACCAGCTCCTCACCCGGTTCCCATGCACCCACTTATCCCCCGGACGGTGCCCTCCCGTCCCAACCATCCCATCCCGTAACAGCTCCCCCTTCCCCTTTGCAGCAGCAAACCAGTTAACCCCCCCCCCCCCGCTAGATCCCTCTCTCGCTTACTTGCTCCCCCCATATTGCTTCCGGAAGTCAGCAAACTCTGGCTGACCTCGGCTTCCCCCGTTTATCCTTAGCCTCCCATTATGTGAGGCCCCCTCCTTCCTGCGCCCGCTTTTCCCGCCACAATTTCCATAGCGCGGGAACAAAGCCCGCGCTTCCCTCTCGCCCCGCCCCTGATGGCGCAGCTCCCTCTCTCCTTCCCCCTCCCCTTCCCCAGGGGCGCCCACATTTCTTCATGTCCCCCCCTTCGAGGGTGTCATGATATTCAAACACACACATCATGATAGACACACCAACAGACAAATCAGAACACACAACACCACAACCAATGACAGAAAGATATAAAAGCACAGACACGACCCCCGGTGGTCAGTATTGGCTGCAGAGGAGAACCAGGACACATCTGTTACCAAACACACTCAGGGAGACAGCACGTGCAGAGTATCCAGAACGAACTGTATTATAAGAGTTATAATAAAATAGAGTTGTACCACATACAACTGTGTTGGCTCATCTGTGCACCAGAGCACCCAACACCACATGGTACAGGAGTGGATCGATACCTGCCGGCATACCTCAGTGTACAGAGACAACCAGCAGTGCCCAGGCAAAATGATAGAGCTCCCGGTTCCGCAGCCGCTCCAGTGCTACGGCGATCTCCGCGAAAACTGGCGGCGATTCCGGCAAATGTTCGAATTGTTCCTGGTGGCAGCTGAACTCCAAGACCTGGATGATAGCGAAAAAATTGAATTTCTCCTCACCATCGCTGGTGCAAGGGCAAGAGAAATATTCACAAGGTTCAGGTTCTTCAGGAGGCAGCAAAGGTACGATTACCAGGCAGTCCTGGACAAATTCTCCAAGTACTGTGAAGAAAACGCAATCCAATCGGCAAGTAAAGGTAAGAAAAGCGGCAGTACTCACCTCGTGGCCGGGATCCCGGAGCCCGAATTCCCAGAGGCCGAAATCCCGGGCCTGAGAGAAGGCTGGGTCGAGGTCGGCGGCCATCTTGCTGAAGGTATCACGCTAGCACAGTTGCGCGAGCAGTGCGCAGAACCGGAAGTTTCGTTTGCGCATGCGCGAGATGCTGCGCATGCGCAGTCAAGAAAACGGCCATCGGTAAAGGAACAGCGATCTGAGCATGCGCAGTCGCTTCCTCGTGCTACATACCGAGCGTCAGGATGTCAGAGGCCCCAGACTGCACCAATTTAAAAGGGAAACGTCCAAAATCCAATTTAAAAGGGAAACGTCCCAAATCAAAAAAACAAAAATCTGTTAAAGCTGTAAAACAACCTTCCCTCACCTGGAATGACAGCACAGTGCCGCAAATTGACCCAGGAGATGAATTTGACCTCCGAAGAACCCTCCGACAAGCAGTTACCTACGCACAAGCCGATGATTCCGACCTTGAATACTTCGATGACGATCTTTACAGTGTTTCCGGACCTCGCGAGCCCAATGATAGCTCCGTGGTCCTATATGACTATGACTCGGACGAACCTTTCGTGTTGCACATTGGCGGCCCCCACATTGAATCCGACGCAGATGCGGATTCATTTTTCGGATTTGAGGATCTTCAATCCAGCAGATATGACGTTCCAACTTATCAGTACCGGATGATGCTGCAGCCTGACATTATCAGACAGGGAGCGGTGCAAGCACACGGAGAGTGCCCTGCTGCCACACAGAGCATGGTCCACGTCCCGCTCAACGTTCCCGACTCTATGAAAGAAGACATGCAAGACTCCAGAGTGCAGTCCTCGCATGAACCAGAAGTGACTCCAGTGTCACAAGCTTCCACAGCAAGCTCGTGGACAGACTCCACAATTGCAGAAATGCAAGACTCCAGAGCGCAGTCCTTGCACGGACAAGAAGTGACTCCAGTGTCACAAGCCTCCACAGAGAGCTCGTGGACAGCCTCCACGATAGAGGCAACGCAAGACTCCAGAGCGCAGTCCTTGCACGAACAAGAAGTGACTCCAGTGTCACAAGCCTCCACAGAGAGCTCGTGGACAGCCTCCACGATAGAAGCAACGCAAGACTCCAGAGCGCAGTCCTTGCACGAACAAGAAGTGACTCCAGTGTCACAAGCCTCCACAGAGAGCTCGTGGACGGACTCCACGATGGAAGGAACGCAAGACTCCAGAGCGCAGTCCTTGCAGGAACAAGACCATGAGGGTCTAGCAACCTCTCCTGACCAACCAGCGGCAGACGATGCAAGTCTGCCATGCTCACGTGAACAGCAAGAAGGCTATAACAGCCTACCATGCTCCACTACACAGCAGCATGAACATGACGGTCTCTCATGCTACAATGAAGGGCACAGCGCTGAAGACTGTTCAAGCCCAACTGAAGACAAGCCAAAGGAATCGCCTCGTCCAAGCCCGAAGAAAAAAGGTTTATGCGCTGACCTTCAGGATCATTATAGCCGAACAGAGATTAATAATGCTGCACGGCCACAGAAGGATGCTGAGGATTTGCTAACGAAATTAATTGAATATTTAACTTGCAAGGAGCAGACTGAGAATTGCCAGTGTTTTAGTACGGATCGAAAAAATGGACAAGACATTGATCCTCAGGTAATGGAAATAACACAACCTGAATCATATCTACAGCAGGGACAAATGTCTCCCTTCAACACAACACCGCAAAATCCCAACTTCGGAGACCAGCAGTTAGTCAGTAATGACTCTTCAAACCTTGAGGGGAACATTAATTGCATTGAACCTATACACGCTCCACTGATTATTGAGCAGAACATTGGAGCAAGAATCCTGAGGACACCGACATCGAGTAGCCAGATAACGAATTTAAAACCCACAGCAGTTTCAAGTGAACCAAGTATGCTTTCCACTAATGGTGAAGATGCAGATAAGGTCGACCCGATTATCCATTGTACCACACTAACCCCAGTGATTAAGCAGTTATGTATGGGGAGTATAACGTGGGCAATTGAGAACAGTAAAAGAGAGACTGTGACCATGCCAGTCCCAGCAAAATCAGACCCAGAGACCATGAAGGCATGTACATTAGACAAAGATACATATGAGGCACCTGAGAAGAAAAGTGAAACGGAATGTTCTTTGGAAAATAGTACAATGTCGATAGAAACATTGGATCCTATATTCGAGACCATACCTATGGGAGAATTTGGGGGTAATAAACAAGGTTCTGCAATGTCTGGGGGAAGATTTAAAATTCCAAAGAAGAAAAGCCCAAATGAAGGACAACGGCAAGACAATGACAGTCCACCGACATGGTGTGCACCACCAGATGAAAACTCTGACAATTTACCCAACCCTAGTGAACAGCAAGCTGCTAATGAGGATCTATCCACGGGATGTGAGACGAGTGACGACAGCATCCCACTTCCCATGCAAAAGGTGCAAGGTGACAGACCTCGCCTAGTGCGTACCGAGGCACTCGGCGATCACGGTGGGACCACTGACGACTGCGGTGGCGGCGCACCGCTTCCACCCTCGATGGCTCGACCCTCTCCACTGGTTGGTGCATTCCTGCATGTTCCGACTCCAGAAGTGCAGCTTCAGGGAATCTCGGCTGCCTCCAGTGAACCTGTTGGGACTCCGGACGGGGGGCATCGACGGAAGGCAGACCGGACTCCAGATGGGGAGCAGCCAAGCGCCGACTCTGATTCGCGCACGCCAGACCTTGCTCCGGACGGGCGGTGTCGCGGCCTCGGTGATGGCACGCTCAGGGTGACGGCGGATGCCACGGCGACAGGGAATGGATCGCGTGGCAGTCCCACTGGGTCGGCAGTGGCAACCAGCACCGGCGGTCCAAGATGGACACACCAATTCGCGCCATCGCCAGACGTTGATGCGAGCAACAATTCTCTCTCCAAGGCGACATGCTTCGACGTTTCTCTGCGGAGTAGCCCTTCCGGCACAGCAGGTGGCCGGAACCAGCGTACACGGTCTCGGCCAACTTCCACATCTGGCACAGTCATCGCCTTGCATGATATTAGTGATGGTGCTACTTCGATGGCAACGACCCATCGGCTACAAGATGCCGTCCACCACAAACATAAAAAGAAAAAGACCCCACCTTGTTCCTGGCATGCAGGGCGGATGGATTGGTGCGTAGGCGCAATCAGCGAGCTTTGCGCCGCCTTCCACGCTCGCAACTGAACCGTACGCACACGCCGGATCCTCCACTGGTTCCCAAGGATGACTTCGTGGAGATGCCACGGATCATGCCCCTTCCATCGCCACCAGAACCACACCACAGCCAAGGCACCACTAACAAAGATGTTGAATGTTATATTTGCACGAATGAAAAAACCAAGCACTGCACGAAGTACAACAAATGGTAAAGTAGAGACTTCGGCAACAGCATCACCTCCAACAGTCCAAGGTGAACCAGTGTGACCCCAAATCTCCACAGCTGAACCGGCTTGAGGACCAGCCCATTCTTGAGGCGGTCACCCATTAGACTGGACTTATAACGCTGTTCATACGTTCAAAAAGTCAAACACTTCTGTATTATAACCTGTTGTTGTTTATTGTTCCAGATATCGTCTGACCAGACCAATGTTCAAGTTTTTTTTTTTCTCTTGCATCCAAGTTTTGTTATGGTACAACCTTGTTAGTGTGACGCACCCGACATCGCCCCACGTAAATAGTTACGTCATATACACACGCTGTACATAACACACACACACACTCTTCGATGCACTCACGACACAATTATATTTATAACCACGTAGGCACATATCTTTGTAAAAAGGGGGGATGTCATGATATTCAAACACACACATCATGATAGACACACCAACAGACAAATCAGAACACACAACACCACAACCAATGACAGAAAGATATAAAAGCACAGACACGACCCCCGGTGGTCAGTATTGGCTGCAGAGGAGAACCAGGACACATCTGTTACCAAACACACTCAGGGAGACAGCACGTGCAGAGTATCCAGAACGAACTGTATTATAAGAGTTATAATAAAATAGAGTTGTACCACATACAACTGTGTTGGCTCATCTGTGCACCAGAGCACCCAACACCACAGAGGGGAAAGAAGATTTTCCCCCATCTGATTCACAGTCCCTTGCCACCACCTCGCTAATTCATTTCAAATACTCTTTCTCAAATCTAGTCCAACTTCTCCTCTTCAATAAATGTCCACGCCTCCTCTGCCGTCTCGAAGTAGTGGTGTTTACCCTGGTGTGTAACCCACAGTCTTGCCGGCTGCAACATTCCGGATTTCACTTTCCTCTTGTGGAGCACCGCCTTGGCCCGATTGAAACTCGCCCTCCTTCTCGCCACCTCCGCACTCCAATCCTGATACACGCGGATCACCGCGTTCTCCCACCCGTTGCTCCGTGTATTTTTCGCATATCTCAGGACCATCACCCTGTCCTTGTAGCGGTGGAACCTCACCACTATTGCTCGAGGGTTTTCTCCTGCCTTTGGTCTTCTCACGAGGACTCGGTACGCTCCCTCCACTTCCAGGGGGCCCGTCGGGGCCTCAGCTCCCATTAAGGTATTTGAGCATTGTGCTCACATACGCCCCAACGTCCGCTCCCTCTGCCCCTTCGGGAAGCTCAAGATTCTTAAGTTCTTCCTCCTCGAGCTATTTTCCAGGGCTTCCAGTCTTTCCATACACCTCTTATGCAGTGCCTCGTGCGTCTCCGTCTTCACCACCAAGCCCTGTATCTCATCCTCATTTTCGGCAGCTTTTGCCTTCACTCCACGGAGCTCCATCTCTTGGGTCTTCTGCGCCTCCTTTAACACCTCAATCGCCTGCAGCATCGGCGCCAGCACCTCCTTCTTGAGCTCCTCCACACATCGCCAGAGGAACTCCTGCTGTTCCAGGCCCCATACCAACTGGCCTCCCTCCGCCGCCATCTTGCTTCTCACTTCCCTTCTTTGCCGCTGCTCCAGAGGATCCTCCACAATCTGGCCACTATTATCTCTTCTGTCCATTCACATCCGGGGGGACTCCCTTCTATGTCGCCTCACAGTGGGTTTAGCCTTCGAAAATTGCCATTGGGGCTCCTGATAAGAGCCCAAAAGTCCGTTAAAACGGGAGGTGCCGAAACGTGCGACTTAGCTGGTCATCGCCGCACCCGGAAGTCGAACCTGACTTCTTTCATTGCATTTTGTTATAGTTTTAGTCCAATTTAATCATTTATATCCATATGAGAGGGCAACACAGCCCTTATCACTAACACAACATCTCCGACAATGCAGCATTCCCTCAGTACTGCCCCTCTGACAGTGCAGCACTCCCTCAGTACTGACCCTTTAACAGTGCAGCACTCCCTCAGTACTGCCCCTCTAACAGTGCAGCACTCCCTCAGTACTGACCCTTTAACAGTGCAGCACTCCCTCAGTACTGACCCTTTAACAGTGCAGCACTCCCTCAGTTCTGACCCTCTGACAGTGCAGCACTCCCTCAGTACTGACCCTATGACAGTGCAGCGCTCCCTCACTACTGATCCTTTAACAGTGCAGCACTCCCTCAGTACTGACCCTCTGACAGTGTAGCACTCCCTCAGTACTGACCCTCTGACAGTGCAGCACTCCCTCAGTACTGACCCTCTGACAGTGCAGCACTCCCTCAGTACTAACCCTCCGACAGTGCAGCACTCCCTCAGTACTGACCCTCTGACAGTGCAGCACTCCCTCAGAACTGACCCTCTGACAGTGCAGCACTCCCTCAGTACTGATCCTCTGACAGTGTGGCACTCCCTCAGTACTGACCCTCTGACAGTGCAGCACTCCCTCAGTACTGACCCTATGACAGTGCAGCAGTCCCTCAAAACAGTTCCTCTGACAGTGCAGCACTCCCTCAGTAATGACCTCTGACAGTGCAGCACTCCCTCAGTACTGACCCTCTGACAGTGCGATATTCCTTGGTACTGACCGTCTGATAGAGCGGTACTCCCTCTGACAGTGCAGCACTCCCTCAGTACTGACCCTATGACAGTGCAGCAGTCCCTCAAAACAGTTCCTCTGACAGTGCAGCACTCCCTCTGTACTGAACCCCTGACAGTGCAGCACTGCCTCAGTACTGACCCTCTGACTGGACAGCACTGCCTCAGCACTGACTCTCTGACAGTGCAGCACTCCCTCAGTTCTGATCCTCTGACAGTGTGGCACTCCCTCAGTACTGACCCTCTGACAGTGCAGCACTCCCTCAGTACTGACCCTATGACAGTGTGGCACTCCCTCAGTACTGACCCTCTGACAGTGTGGCACTCCCTCAGTACTGACCCTCTGACAGTGCAGCACTCCCTCTGTACTGACCCTCTGACAGTGCAGCGCTCCCTCAGTACTGACCCTCTGACAGTGCAGCACTCCCTCAGTACTGACACTCTGACAGTGCAGCACTCCCTCAGTACCGACCCTCTGACAGTGCGGCACTCCCTCAGTACTGACCCTCTGACAGTGCAGCTCTCCCTCAGTACTGACCCTCTGACAGTGCAGCAGTCCCTCAGAACAGTTCCTCTGACAGTGCAGCACTCCCTCAGTAATGACCTCTGACAGTGCAGCACTCCCTCAGTACTGACCCTCCGACAGTGCAGCACTCCCTCAGTACTGACCCTCTGACAGTGCAGCACTCCCTCAGAACTGACCCTCTGACAGTGCAGCACTCCCTCAGTACTGATCCTCTGACAGTGTGGCACTCCCTCAGTACTGACCCTCTGACAGTGCAGCACTCCCTCAGTACTGACCCTATGACAGTGCAGCAGTCCCTCAAAACAGTTCCTCTGACAGTGCAGCACTCCCTCAGTAATGACCTCTGACAGTGCAGCACTCCCTCAGTACTGACCCTCTGACAGTGCGATATTCCTTGGTACTGACCGTCTGATAGAGCGGTACTCCCTCTGACAGTGCAGCACTCCCTCAGTACTGACCCTATGACAGTGCAGCAGTCCCTCAAAACAGTTCCTCTGACAGTGCAGCACTCCCTCTGTACGGAACCCCTGACAGTGCAGCACTGCCTCAGTACTGACCCTCTGACTGGACAGCACTGCCTCAGCACTGACTCTCTGACAGTGCAGCACTCCCTCAGTTCTGATCCTCTGACAGTGTGGCACTCCCTCAGTACTGACCCTCTGACAGTGCAGCACTCCCTCAGTACTGACCCTATGACAGTGTGGCACTCCCTCAGTACTGACCCTCTGACAGTGTGGCACTCCCTCAGTACTGACCCTCTGACAGTGCAGCACTCCCTCTGTACTGACCCTCTGACAGTGCAGCGCTCCCTCAGTACTGACCCTCTGACAGTGCAGCACTCCCTCAGTACTGACACTCTGACAGTGCAGCACTCCCTCAGTACCGACCCTCTGACAGTGCGGCACTCCCTCAGTACTGACCCTCTGACAGTGCAGCTCTCCCTCAGTACTGACCCTCTGACAGTGCAGCAGTCCCTCAGAACAGTTCCTCTGACAGTGCAGCACTCCCTCAGTAATGACCTCTGACAGTGCAGCACTCCCTCAGTACTGACCCTCTGACAGTGCGACATCCCTTGGTACAGACCATCTGATAGAGCGGCACTCCCTCAGTACTGACCCTCTGACAGTGCAGCACTCCCTCAGTACTGACTGTCTGACAGTGCAGCACTCCCTCAGTACTGACCCTCTGACAGTGCAGCAGTCCCTCAAAACAGTTCCTCTGACAGTGCAGCACTCCCTCAGTAATGACCTCTGACAGTGCAGCACTCCCTCAGTACTGACCCTCTGACAGTGCGATATTCCTTGGTACTGACCGTCTGATAGAGCGGTACTCCCTCAGTACTGACCCTCTGACAATGCATCGCTCCCTCAGCACCAACCTTTCTGACCGTGCAGCGCTCCCTCAGTACTGACCCTCTGACAGTGCGGCACTCCCTCAGTACTGACACTCTGACAGTGCAGCGCTCCCTCAGTACTGACCCACTGACAGTGCAGCACTCCCTCAGTAATGACCCTCTGACAGTGCAGCACTCCTTTAGTACTGAACTTCTGACAGTCCAGCACTCCCTCAGTACTGACCCTCTGACAGTGCACCACTCCCTCAGTACTGACCCTCTGACAGTGCGGCACTCCCTCAGTACTGACCCTCTGACAGTGCAGCACTCCCTCAGTAATGACCCTCTGACAGTGCAGCACTCCTTTAGTACTGAACTTCTGACAGTCCAGCACTCCCTCAGTACTGACCCTCTGACAGTGCGGCACTCCCTCAGTACTGACCCTCTGACAGTGCAGCACTCCCTCAGTACTGACTCTCTGCCGGTGCAGCTCTCCCTCAGTACTGACCCTCTGGCAGTGCGGTACTTCCTCAGTACTGACCCTCTGACAGTGCAGCACTCTCTCAGTACTGACCCTCTGAGAGTGCAGCACTCCCTCAGAACTGACCCTCTGACAGGGCAGCGCTTCCTCTGTACTGACCCTCTGACAATAGAACGTTACAGCGCAGTACAGCCCCTCCGGCCCTCGATATTGCGCCGACCTGTGAAACCACTCTAAAGCCCATCTATACTATTCTCTTATTATCTATATGCGTATCCAATGACCATTTAAATGCCCTTAATTTTGGCGATTCCACTACTGTTGCAGGCAGGACATTCCACGCCCTGACTACTCTCTGAGTAAAGAACCTACCTCTGACATCTGTCCTATATCTACCTCCCCTCAATTTAAAGCTATGTCCCCTCGTGCTAGACATCACCATCCGAGGAAAAAGGCTCTCACTGTTCATCCTATCCAATCCTCTGATCATCTTGTATGCCTCAATTAAGTCACCTCTTAACCTTCTTCTCTCTAACGAAAACAGCCTCAAGTCCCTCAGCCTTTCCTCATAAGATCTTCCCTCCATACCAGGCAACATTCTGGTAAATCTCCTCTGGACCCTTTCCAATGCTTCCACATCCTTCCTATAATGCGGCGACCAGAATTGCATGCAATACTCTAAATGCGGCTGCGCCAGGGTTTTGTACAGCTGCAACATGACCTCATGGCTCCGAAACTCAATCCCTCTACCAATAAAAGCTAAAACATCGTACGCCTTCTTAACAACCCTATCAACCTGGGTGGCAACTATGTACATGGACACCGAGATCTCTCTGCTCATCCACACTACCAAGAATCTTACCATTAGCCCAATACTCGGTATGAATCACCTCACTCTTTTCTGCATGTAACTCCATTTGCCACCTCTCAGCCCAGGTCTGCAGCTTATCTATGTCCCTCTGTAACTTGTAACATCCTTCCGCATTGTTCACAACTCCACCGACTTTAGTGTCATCTGCAAATTTACTTACCCATCCTTCTACGCCCTCCTCCAGGTCATTTATAAAAATGACAAACAGCAGTGGCCCCAAAACAGATCCTTGTCGTACACCACTAGTAACTGGACTCCAGTCTGAACATTTCCCATCAACCACCACCCTCTGTCTTCTTACAGCTAGCCAATTTCCGATCCAAACTGCTAAATCACCCTCAATCCCATGCCTCCGTATTTTCTGCAAAAGCCTACCATGGGGAACCTTATCAAACGCTTTACTGAAATCCATATACACCACATCAACTGCTTTACCCTCATCCACCTGTTTGGTCACCTTCTCAAAGAACTCAATGAGGTTTGTGAGGCATGATCTACCCTTCACAAAACCGTGTTGACTATCTCTAATCAAATTATTCCTTTCTAGATGATTATAAATCCTATCTCTTATAATCCTTTCCAAGACTTTGCCCACAACAGAAGTAAGGCTCACTGGTCTATAGTTACAGGGGTTGTCTCTACTCCCCTTCTTGAACAAGGGGACAACATTTGCTATCCTCCAGTCTTCTGGCACTATTCCTGTAGAAAATGATGACTTAAAGATCAAAGCCAAAGGCTCATCAATCTCCTCCCTAGCTTCCCATAGAATCCTAGGATAAATCCCATCCGGCCCAGGGGACTTATCTATTTTCACACTTTCCAGAATTGCTAACACCTCCTCCTTATGAACCTCAATCCCGTCTAGTCTAGTAACCTGTATCTCAGTACTCTCCTTGACAACATTGTCTTTGTCCTGTGTGAATACTGACAAAAAATATTCATTTGGCGCCTCTCCTATCTCCTCGGACTCCACGCACAACTTTCCACTACTGTCCTTGACTGGCCCTACTCTTACCCTAGTCATTCTTTTATTCCTGACATAGCTATAGAAAGCTTTAGGGTTTTCCTTGATCCTACCTGCCAAGGACTTTTCATGCCCCTTCCTCAGCTCTCTCTTTAGGTCCTTCCTAGCTAACTTGTAACTCTCAAGCGCCCTAACTGAACCTTCACATCTCATCTGTACATAAGCCTCCTTCTTCCTTTTGACAAGTCATTCAGCTACTTTAATAAACCACAGTTCCCTCGCTCGACCACTTCCTCCCTGCCTGACAGGTACATACTTATCAAGGACACGCAGTAGCTGTTCCTTGAACAAGCTCCACATTTCAATTGTGCCCATCCCCTGCAGTTTCCTTCCCCATCCTATGCATCCTAAGTCTTGCCTAATCGCATCATAATTGCCTTTCCCCCAGCTATAACTCTTGCCCTGCGGTATATACCTATCCCTTTCCATCGCTGAAGTAATGTAACCAAATTGTGGTCACTATCACCAAAGTGCTCACCTACCTCCAAATCTAACACCTGGCCTGGTTCATTACCCAGTACCAAATCCAATGTGGCCTTGCCTCTTGTTGTCCCAGCTACATACTGTGTCAGGAAACCCTCCTGCAGACATTGGACAAAAACGGACCCATCTAAAGTACTCGAACTATAGCGTTTCCAGTCAATATTTGGAAAGTTAAAGTCCCCCGTAACAACTACCCTGTTGCTTTCGCTCCTATCCAGAATCATCTTTGCAATCCTTTCCTCTACATCTCTGGAACTTTTAGGAGGCCTATAGAAAACCCCTAACAGGGTGACCTCACCTTCCCTGGTTCTAACTTCAGCCCATACTACCTCAGTAGACGAGTCTCATCAAACGTTCTTTCTACCACTGTAATACTGTCCTTGACTAACAATGCCACCCCTCCCCCTCTTTTACCACCTTCCCTGAGCTTACTGAAACATCTAAACCCCGGAACCTGCAACAACCATTCCTGTCTCTGCTCTATCCATGTCTCCGAAATGGCCACAACATCGATGTCCTAGGTACCAACCCATGCTGAAAGTTCACCCACCTTATTCTGGATGCTTCTGGCATTGAAGAAGACACACTTCAAACCACCTTCCTGCAAACTTGGAAACCTTACTCATGACCTCAATACCCTCAACCTCCTGTATAATGGCGCTACAATTCAGGTTCCCATCCCCCTGCTGAATTAGTTTAAGCCCTCCCGAAGAGCATTAGCAAATTTCCCACCCAGGATATTGGTACCCCTCTGGTTCAGGTGTAGACCATCCCGTTTGTAGAGGTCCCACCTACACCAGGTATCTGAATCCCTCCCTCCTGCGCCATCCCTGTCGCCACATATTCACCTGTTCTCTCTCCCTATTCCTCATCTCACTAGCACGTGACACAGGTAACAACCCAGAAATAATGGGGGAAATTCTCCCCCAACTGCGCGATGTCCGCCGACTGGCGCACAAAACGGCGCCAATTAGACGGGCATCTTTGGGGGCCGAGCCCCGACTTTGAGGGGCTAGGCCGGCGCCGGAGGGATTTCCGCCCCGCCAGCTGGCGGAAACGGCGTTTGTTGCCCCGCCAGCTGGCGCGGAAATGATATCCCCGGGCGGCGCATGCGCGGGAGTGTCAGCGGCCGCTGACAGTTTCCCGCGCATGCGCAGTGGGGAGAGTCTCTTCCGCCGGAAGGGAAAGAGTGCCCCCACGGCACAGGCCCACCCGCGGATCGGTGGGCCCCGATCGCGGGCCAGGCCACCGTGGGGGCACCCCCCGGGGTCAGATCGCCCCGCACACCCCCAGGACTCCGGAGCCCGCCCACGCCGCCTTGTCCCGCCAGTAAATACCTACTTTAATTTACGCCGGCGGGACAGGCAATTTCTCGGCGGGACTTAGGCCCATCCGGGCCGGAGAATTAAGCGGGGGGGCCCGCCAACCGGCGCGGCCCGATTCCCATCCCCGCCCAATCTCCGGTACCGGAGACTTCGGCAACCGGCGGGAGCGGGATTCACGGCGGCCAACGGCCATTCTCCGACCCGCTGGGGGGGTCGGAGAATGACGCCCAATATCTCTGTTTGTTCTAGCTCTAAGATTCCACCCTGTACTGAGGGAGTGTTGCAGTGTCAGAGGGTCAGTACTGAGGGAGTGCTGCACTGTCAGAGGGTCAGTACTGAGGGAGTGTTGCAGTGTCAGAGGGTCAGTACTGAGGGAGTGCTGCACTGTCAGAGGGTCAGTACTGAGGGAGTGTTGCAGTGTCAGAGGGTCAGTACTGAGGGAGTGCCGCACTGTCAGAGGGTCAGTACTGAGGGAGTGCCGCACTATCAGAGGGTCAGTACTGAGGGAGTGTAGCACTGTCAGAGGGTCAGTAGTGAGGGAGTGCCGCACTATCAGAGGGTCAGTACTGTGGCAGTGCTGCACTGTCAGAGGGTCAGTACTGAGGGAGTGCCGCACTGTCAGAGGGTCAGTAGTGAGGGAGTGCCGCACTATCAGAGGGTCAGTACTGAGGGAGTGCTGCACTGTCAGTGGGTCAGTAGTGAGGGAGTGCCGCACTGTCAGAGGGTCAGTACTGTGGCAGTGCTGCACTGTCAGAGGGTCAGTACTGAGAGAGTATTGAGGGAGCGCTGCACTGTCAGAGGGTCAGTACTGAGGGAGTGCCGCACTATCAGAGGGTCAGTACTGAGGGAGTGCTGCACTGTCAGTGGGTCAGTACTGAGGGAGTGCTGCACTGTCAGAGGGTCAGTACTGAGGGAGTGCTGCACTGTCAGAGGATCAGTACTGAGGGAGTGCTGCACTGTCAGACTGTCAGTACTGAGGGAGTGCTGCACTGTCAGAGGGTCAGTAGTGAGGGAGTGCCGCACTATCAGAGGGTCAGTACTGAGGGAGTGCTGCACTGTCAGTGGGTCAGTACTGAGGGAGTGCTGCACTGTCAGAGGGTCAGCACTGTGGCAGTGCTGCACTGTCAGAGGGTCAGTACTGAGGGAGTATTGAGGGAGCGCTGCACTGTCAGAGGGTCAGTACTGAGGGAGTGCTGCACTGTCAGAGGGTCAGTACTGAGGGAGTGCCGCACCGTCAGAGGGTCAGTACTGAGGGAGTGCCGCACTGTCAGAGGGTCAGTACTGAGGGAGTGCTGCACTGTCAGAGGGTCAGTACTGAGGGAGTGCTGCACTGTCAGAGGGTCAGTACTGAGAGAGTGCCGCACTGTCAGAGGGTCAGTACTGAGGGAGTGCTTAACTGTTGCAGGATCATGGATCTCTGTGATAGAATGTACCTCCTGATGTCTGATCAGGTGCAACTCTGACCTCTTTGTCTTTTCAAAAGAAGAATGTTGGTGAAGTTGACCGAATCTCCCGAACACTGGGTCGCAATGATCAACACCGCACGTGTTTGTATCAACTAAGTGAAATCTGGTTTTATTAATCCAGGTGCTGCATTGCTGAATCTCAGATGCTCTCTAGGGGGTGGTTTAGCACAGGGCTAAATAGCTCGCTTTTAAAGCAGACCAAGGCAGGCCAGCAGCGCTTTTCAATTCCCGTCCCAGCCTCCCAGAACAGGCGCCGGAATGTGGCAACTAGGGGCTTTTCACAGTAACTTCATTTGAAGCCTACTTTTCATTTTCATTTCTGTGTTCATCACAGAGAATAGAACGCTGCATCTAGCCGTTCACTTTTCTCACACCGATTAATCCTTCAAAATCTGCTTTTTAAATCAGACACCACCGTCACTGATCACAAACAGGGCCCGAAACTGACAAAGGGGAAGTGGGGGAGAAGACTTACAGTCATTTCGAAAAAGTGATTCACCATCGGGAAGTACATTTCAAAAAAATGTTTCTGTTAATGTGGCAAACTAAAATATGAACTCACTAACCAGCAGCTTCCCATTGAGGCTGGGTTTCTATGTTTTCACCAGACATATTGCACAGTTCCTGAAGGTGCTGATTCTCACTGGGGGACAGTTCCTGAAGGTGCTGACTCTCACTGGGGGACAGTTCCTGAAGGTGCTGACTCTCACTGGGACACAGTTCCTGAAGGTGCTGATTCTCACTGGGGGACAGTTCCTGAAGGTGCTGACTCTCACAGGGACACAGTTCCTGAAGGTGCTGACTCTCACTGGGAGACAGTTCCTGAAGGTGCTGACTCTCATTAGGGCACAGTTCCTGAAGGTGCTGATTCTCACTGGGACACAGTTCCTGAAGGTGCTGACTCTCACTGGGACACAGTTCCTGAAGGTGCTGACTCTCACAGGGAGACAATTCGTGAAGGTGCTGACTCTCACTGGGATACAGTTCCTGAAGGTGCTGACTCTCACAAGGGGACAATTCGTGAAGGTGCTGACTCTCACTGGGGGACAGTTCCTGATGGTGCTGACTCTCACTGGGACACAGTTCCTGAAGGTGCTGACTCTCACTGGGGGACAGTTCCTGAAGGTGCTGACTCTCACTGGGACACAGTTCCTGAAGGTGCTGATTCTCACTGGGACACAGTTCCTGAAGGTGCTGACTCTCACAGGGACACAGTTCCTGAAGGTGCTGACTCTCACTGGGAGACAGTTCCTGAAGGTGCTGACTCTCATTAGGGCACAGTTCCTGAAGGTGCTGATTCTCACTGGGACACAGTTCCTGAAGGTGCTGACCCTCACTGGGACACAGTTCCTGAAGGTGCTGACTCTCACTGGGGGACAGTTCCTGAAGGTGCTGACTCTCACAGGGAGACAATTCGTGAAGGTGCTGACTCTCACTGGGGGACAGTTCCTGAAAGTGCTGACTCTCACTGGGATACAGTTCCTGAAGGTGCTGACTCTCACAGGGGGACAATTCGTGAAGGTGCTGACTCTCACTGGGGGACAGTTCCTGATGGTGCTGACTCTCACTGGGACACAGTTCCTGAAGGTGCTGACTCTCACCGGGATACAGTTCCTGAAGGTGCTGACTCTCACTGGGGGACAGTTCCTGAAGGTGCTGACTCTCACTGGGGGGCTGTTCCTGAAGGTGCTGACTGTCACTGGGACACAGTTCCTGAAGGTGCTGACACTCACTGGGGGACAGTTCCCGAAGGTGCTGCCTCTCACTGGGGTAAAGTTCCTGTAGGTGCTGACTCTCACTGGGGGACAGTTCCTGAAGGCGCTGACTCTCACTGGGGACAGTTCCTGAAGGTGCTGACTCTCACTGGGGTCAGTTCCTGAAGGTGCTGACTCTCACTGGGAGACAGTTCCTGAAGGTGCTGACTCTCACTGGGGACAGTTCCGGAAGTTGCTGACTCTCACTGATGGACAGTTCCTGAATGTGCTGACTCTCACAGGGGACAATTCCTGAAGGTGCTGACTCTCACTGGGACACAGTTCCTGAAGGTGCTGACTCTCACAGGGGGACAATTCCTGAAGGTGCTGATTCTCACTGGGGCACAGTTCCTGAAGGTGCTGACTCTCACTGGGGTACAGTTCCTGAAGGTGCTGACTCTCACTGGGACACAATTCCTGAAGGTGCTGACTCTCACTGGGGTACAGTTCCTGAAGGTGCTGACTCTCACTGGGACACAGTTCCTGATGGTGCTGACTCTCACTGGGGGACTGTTCCTGAAGGTGCTGACTCTCACTGGGGTACAGTTCCTGAAGGTGCTGACTCTCATTGGGAGACAGTTCCTGAAGGTGCTGACTCTCACTGGGGGACAGTTCCTGAAGGTGTTGACTCTCACTGGGACACAGTTCCTGAAGGTGCTGACCCTCACTGGGGGACAGTTCCTGAAGGTGCTGTCTGTCACTTGTAGACAGTTCCTGAAGGTGCTGACTCACTGGGGGACAGTTCCTGAAGGTGCTGACTCTCACTGGGACACAGTTCCTGATGGTGTTGACTCTCACTGGGACGCAGTTCCTGAAGGTGCTGACTCTCACTGGGAGACAGTTCCATAAGGTGCTGACTCTCACTGGGAGACAGTTCCATAAGGAGCTGATTCTCACTGGGGGACAGTTCCTGAAGGTGCTGACCCTCACTGGGGGACAGTTCCGGAAGATGCTGACTCTCACTTGTAGACAGTCCCTGAAGGTACTGACTCACTGGGGGACAGTTCCTGAAGGAGCTGACTCTCACATGGTGACAGTTCCTGAAGGTGCTGACTCTCACTGGGGTACAGTTCCTGAAGGTGCTGACTCTCACTGGGACACAATTCCTGAAGGTGCTGACTCTCACTGGGGTACAGTTCCTGAAGGTGCTGACTCTCATCGGGATACAGTTCCTGAAGGTGCTGACTCTCACTGGGACACAGTTCCTGAAGGTGCTGACTCTCACTGCGGGACAGTTCCTGAAGGTGCTGACTCTCACTGGGGTACAGTTCCTGAAGGTGCTGACTCTCACTGGGAGACAGTTCCTGAAGGTGCTGACTCTCACTGGGGGACTGTTCCTGAAGGTGCTGACTCTCACTGGGGTACAGTTCCTGAAGGGGCTGACTCTCACTGGGAGACAGTTCCTGAAAGTGCTGACTCTCACTGGGGGACAGTTCCTGAAGGTGTTGACTCTCACTGGGACACAGTTCCTGAAGGTGCTGACTCTCACTGGGGGTCAGTTCCTGAAGGTGTTGACTCTCACTGGGACACAGTTCCTGAAGGTGCGGACTCTCACTGGGACACAGTTCCTGAAGGTGCTGACCCTCACTGGGGGACAGTTCCTGGGGGTGCTGTCTGTCACTTGTAGACAGTTCCTGAAGGTGCTGACTCACTGGGGGACAGTTCCTGAAGGTGCTGACTCTCACTGGGACGCAGTTCCTGAAGGTGCTGACTCTCACTGGGAGACAGTTCCATAAGGTGCTGACTCTCACTGGGAGGCAGTTCCATAAGGTGCTGATTCTCACTGGGGGCCAGTTCCTGAAGGTGCTCACCCTCACTGGGGGACAGTTCCGGAAGATGCTGACTCTCACCTGTAGATAGTCCCTGAAGGTACTGACTCACTGGGGGACAGTTCCTGAAGGAGCTGACTCTCACATGGTGACAGTTCCTGAAGGTGCTGATGCTCACTGGGAGACAGTTCCTGAAGGTGCTGACTCTCACTGGGAGACCGTTCCTGAAGCTGCTGACTCTCACTGGGGGACAGTTCCTGAAGCTGCTGACTCTCACTGGGACACTGTTCCTGAAGGAGCTGACTCTCACTGGGGACAGTTCCTGAAGGTGTTGACTCTCACTGGGGTACAGTTCCTGAAGGTGCTGACCCTCACTGGGGGACAGTTCCTGAAGGTGCTGTCTCTCACTTGTAGACAGTTCCTGAAGGTGCTGACTCACTGGGGGATGTGGTGTTGGGTTCTCTGGTGCACAGATGAGCCAACACAGTTGTATGTGGTACAACTCTATTTTATTTTAACTCTTTTATACAGTTCGTTCTGGATACTCTACACGTGCTGTCTTCCTGAGTGTGTCGTGTAGCAGGTCTGTCCTTGTCCTTGCCTCCAGCTAATACTGACCACCAGGTGTCGTGTTTGTGCTTTTATATCTTTCTGTGATTGGTTGTGGTGTTGTGTGTTCTGATTTGTCTGTTGGTGTGTCTATCATGACGTGTGTTTTTGAATATCATGACATCCCTCCTTTTTACAAAGATATGTGCCTACGTGGTTATAAATATGATCGTGTCGTGAGTGCATCTAAGAGTGTGTGCGTGTGTTGTGTACAGCGTGTGTATATGACTTAACTATTTACATGGGGCGATGTCGGGTGCGTCACACTAACAAGGTTGTACCATAACAAAACATGAATGCGAGAAAAAAAAAAAACTTGAACAGTGGTCCGGTCAGACGATATCTGGAACGATAGACAACAACAGGTTATAATACAGAAGTGTTTGACTTTTTTGAACGTATGAACAGCGTTATAAGTCCAGTCTTATGGGTGACCGCCTCAAGAATACGCTGGTCCTCAAGCCGGTTCAGCTGTGGAGATTTGGGTTCACACTGGTTCACCTTGGACTGTTGGAGGTGATGCTGTTGCCGAAGTCTCTACTTTTCCATTTGTTGTACTTCGTGCAGTGCTTGGTTTTTCATTCGTGCAAATATAACATTCAACATCTTTGTTAGTGTTGCCTTGGCTGTGGGTTGGTTTACTACGTTTTTTTGCTAGCCAGGTGTATATTGTAGCGCGTTCTAACAGCCTGTAACACAGTTCCTTCGTGTACTTCTATGTGCTGAGATGTTACTGCAGTTAGTAAGGCCTTAATTATCTGCAACTGAACACCTTCGTCGGTTTGTGGTCCTTGAGAACAACCACATATTGTCTCTATAATTCTATCAATTAATTTCTGTAAACAGTCAGATGATGTGCTGACTATGCGGGGACATTTCGACTGGCATGCCAACTCAAAAGGGAGAAAATACTTGTCTGCTTCAATAAAGTTTGCCCTGGATTTGACAGGTGGCAAGGTCCCAGAAACAGCCTTAGCTTCTGCATGGGGAGGATTTTAGCTGCTGTGGCCTGGTCACGGGTGGCGATGGAAGGGGCATGATCCGTGGCATCTCCACGAAGTCATCCTTGGGAACCAGTGGAGGATCCGGCGTGTGCGTATGGTTCAGTTGCGAGCGTGGAAGGCGGCGCAAAGCTCGCTGATTGCGCCTACGCCCCAATCCATCCGCCCTGCATGCCAGGAACAAGGTGGAGTCTTTTTTCTTTTAATGTTTGTGGTGGACGGCATCTTGTAGCCGATGGGTCGTTGCCATCGAAGAAGCACCATCACTAATATCATGCAAGGCGATGACTGTGCCAGATGTGGAAGTTGGCCGAGACCGTGCACGCTGGTTCCGGCCACCTGCTGTGCCGGAAGGGCGACTCCGCAGAGAAACGTCGAAGCATGTCGCCTTGGAGAGAGAATTGTTGCTCGCATCAACGTCTGGCGATGGCGCGAATTGGTGTGTCCGTCTTGGACCGCCGGTGCTGGTCGCCACTGCCGACCCAGTGGGACTGCCACGCGATCCATTCCCTGTCGCTGTGGCATCCGCCGTCACCCTGAGTGTGCCATCACCGAGGCCGCGACACCGCCCGTCCGGAGCAAGGTCTGGCGTGCGCGAATCAGAGTCGGCGCTTGGCTGCTCCCCATCTGGAGTCCGGTCTGCCTTCTGTCGATACTCCCCGTCCGGAGTCCCAACAGGTTCACTGGAGGCAGCCGAGATTCCCTGAAGCTGCACTTCTGGAGTCGGAACATGCAGGAATGCACCGACCAGTGGAGAGGCTCGAGCCATCGAGGGTGGAAGCGGTGCGCCGCCACCGCAGTCGTCAGTGGTCCCACCGTGATCGTCGAGTGCCTCGGTACGCACTAGGCGAGGTCTGTCACCTTGCACCTTTTGCATGGGAAGTGGGATGCTGTCGTCACTCGTCTCACATCCCGTGGATAGATCCTCATTAGCAGCTTGCTGTTCACTAGGGTTGGGTAAATTGTCAGAGTTTTCATCTGGTGGTGCACACCATGTCGGTGGACTGTCATTGTCTTGCCGTTGTCCTTCATTTGGGCTTTTCTTCTCAGGTGCCTCATATGTATCTTTGTCTAATGTACATGCCTTCATGGTCTCTGGGTCTGATTTTGCTGGGACTGGCATGGTCACAGTCTCTCTTTTACTGTTCTCAATTGCCCACATTATACTCCCCATACATAACTGCTTAATCACTGGGGTTAGTGTGGTTAAACATACAGGTAATTTCTTTAGCAAATCCTCAGTATCCTTCTGTGATCGTGCAGCATTATTAATCTCTGTTCGACTACAGTGATTCTGAAGGTCAGCGCATGAACCTTTTTTCTTCGGGCTTGGAAGAGGAGATTCCTTTGGCTTGTCTTCAGTTGGGCTTGAACAGTCATCAGCGCTGTGCCCTTCATTGTAGCATGAGAGACCGTCATGGTCATGCTGCTGTGCAGTGGAGCATGGTAGGCTGTCATAGCCTTCGCGCTGTTCACGTGAGCATGGCAGACTTGCATAGTCTGCCGCTGGTTGGTCAGGAGAGGTTGCTAGACCCTCATGGTCTTGTTCCTGCAAGGACTGCGCATCGGAGTCAAGCGTTTCTTCTATCGTGGAGGCTGTCCACGAGCTCTCTGTGGAGGCTTGTGACACTGGAGTCACTTCTTGTTCGTGCAAGGACTGCGCTCTGGAGTCTTGCGTTTCTGCAATTGTAGAGTCTGTCCACGAGCTTGCTGTGGAGGCTTGTGACACTGGAGTCACTTCTTGTTCATGCAAGGACTGCGCTCTGGAGTCTTGCGTTTCTGCAATTGTGGATTCTGTCCGCGAGCTTGCTGTGGAGGCTTGTGACTGTGGAGTCACTTCTTGTTCGCGCAAGGACTGCGCTCTGGAGTCTTGCATGCCTTCTTTCATAGAGTCGGGAACGTTGAGCGGGACGTGGACCATGCTCTGTGTGGCAGCAGGCCGCTCTCTGTGGGCTTGCACCGCTCTCTGTCTGTTAATGTCAGGCTGCAGCATCATCCGGTACTGATAAGTTGGGACGTCATATCTGCTGGATTGAAGATCTTCAAATCCGAAAAATGAATCTGCATCTGCGTCGGATTCAATGTGGGGGCCGCCAATGTGCAACACGAAAGGTTCGTCCGAGTCATAGTCATATAGGACCACGGAGCTATCATTGGGCTCGCGAGGTCCGGAAACACTGTAAAGATCGTCATCGAAGTATTCGAGGTCGGAATCATCGGCTTGTGCGTAGGTAACTGCTTGTTGGAGGGTTCTTCGGAGGTCAAATTCATCTCCTGGGTCAATTTGCGGCAATGTGCTGTCATTCCAGGTGAGGGAAGGTTGTTTTACAGCTTTAACAGATTTTTGTTTTTTTGATTTGGGACGTTTCCCCTTTAAATTGGTGCGGTCTGGGGCCTCTGACATCCTGACGCTCGGTATGTAGCACGTAGGAAGCGACTGCGCATGCGCAAATTGCTGTTCCTTTACCGATGGCCGTTTTCTTGACTGCGCATGCGCAGCATCTCGCGCATGCGCAAACGAAACTTCCGGTTCTGACTCTCACCGGGGGACAGTTCCTGAAGGAGCTCACGCTCACTGGGACACAGTTCCTGAAGGAGCTGATTCTCACTGGGACACAGCTCGTGACGGTGCTGACTGTCACTGGGACACAGCTCCTGAAGGTGCTGACTCTCACTGGGACACAGTTCCTGAAGGTGCTGACTCTCACTGGGACACAGTTCCTGAAGGTGCTGACTCTCACAGGGTGACAATTCGTGAAGGTGCTGACTCTCACTGGGACACAGTTCCTGAAGGTGCTGACTCTCACTGGGGACAGTTCCGGAAGTTGCTGACTCTCACTGATGGACAGTTCCTGAAGGTGCTGACTCTCACTGGGAGACAGTTCCTGAAGGTGCTGACTCTCACTGGGACACAATTCCTGAAGGCGCTGACTCTCACTGGGATATAGTTCCAGAAGGTGCTGACTCTCACTGGGAGACAGTTCCTGAAGGTGCTGACTCTCACTGGGGGATAGTTCCTGAAGGTGCTGACTCTCACGTGGGGACAATTCGTGAAGGTGCTGACTCTCACTGGGGGACAGTTCCTGAAGGTGCTGACTCTAACTGGGACACAATTCCTGAAGGTGCTGACTCTCACTGGGGTACAGTTCCTGAAGGTGCTGACTCTCACCGGGATACAGTTCCTGAAGGTGCTGACTCTCACTGGGACACAGTTCCTGAAGGTGCTGACTCTCACTGGGGGACTGGTCCTGAAGGTGCTGACTGTCACTGGGGCACAGTTCCTGAAGGTGCTGACTCTCACTGGGGTACAGTTCCTGAAGGTGCTGACTGTCACTGGGACACAGTTTCTGAAGGTGCTGACTCTCAATGGGGTACAGTTCCTGAAGGTGCTGGATCTCACTGGGAGACAATTCCTGAAGGTGCTGACCCTCACTGGGAGACAGTTCCTGAAGGTGCTGTCTCTCACTTGTAGACAGATCCTGAAGGTGCTGACTCACTGGGTGACATTTCCTGAAGGTGCTGACTCTCACTGGGAGACAGTTCCTGAAGGTGCTGACACTCACTGGGACACTGTTCCTGATGGTGTTGACTCTCACTGGGACGCAGTTCCTGAAGGTGCTGACTCTCACTGGGAGACAGTTCCATAAGGTGCTGACTCTCACTGGGACACAATTCCTGAAGGTGCTGACTCTCACTGGCGGACAGTTCCTGAAGGTGCTGACTCTCACTGGGACACAATTCCTGAAGGTGCTGACTCTCACTGGGGTACAGTTCCTGAAGGTGCTGACTCTCACCGGGATACAGTTCCTGAAGGTGCTGACTCTCACTGGGACACAGTTCCTGAAGGTGCTGACTCTCACTGGGGTACTATTCCTGAAGGTGCTGACTGTCACTGGGAGACAGTTCCTGAAGGTGCTGACTGTCACTGGGACACAGTTCCTCAAGGTGCTGACTCTCACTGGGAGACAATTCCTGAAGGTGCTGACTCTCACTGGGGGACAGTTCCTGAAGGTGCTGACTCTCACTGGGAGTCAGTTCCTGAAGGTGCTGAATCTCACTGGGAGACAGTTCCTGAAGCTGCTGACTCTCACTGGGGGACAGTTCCTGTAGGTGCTGACTCTCACTGGGGTACAGTTCCTGAAGGTGCTGACTGTCACTGGGACACAGTTCCTCAAGGTGCTGACTCTCACTGGGAGACAATTCCTGAAGGTGCTGACTCTCACTGGGGGACAGTTCCTGAAGGTGCTGACTCTCACTGGGAGTCAGTTCCTGAAGGTGCTGACTCTCAATGGGGGAAAGTTCCTGAAGGTTCTGACGCTCACTGGGACACTGTTCCTGAATATGCTGACTCTCACTGTGACACAGTTCCTGAAGGAGCTGACTCTCACTGGGACACAGCTCCTGACGGCGCTGACTCACACAGGGAGACAGTTCGTGAAGGTGCTGACTCTCACTGGGACACAGTTCCTGAAGGATCTGACTCTCACTGGGACACAGCTCCTGACGGCGCTGACTCTCACTGGGACACAGCTCCTGAAGGTGCTGACTCTCACAGGGTGACAATTCGTGAAGGTGCTGACTCTCACTGGGGGACAGTTCGTGAATGTGCTGACTCTCACTGGGGGACAGTTCCTGAAGGTGCTGACTCTCACTGGGACACAGTTCCTGAAGGTGCTGACTCTCACTGGGACACAGTTCCTGAAGGTGCTGACTCTCACAGGGTGACAATTGGTCAAGGTGCTGACTCTCATTGGGGGACAGTTCCCGAAGGTGCTGACTCTCACTGGGACACAGTTCCTGAAGGTGCTGACTCTCACTGGGGGACAGTTCCTGAAGGTGCTGACTCTCACAGGGGTAAATTCCTGAAGGTGCTGACTCTCACAGGGTGACAACTCGTGAAGGTGCTGACTCTCACTGGGACACAGTTTCTGAAGGTGCTGACTCTCACTGGGACACAGTTCCTGAAGGTGCTGACTCTCACTGGGACACAGTTCCTAAAGGTGCTGACTCTCACTGGGACACAGTTCCTGAAGGTGCTGACTCTCACTGGGATACAGTTCCTGAAGGTGCTGACTCTCACAGGGGAACAATTCGGGAATGTGCTGACTCTCACTGGGGACAGTTCCTGAAGGTGCTGACTCTCACTGGGAGACAGTTCCTGAAGGTTCTGAGTCTCACTGGGGGACTGTTCCTGAAGGTGCTGACTGTCACTGGGACACAGTTCGTGAAGTTGCTAAAAATCACTGGGGGACAGTTCCCGAAGGTGCTGACTCTCACTGCGGTACAGTTCCTGAAAGTGTTGACTCTCACTGGGGGACAGTTCCTGAAGGTGCTGACTATCAATGGGGTACAGTTCCTGAAGGTGCTGACTCTCACTCGGACACAGTTCCTGAAGGTACTGACTCTCACTGGGGGACAGTTCCTGAAGGTGCTGACTCTCACAGTGGGACAGTTCCTGAAGTTGCTGACTCCCACTGAGGGACAGTTTCTGAATAGGCTGACTCTCACTGGGACACAGTTCCAGAAAGTGCTGACTCTCACCGGGACACAGTTCCTGAAGGTGCTGACGCTCACTGGGGGACAGTTCCTGAAAGTGCTGACTCTCCCTGGGAGACAGTTGCTGAAGGTGCTGACTCTCACTGGGGGACAGTTCCTGAAGGTGCTGACTCTCACTGGGGTACAGTTCCTGAAGGTGCTGACTCTCACAGGGTGACAATTCGTGAAGGTGCTGACTCTCACTGGGACACAGTTCCTGAAGGTGCTGACTCTTACTGGGGGACAGTTCCTGAAGGTGCTGACTCTTACTGGGGGACAGTTCCTGAAGGTGCTGACTCTCACTGGGACACAGTTCCTGAAGGTGCTGACTCTCACAGGGTGACAATTCGTGATGGTGCTGACTCTCACATGGTGACAGTTCCTGAAGGTGCTGACTGTCACTGGGGCACAGTTCCTGAAGGTGCTGACTCTCACTGGGGTACAGTTCCTGAAGGTGCTGACTGTCACTGGGACACAGTTTCTGAAGGTGCTGACTCTCACTGGGGTACAGTTTCTGAAGGTGCTGGATCTCACTGGGAGACAATTCCTGAAGGTGCTGACTCTCACTGGGAGACAGTTCCTGAATGTGCTGTCTCTCACTTGTAGACAGATCCTGAAGGTGCTGACTCACTGGGGGACATTTCCTGAAGGTGCTGACTCTCACTGGGAGACAGTTCCTGAAGGTGCTGACACTCACTAGGACACAGTTCCTGATGGTGTTGACTCTCACTGGGACGCAGTTCCTGAAGGTGCTGACTCTCACTGGGAGACAGTTCCATAAGGTGCTGACTCTCACTGGGACACAATTCCTGAAGGTGCTGACTCTCACTGGCGGACAGTTCCTGAAGGTGCTGACTCTCACTGGGACACAATTCCTGAAGGTGCTGACTGTCACTGGGAGACAGTTCCTGAAGGTGCTGACTCTCACTGGGGTACAGTTCCTGAAGATGCTGACTGTCACTGGGACACAGTTCCTCATGGTGCTGACTCTCACTGGGAGACAGTTCCTGAAGCTGCTGACTCTCACTGGGGGACAATTCCTGTAGGTGCTGACTCTCACTGGGGTACAGTTCCTGAAGGTGCTGACTGTCACTGGGACACAGTTCCTCAAGGTGCTGACTCTCACTGGGAGACAATTCCTGAAGGTGCTGACTCTCACTGGGGGACAGTTCCTGAAGGTGCTGACTCTCACTGGGAGTCAGTTCCTGAAGGTGCTGACTCTCACTGGGAGACAGTTCCTGAAGCTGCTGACTCTCACTGGGGGACAGTTCCTGAAGGTGCTGACTCTCACTGGGAGTCAGTTCCTGAAGGTGCTGACTCTCACTGGGAGACAGTTCCTGAAGCTGCTGACTCTCACTGGGGTGCAGTTCCTGAAGGTGCTGGCTCTCAATGGGGGAAAGTTCCTGAAGGTTCTGACGCTCACTGGGGGACTGTTCCTGAAGGTGCTGACTCTCACTGGGACACAGTTCCTGAAGGTGCTGACTCTCACAGGGTGACAATTGGTCAAGGTGCTGACTCTCATTGGGGGACAGTTCCTGAAGGTGCTGACTCTCACTGGGACACAGTTCCTAAAGGTGCTGACTCTCACTGGGACACAGTTCCTGAAGGTGCTGACTCTCACTGGGATACAGTTCCTGAAGGTGCTGACTCTCACAGGGGAACAATTCGGGAATGTGCTGACTCTCACTGGGGACAGTTCCTGAAGGTGCTGACTCTCACTGGGAGACAGTTCCTGAAGGTTCTGAGTCTCACTGGGGGACTGTTCCTGAAGGTGCTGACTGTCACTGGGACACAGTTCCTGAAGGTGCTGACTCTCACTGGGACACAGTTCCTGAAGGTGCTGACTCTCACAGGGTGACAATTCGTGATGGTGCTGACTCTCACATGGTGACAGTTCCTGAAGGTGCTGACTGTCACTGGGGCACAGTTCCTGAAGGTGCTGACTCTCACTGGGGTACAGTTCCTGAAGGTGCTGACTGTCACTGGGACACAGTTTCTGAAGGTGCTGACTCTCACTGGGGTACAGTTCCGGAAGGTGCTGGATCTCACTGGGAGACAATTCCTGAAGGTGCTGACCCTCACTGGGAGACAGTTCCTGAATGTGCTGTCTCTCACTTGTAGACAGATCCTGAAGGTGCTGACTCACTGGGGGACATTTCCTGAAGGTGCTGACTCTCACTGGGAGACAGTTCCTGAAGGTGCTGACACTCACTGGGACACAGTTCCTGATGGTGTTGACTCTCACTGGGACGCAGTTCCTGAAGGTGCTGACTCTCACTGGGAGACAGTTCCATAAGGTGCTGACTCTCACTGGGACACAATTCCTGAAGGTGCTGACTCTCACTGGCGGACAGTTCCTGAAGGTGCTGACTCTCACTGGGACACAATTCCTGAAGGTGCTGACTCTCACTGGGGTACAGTTCCTGAAGGTGCTGACTCTCAGCGGGATACAGTTCCTGAAGGTGCTGACTCTCACTGGGACACAGTTTCTGAAGGTGCTGACTCTCACTGGGGTACAGTTCCTGAAGGTGCTCGATCTCACTGGGAGACAATTCCTGAAGGTGCTGACCCTCACTGGGAGACAGTTCCTGAATGTGCTGTCTCTCACTTGTAGACAGATCCTGAAGGTGCTGACTCTCACTGGGAGACAGTTCCATAAGGTGCTGACTCTCAGCGGGATACAGTTCCTGAAGGTGCTGACTCTCACTGGGACACAATTCCTGAAGGTGCTGACTCTCACTGGCGGACAGTTCCTGAAGGTGCTGACTCTCACTGGGACACAATTCCTGAAGGTGCTGACTCTCACTGGGGTACAGTTCCTGAAGGTGCTGACTCTCAGCGGGATACAGTTCCTGAAGGTGCTGACTCTCACTGGGACACAGTTCCTGAAGGTGCTGACTCTCACTGGGACACAGTTCCTCAAGGTGCTGACTCACTGGGAGACGATTCCTGAAGGTGCTGACTCTCACTGGGGGACAGTTCCTGAAGGTGCTGACTCTCACTGGGAGTCAGTTCCTGAAGGTGCTGAATCTCACTGGGAGACAGTTCCTGAAGCTGCTGACTCTCACTGGGGGACAGTTCCTGTAGGTGCTGACTCTCACTGGGGTACAGTTCCTGAAGGTGCTGACTGTCACTGGGTCACAGTTCCTCAAGGTGCTGACTCTCACTGGGACACAGTTCCTGACAGCGCTGACTCTCACTGGGACACAGCTCCTGAAGGTGCTGACTCTCACTGGGACACAGTTCCTGAAGGTGCTGACTCTCACAGGGGGACAATTCCTGAAGGTGCTGATTCTCACTGGGGCACAGTTCCTGAAGGTGCTGACTCTCACTGGGGTACAGTTCCTGAAGGTGCTGACTCTCACTGGGACACAGTTCCTGAAGGTGCTGACCCTCACTGGGGGACAGTTCCTGAAGGTTCTGTCTGTCACTTGTAGACAGTTCCTGAAGGTGCTGACTCACTGGGGGACAGTTCCTGAAGGTGCTGACTCTCACTGGGACACAGTTCCTGATGGTGTTGACTCTCACTGGGACGCAGTTCCTGAAGGTGCTGACTCTCACTGGGAGACAGTTCCATAAGGTGCTGACTCTCACTGGGAGACAGTTCCATAAGGAGCTGATTCTCACTGGGGGACAGTTCCTGAAGGTGCTGACCCTCACTGGGGGACAGTTCCGGAAGATGCTGACTCTCACTTGTAGACAGTCCCTGAAGGTACTGACTCACTGGGGGACAGTTCCTGAAGGAGCTGACTCTCACATGGTGACAGTTCCTGAAGGTGCTGACTCTCACTGGGGTACAGTTCCTGAAGGTGCTGACTCTCACTGGGACACAATTCCTGAAGGTGCTGACTCTCACTGTGGTACAGTTCCTGAAGGTGCTGACTCTCATCGGGATACAGTTCCTGAAGGTGCTGACTCTCACTGGGACACAGTTCCTGAAGGTGCTGACTCTCACTGCGGGACAGTTCCTGAAGGTGCTGACTCTCACTGGGGTACAGTTCCTGAAGGTGCTGACTCTCACTGGGAGACAGTTCCTGAAGGTGCTGACTCTCACTGGGGGACTGTTCCTGAAGGTGCTGACTCTCACTGGGGTACAGTTCCTGAAGGGGCTGACTCTCACTGGGAGACAGTTCCTGAAAGTGCTGACTCTCACTGGGGGACAGTTCCTGAAGGTGTTGACTCTCACTGGGACACAGTTCCTGAAGGTGCTGACTCTCACTGGGGGTCAGTTCCTGAAGGTGTTGACTCTCACTGGGACACAGTTCCTGAAGGTGCGGACTCTCACTGGGACACAGTTCCTGAAGGTGCTGACCCTCACTGGGGGACAGTTCCTGGGGGTGCTGTCTGTCACTTGTAGACAGTTCCTGAAGGTGCTGACTCACTGGGGGACAGTTCCTGAAGGTGCTGACTCTCACTGGGAGACAGTTCCATAAGGTGCTGACTCTCACTGGGAGGCAGTTCCATAAGGTGCTGATTCTCACTGGGGGCCAGTTCCTGAAGGTGCTCACCCTCACTGGGGGACAGTTCCGGAAGATGCTGACTCTCACTTGTAGATAGTCCCTGAAGGTACTGACTCACTGGGGGACAGTTCCTGAAGGAGCTGACTCTCACATGGTGACAGTTCCTGAAGGTGCTGATGCTCACTGGGAGACAGTTCCTGAAGGTGCTGACTCTCACTGGGAGACCGTTCCTGAAGCTGCTGACTCTCACTGGGACACTGTTCCTGAAGGAGCTGACTCTCACTGGGGACAGTTCCTGAAGGTGTTGACTCTCACTGGGGTACAGTTCCTGAAGGTGCTGACCCTCACTGGGGGACAGTTCCTGAAGGTGCTGTCTCTCACTTGTAGACAGTTCCTGAAGGTGCTGACTCACTGGGGGATGTGGTGTTGGGTTCTCTGGTGCACAGATGAGCCAACACAGTTGTATGTGGTACAACTCTATTTTATTTTAACTCTTTTATACAGTTCGTTCTGGATACTCTACACGTGCTGTCTTCCTGAGTGTGTCGTGTAGCAGGTCTGTCCTTGTCCTTGCCTCCAGCTAATACTGACCACCAGGTGTCGTGTTTGTGCTTTTATATCTTTCTGTGATTGGTTGTGGTGTTGTGTGTTCTGATTTGTCTGTTGGTGTGTCTATCATGACGTGTGTTTTTGAATATCATGACATCCCTCCTTTTTACAAAGATATGTGCCTACGTGGTTATAAATATGATCGTGTCGTGAGTGCATCTAAGAGTGTGTGCGTGTGTTGTGTACAGCGTGTGTATATGACTTAACTATTTACATGGGGCGATGTCGGGTGCGTCACACTAACAAGGTTGTACCATAACAAAACATGAATGCGAGAAAAAAAACAAACTTGAACAGTGGTCCGGTCAGACGATATCTGGAACGATAGACAACAACAGGTTATAATACAGAAGTGTTTGACTTTTTTGAACGTATGAACAGCGTTATAAGTCCAGTCTTATGGGTGACCGCCTCAAGAATACGCTGGTCCTCAAGCCGGTTCAGCTGTGGAGATTTGGGTTCACACTGGTTCACCTTGGACTGTTGGAGGTGATGCTGTTGCCGAAGTCTCTACTTTTCCATTTGTTGTACTTCGTGCAGTGCTTGGTTTTTCATTCGTGCAAATATAACATTCAACATCTTTGTTAGTGTTGCCTTGGCTGTGGGTTGGTTTACTACGTTTTTTTGCTAGCCAGGTGTATATTGTAGCGCGTTCTAACAGCCTGTAACACAGTTCCTTCGTGTACTTCTATGTGCTGAGATGTTACTGCAGTTAGTAAGGCCTTAATTATCTGCAACTGAACACCTTCGTCGGTTTGTGGTCCTTGAGAACAACCACATATTGTCTCTATAATTCTATCAATTAATTTCTGTAAACAGTCAGATGATGTGCTGACTATGCGGGGACATTTCGACTGGCATGCCAACTCAAAAGGGAGAAAATACTTGTCTGCTTCAATAAAGTTTGCCCTGGATTTGACAGGTGGCAAGGTCCCAGAAACAGCCTTAGCTTCTGCATGGGGAGGATTTTAGCTGCTGTGGCCTGGTCACGGGTGGCGATGGAAGGGGCATGATCCGTGGCATCTCCACGAAGTCATCCTTGGGAACCAGTGGAGGATCCGGCGTGTGCGTATGGTTCAGTTGCGAGCGTGGAAGGCGGCGCAAAGCTCGCTGATTGCGCCTACGCCCCAATCCATCCGCCCTGCATGCCAGGAACAAGGTGGAGTCTTTTTTCTTTTAATGTTTGTGGTGGACGGCATCTTGTAGCCGATGGGTCGTTGCCATCGAAGAAGCACCATCACTAATATCATGCAAGGCGATGACTGTGCCAGATGTGGAAGTTGGCCGAGACCGTGCACGCTGGTTCCGGCCACCTGCTGTGCCGGAAGGGCGACTCCGCAGAGAAACGTCGAAGCATGTCGCCTTGGAGAGAGAATTGTTGCTCGCATCAACGTCTGGCGATGGCGCGAATTGGTGTGTCCGTCTTGGACCGCCGGTGCTGGTCGCCACTGCCGACCCAGTGGGACTGCCACGCGATCCATTCCCTGTCGCTGTGGCATCCGCCGTCACCCTGAGTGTGCCATCACCGAGGCCGCGACACCGCCCGTCCGGAGCAAGGTCTGGCGTGCGCGAATCAGAGTCGGCGCTTGGCTGCTCCCCATCTGGAGTCCGGTCTGCCTTCTGTCGATACTCCCCGTCCGGAGTCCCAACAGGTTCACTGGAGGCAGCCGAGATTCCCTGAAGCTGCACTTCTGGAGTCGGAACATGCAGGAATGCACCGACCAGTGGAGAGGCTCGAGCCATCGAGGGTGGAAGCGGTGCGCCGCCACCGCAGTCGTCAGTGGTCCCACCGTGATCGTCGAGTGCCTCGGTACGCACTAGGCGAGGTCTGTCACCTTGCACCTTTTGCATGGGAAGTGGGATGCTGTCGTCACTCGTCTCACATCCCGTGGATAGATCCTCATTAGCAGCTTGCTGTTCACTAGGGTTGGGTAAATTGTCAGAGTTTTCATCTGGTGGTGCACACCATGTCGGTGGACTGTCATTGTCTTGCCGTTGTCCTTCATTTGGGCTTTTCTTCTCAGGTGCCTCATATGTATCTTTGTCTAATGTACATGCCTTCATGGTCTCTGGGTCTGATTTTGCTGGGACTGGCATGGTCACAGTCTCTCTTTTACTGTTCTCAATTGCCCACATTATACTCCCCATACATAACTGCTTAATCACTGGGGTTAGTGTGGTTAAACATACAGGTAATTTCTTTAGCAAATCCTCAGTATCCTTCTGTGATCGTGCAGCATTATTAATCTCTGTTCGACTACAGTGATTCTGAAGGTCAGCGCATGAACCTTTTTTCTTCGGGCTTGGAAGAGGAGATTCCTTTGGCTTGTCTTCAGTTGGGCTTGAACAGTCATCAGCGCTGTGCCCTTCATTGTAGCATGAGAGACCGTCATGGTCATGCTGCTGTGCAGTGGAGCATGGTAGGCTGTCATAGCCTTCGCGCTGTTCACGTGAGCATGGCAGACTTGCATAGTCTGCCGCTGGTTGGTCAGGAGAGGTTGCTAGACCCTCATGGTCTTGTTCCTGCAAGGACTGCGCATCGGAGTCAAGCGTTTCTTCTATCGTGGAGGCTGTCCACGAGCTCTCTGTGGAGGCTTGTGACACTGGAGTCACTTCTTGTTCGTGCAAGGACTGCGCTCTGGAGTCTTGCGTTTCTGCAATTGTAGAGTCTGTCCACGAGCTTGCTGTGGAGGCTTGTGACACTGGAGTCACTTCTTGTTCATGCAAGGACTGCGCTCTGGAGTCTTGCGTTTCTGCAATTGTGGATTCTGTCCGCGAGCTTGCTGTGGAGGCTTGTGACTGTGGAGTCACTTCTTGTTCATGCAAGGACTGCGCTCTGGAGTCTTGCGTTTCTGCAATTGTGGATTCTGTCCGCGAGCTTGCTGTGGAGGCTTGTGACTGTGGAGTCACTTCTTGTTCATGCAAGGACTGCGCGCTGGAGTCTTGCATGCCTTCTTTCATAGAGTCGGGAACGCTGAGCGGGACGTGGACCATGCTCGGTGTGGCAGCAGGCCGCTCTCTGTGGGCTTGCACCGCTCCCTGTCTGTTAATGTCAGGCTGCAGCATCATCCGGTACTGATAAGTTGGGACGTCATATCTGCTGGATTGAAGATCTTCAAATCCGAAAAATGAATCTGCATCTGCGTCGGATTCAATGTGGGGGCCGCCAATGTGCAACACGAAAGGTTCGTCCGAGTCATAGTCATATAGGACCACGGAGCTATCATTGGGCTCGCGAGGTCCGGAAACACTGTAAAGATCGTCATCGAAGTATTCGAGGTCGGAATCATCGGCTTGTGCGTAGGTAACTGCTTGTTGGAGGGTTCTTCGGAGGTCAAATTCATCTCCTGGGTCAATTTGCGGCAATGTGCTGTCATTCCAGGTGAGGGAAGGTTGTTTTACAGCTTTAACAGATTTTTGTTTTTTTGATTTGGGACGTTTCCCCTTTAAATTGGTGCGGTCTGGGGCCTCTGACATCCTGACGCTCGGTATGTAGCACGTAGGAAGCGACTGCGCATGCGCAAATTGCTGTTCCTTTACCGATGGCCGTTTTCTTGACTGCGCATGCGCAGCATCTCGCGCATGCGCAAACGAAACTTCCGGTTCTGACTCTCACCGGGGGACAGTTCCTGAAGGTGCTGACTCTCACTGGGACACAGTTCCTGAAGGAGCTCACGCTCACTGGGACACAGCTCCTGACGGTGCTGGCTCTCACTGGGAGACAGTTCGTGAAGGTGCTGACTGTCACTGGGACACAGTTCCTGAAGGAGCTGATTCTCACTGGGACACAGCTCGTGACGGTGCCGACTCTCACAGGGTGACAATTCGTGAAGGTGCTGACTCTCACAGGGTGACAATTCGTGAAGGTGCTGACTCTCACTGGGGACAGTTCCGGAAGTTGCTGACTCTCACTGATGGACAGTTCCTGAATGTGCTGCCTCTCACAGGGGACAATTCCTGAAGGTGCTGACTCTCACTGGGAGACAGTTCCTGAAGGTGCTGACTCTCACTGGGGGACAGTTCCTGAAAGTGCTGACTCTCACTGGGACACAATTCCTGAAGGCGCTGACTCTCACTGGGATATAGTTCCAGAAGGTGCTGACTCTCACTGGGAGACAGTTCCTGAAGGTGCTGACTCTCACTGGGGGATAGTTCCTGAAGGTGCTGACTCTCACGTGGGGACAATTCGTGAAGGTGCTGACTCTCACTGGGGGACAGTTCCTGAAGGTGCTGACTCTAACTGGGACACAATTCCTGAAGGTGCTGACTCTCACTGGGGTACAGTTCCTGAAGGTGCTGACTCTCACCGGGATACAGTTCCTGAAGGTGCTGACTCTCACTGGGACACAGTTCCTGAAGGTGCTGACTCTCACTGGGGGACTGGTCCTGAAGGTGCTGACTGTCACTGGGGCACAGTTCCTGAAGGTGCTGACTCTCACTGGGGTACAGTTCCTGAAGGTGCTGACTGTCACTGGGACACAGTTTCTGAAGGTGCTGACTCTCAATGGGGTACAGTTCCTGAAAGTGCTGGATCTCACTGGGAGACAATTCCTGAAGGTGCTGACCCTCACTGGGAGACAGTTCCTGAAGGTGCTGTCTCTCACTTGTAGACAGATCCTGAAGGTGCTGACTCACTGGGTGACATTTCCTAAAGGTGCTGACTCTCACTGGGAGACAGTTCCTGAAGGTGCTGACACTCACTGGGACACAGTTCCTGATGGTGTTGACTCTCACTGGGACGCAGTTCCTGAAGGTGCTGACTCTAACTGGGAGACAGTTCCATAAGGTGCTGACTCTCACTGGGACACAATTCCTGAAGGTGCTGACTCTCACTGGCGGACAGTTCCTGAAGGTGCTGACTCTCACTGGGACACAATTCCTGAAGGTGCTGACTCTCACTGGGGTACAGTTCCTGAAGGTGCTGACTCTCACCGGGATACAGTTCCTGAAGGTGCTGACTCTCACTGGGACACAGTTCCTGAAGGTGCTGACTCTCACTGGGGTACTATTCCTGAAGGTGCTGACTGTCACTGGGAGACAGTTCCTGAAGGTGCTGACTGTCACTGGGACACAGTTCCTCAAGGTGCTGACTCTCACTGGGAGACAATTCCTGAAGGTGCTGACTCTCACTGGGGGACAGTTCCTGAAGGTGCTGACTCTCACTGGGAGTCAGTTCCTGAAGGTGCTGAATCTCACTGGGAGACAGTTCCTGAAGCTGCTGACTCTCACTGGGGGACAGTTCCTGTAGGTGCTGACTCTCACTGGGGTACAGTTCCTGAAGGTGCTGACTGTCACTGGGACACAGTTCCTCAAGGTGCTGACTCTCACTGGGAGACAATTCCTGAAGGTGCTGACTCTCACTGGGGGACAGTTCCTGAAGGTGCTGACTCTCACTGGGAGTCAGTTCCTGAAGGTGCTGACTCTCAATGGGGGAAAGTTCCTGAAGGTTCTGACGCTCACTGGGACACTGTTCCTGAATATGCTGACTCTCACTGGGACACAGTTCCTGAAGGAGCTGACTCTCACTGGGACACAGCTCCTGACGGCGCTGACTCACACAGGGAGACAGTTCGTGAAGGTGCTGACTCTCACTGGGACACAGTTCCTGAAGGATCTGACTCTCACTGGGACACAGCTCCTGACGGCGCTGACTCTCACTGGGACACAGCTCCTGAAGGTGCTGACTCTCACAGGGTGACAATTCGTGAAGGTGCTGACTCTCACTGGGGGACAGTTCGTGAATGTGCTGACTCTCACTGGGGGACAGTTCCTGAAGGTGCTGACTCTCACTGGGACACAGTTCCTGAAGGTGCTGACTCTCACTGGGACACAGTTCCTGAAGGTGCTGACTCTCACAGGGTGACAATTGGTCAAGGTGCTGACTCTCATTGGGGGACAGTTCCCGAAGGTGCTGACTCTCACTGGGACACAGTTCCTGAAGGTGCTGACTCTCACTGGGGGACAGTTCCTGAAGGTGCTGACTCTCACAGGGGTAAATTCCTGAAGGTGCTGACTCTCACAGGGTGACAACTCGTGAAGGTGCTGACTCTCACTGGGACACAGTTTCTGAAGGTGCTGACTCTCACTGGGACACAGTTCCTGAAGGTGCTGACTCTCACTGGGACACAGTTCCTAAAGGTGCTGACTCTCACTGGGACACAGTTCCTGAAGGTGCTGACTCTCACTGGGATACAGTTCCTGAAGGTGCTGACTCTCACAGGGGAACAATTCGGGAATGTGCTGACTCTCACTGGGGACAGTTCCTGAAGGTGCTGACTCTCACTGGGAGACAGTTCCTGAAGGTTCTGAGTCTCACTGGGGGACTGTTCCTGAAGGTGCTGACTGTCACTGGGACACAGTTCGTGAAGTTGCTAAAAATCACTGGGGGACAGTTCCCGAAGGTGCTGACTCTCACTGCGGTACAGTTCCTGAAAGTGTTGACTCTCACTGGGGGACAGTTCCTGAAGGTGCTGACTATCAATGGGGTACAGTTCCTGAAGGTGCTGACTCTCACTCGGACACAGTTCCTGAAGGTACTGACTCTCACTGGGGGACAGTTCCTGAAGGTGCTGACTCTCACAGTGGGACAGTTCCTGAAGTTGCTGACTCCCACTGAGGGACAGTTCCTGAATAGGCTGACTCTCACTGGGACACAGTTCCAGAAAGTGCTGACTCTCACCGGGACACAGTTCCTGAAGGTGCTGACGCTCACTGGGGGACAGTTCCTGAAAGTGCTGACTCTCCCTGGGAGACAGTTGCTGAAGGTGCTGACTCTCACTGGGGGACAGTTCCTGAAGGTGCTGACTCTCACTGGGGTACAGTTCCTGAAGGTGCTGACTCTCACAGGGTGACAATTCGTGAAGGTGCTGACTCTCACTGGGACACAGTTCCTGAAGGTGCTGACTCTTACTGGGGGACAGTTCCTGAAGGTGCTGACTCTTACTGGGGGACAGTTCCTGAAGGTGCTGACTCTCACTGGGACACAGTTCCTGAAGGTGCTGACTCTCACAGGGTGACAATTCGTGATGGTGCTGACTCTCACATGGTGACAGTTCCTGAAGGTGCTGACTGTCACTGGGGCACAGTTCCTGAAGGTGCTGACTCTCACTGGGGTACAGTTCCTGAAGGTGCTGACTGTCACTGGGACACAGTTCCTCAAGGTGCTGACTCTCACTGGGAGACAATTCCTGAAGGTGCTGACTCTCACTGGGGGACAGTTCCTGAAGGTGCTGACTCTCACTGGGAGTCAGTTCCTGAAGGTGCTGACTCTCACTGGGAGACAGTTCCTGAAGATGCTGACTCTCACTGGGGGACAGTTCCTGTAGGTGCTGACTCTCACTGGGGTGCAGTTCCTGAAGGTGCTGGCTCTCAATGGGGGAAAGTTCCTGAAGGTTCTGACGCTCACTGGGACACTGTTCCTCAATGTGCTGACTCTCACTGGGACACAGTTCCTGAAGGAGCTGACACTCACTGGGACACAGCTCCTGACGGCGCTGACTCACACAGGGAGACAGTTCGTGAAGGTGCTGACTCTCACTGGGACACAGTTCCTGAAGGATCTGACTCTCACTGGGACACAGCTCCTGACGGCGCTGACTCTCACTGGGACACAGCTCCTGAAGGTGCTGACTCTCACAGGGTGACAATTCGTGAAGGTGCTGACTCTCACTGGGGGACAGTTCGTGAATGTGCTGACTCTCACTGGGGGACAGTTCCTGAAGGTGCTGACTCTCACTGGGACACAGTTCCTGAAGGTGCTGACTCTCACTGGGACACAGTTCCTGAAGGTGCTGACTCTCACTGGGATACAGTTCCTGAAGGTGCTGACTCTCACTGGGATACAGTTCCTGAAGGTGCTGACTCTCACAGGGGAACAATTCGGGAATGTGCTGACTCTCACTGGGGACAGTTCCTGAAGGTGCTGACTCTCACTGGGAGACAGTTCCTGAAGGTTCTGAGTCTCACTGGGGGACTGTTCCTGAAGGTGCTGACTGTCACTGGGACACAGTTCCTGAAGGTGCTGACTCTCACTGGGACACAGTTCCTGAAGGTGCTGACTCTCACAGGGTGACAATTCGTGATGGTGCTGACTCTCACATGGTGACAGTTCCTGAAGGTGCTGACTGTCACTGGGGCACAGTTCCTGAAGGTGCTGACTCTCACTGGGGTACAGTTCCTGAAGGTGCTGACTGTCACTGGGACACAGTTTCTGAAGGTGCTGACTCTCACTGGGGTACAGTTCCTGAAGGTGCTGGATCTCACTGGGAGACAATTCCTGAAGGTGCTGACCCTCACTGGGAGACAGTTCCTGAATGTGCTGTCTCTCACTTGTAGACAGATCCTGAAGGTGCTGACTCACTGGGGGACATTTCCTGAAGGTGCTGACTCTCACTGGGAGACAGTTCCTGAAGGTGCTGACACTCACTGGGACACAGTTCCTGATGGTGTTGACTCTCACTGGGACGCAGTTCCTGAAGGTGCTGACTCTCACTGGGAGACAGTTCCATAAGGTGCTGACTCTCACTGGGACACAATTCCTGAAGGTGCTGACTCTCACTGGCGGACAGTTCCTGAAGGTGCTGACTCTCACTGGGACACAATTCCTGAAGGTGCTGACTCTCACTGGGGTACAGTTCCTGAAGGTGCTGACTCTCAGCGGGATACAGTTCCTGAAGGTGCTGACTCTCACTGGGACACAGTTTCTGAAGGTGCTGACTCTCACTGGGGTACAGTTCCTGAAGGTGCTCGATCTCACTGGGAGACAATTCCTGAAGGTGCTGACCCTCACTGGGAGACAGTTCCTGAATGTGCTGTCTCTCACTTGTAGACAGATCCTGAAGGTGCTGACTCACTGGGGGACATTTCCTGAAGGTGCTGACTCTCACTGGGAGACAGTTCCTGAAGGTGCTGACACTCACTGGGACACAGTTCCTGATGGTGTTGACTCTCACTGGGACGCAGTTCCTGAAGGTGCTGACTCTCACTGGGAGACAGTTCCATAAGGTGCTGACTCTCAGCGGGATACAGTTCCTGAAGGTGCTGACTCTCACTGGGACACAATTCCTGAAGGTGCTGACTCTCACTGGCGGACAGTTCCTGAAGGTGCTGACTCTCACTGGGACACAATTCCTGAAGGTGCTGACTCTCACTGGGGTACAGTTCCTGAAGGTGCTGACTCTCAGCGGGATACAGTTCCTGAAGGTGCTGACTCTCACTGGGGCACAGTTCCTGAAGGTGCTGACTCTCACTGGGACACAGTTCCTCAAGGTGCTGACTCACTGGGAGACAATTCCTGAAGGTGCTGACTCTCACTGGGGGACAGTTCCTGAAGGTGCTGACTCTCACTGGGAGTCAGTTCCTGAAGGTGCTGAATCTCACTGGGAGACAGTTCCTGAAGCTGCTGACTCTCACTGGGGGACAGTTCCTGTAGGTGCTGACTCTCACTGGGGTACAGTTCCTGAAGGTGCTGACTGTCACTGGGACACAGTTCCTCAAGGTGCTGACTCTCACTGGGAGACAATTCCTGAAGGTGCTGACTCTCACTGGGGGACAGTTCCTGAAGGTGCTGACTCTCACTGGGAGTCAGTTCCTGAAGGTGCTGACTCTCACTGGGAGACAGTTCCTGAAGCTGCTGACTCTCACTGGGGGACAGTTCCTGTAGGTGCTGACTCTCACTGGGGTGCAGTTCCTGAAGGTGCTGGCTCTCAATGGGGGAAAGTTCCTGAAGGTTCTGACGCTCACTGGGACACTGTTCCTGAATGTGCTGACTCTCACTGGGACACAGTTCCTGAAGGAGCTGACACTCACTGGGACACAGCTCCTGACGGCGCTGACTCACACAGGGAGACAGTTCGTGAAGGTGCTGACTCTCACTGGGACACAGTTCCTGAAGGATCTGACTCTCACTGGGACACAGCTCCTGACGGCGCTGACTCTCACTGGGACACAGCTCCTGAAGGTGCTGACTCTCACAGGGTGACAATTCGTGAAGGTGCTGACTCTCACTGGGGGACAGTTCGTGAATGTGCTGACTCTCACTGGGGGACAGTTCCTGAAGGTGCTGACTCTCACTGGGACACAGTTCCTGAAGGTGCTGACTCTCACTGGGACACAGTTCCTGAAGGTGCTGACTCTCACAGGGTGACAATTGGTCAAGGTGCTGACTCTCATTGGGGGACAGTTCCTGAAGGTGCTGACTCTCACTGGGACACAGTTCCTAAAGGTGCTGACTCTCACTGGGACACAGTTCCTGAAGGTGCTGACTCTCACTGGGATACAGTTCCTGAAGGTGCTGACTCTCGCAGGGGAACAATTCGGGAATGTGCTGACTCTCACTGGGGACAGTTCCTGAAGGTGCTGACTCTCACTGGGAGACAGTTCCTGAAGGTTCTGAGTCTCACTGGGGGACTGTTCCTGAAGGTGCTGACTGTCACTGGGACACAGTTCCTGAAGGTGCTGACTCTCACTGGGACACAGTTCCTGAAGGTGCTGACTCTCACAGGGTGACAATTCGTGATGGTGCTGACTCTCACATGGTGACAGTTCCTGAAGGTGCTGACTGTCACTGGGGCACAGTTCCTGAAGGTGCTGACTGTCACTGGGGCACAGTTCCTGAAGGTGCTGACTCTCACTGGGGTACAGTTCCTGAAGGTGCTGACTGTCACTGGGACACAGTTTCTGAAGGTGCTGACTCTCACTGGGGTACAGTTCCTGAAGGTGCTGGATCTCACTGGGAGACAATTCCTGAAGGTGCTGACCCTCACTGGGAGACAGTTCCTGAATGTGCTGTCTCTCACTTGTAGACAGATCCTGAAGGTGCTGACTCACTGGGGGACATTTCCTGAAGGTGCTGACTCTCACTGGGAGACAGTTCCTGAAGGTGCTGACACTCACTGGGACACAGTTCCTGATGGTGTTGACTGTCACTGGGACGCAGTTCCTGAAGGTGCTGACTCTCACTGGGAGACAGTTCCATAAGGTGCTGACTCTCACTGGGACACAATTCCTGAAGGTGCTGACTCTCACTGGCGGACAGTTCCTGAAGGTGCTGACTCTCACTGGGACACAATTCCTGAAGGTGCTGACTCTCACTGGGGTACAGTTCCTGAAGGTGCTGACTCTCAGCGGGATGCAGTTCCTGAAGGTGCTGACTCTCACTGGGACACAGTTCCTGAAGGTGCTGACTCTCACTGGGGTACTATTCCTGAAGGTGCTGACTGTCACTGGGAGACAGTTCCTGAAGGTGCTGACTCTCACTGGGGTACAGTTCCTGAAGGTGCTGACTGTCACTGGGACACAGTTCCTCAAGGTGCTGACTCTCACTGGGAGACAATTCCTGAAGGTGCTGACTCTCACTGGGGGACAGTTCCTGAAGGTGCTGACTCTCACTGGGAGTCAGTTCCTGAAGGTGCTGAATCTCACTGGGAGACAGTTCCTGAAGCTGCTGACTCTCACTGGGGGACAGTTCCTGTAGGTGCTGACTCTCACTGGGGTACAGTTCCTGAAGGTGCTGACTGTCACTGGGACACAGTTCCTCAAGGTGCTGACTCTCACTGGGAGACAATTCCTGAAGGTGCTGACTCTCACTGGGGGACAGTTCCTGAAGGTGCTGAATCTCACTGGGAGTCAGTTCCTGAAGGTGCTGACTCTCACTGGGAGACAGTTCCTGAAGCTGCTGACTCTCACTGGGGGACAGTTCCTGTAGGTGCTGACTCTCACTGGGGTGCAGTTCCTGAAGGTGCTGGCTCTCACAGGGGTACAGTTCCTGAAAGTGTTGACTCTCACTGGGGGACAGTTCCTGAAGGTGCTGACTATCAATGGGGTACAGTTCCTGAAGGTGCTGACTCTCACTCGGACACAGTTCCTGAAGGTACTGACTCTCACTGGGGGACAGTTCCTGAATGTGCTGACTCTCACTGGGAGACAGTTCCTGAAAGTGCTGACTGTCACTGGGACACAGTTCGTGAAGTTGCTAAAAATCACTGGGGGACAGTTCCCGAAGGTGCTGACTCTCACTGGGGTACAGTTCCTGAAAGTGTTGACTCTCACTGGGGGACAGTTCCTGAAGGTGCTGACTATCAATGGGGTACAGTTCCTGAAGGTGCTGACTCTCACTCGGACACAGTTCCTGAAGGTACTGACTCTCACTGGGGGACAGTTCCTGAAGGTGCTGACTCTCACTGGGACACAGTTCCAGAAAGTGCTGACTCT